>NC_069141.1:57079246-57679246 GCF_943734755.1 Anopheles moucheti
TGTACTAGGTGCTACCTCTTCCATGGTATGCTCTCCTGGTACTAAACATTCGAAAACTGGTAGTTTTTGAAGCAGTTTTTTCGGTGGGTTTTCGAGCAAAATTGCTGTACTAGGTGTTACCTCTTCCGTGGTATGCTCTCCTGGTACTAAACATTCAAAAACTGGTAGTTTATGAAGCAGTTTTTTCGGTGGTTTTCGAGCAAAATTGCTGTACTAGGTGTTACCTCTTCCATGGTATGCTCTCCTGGTACTAAACATTCGAAAACTGGTAGTTTTTGAAGCAGTTTTTCGGTGGTTTTCGAGCAAATTGCTGTACTAGGTGTTACCTCTTCCATGGTATGCTCTCCTGGTACTATCCATTCGAAAACTGGTAGTTTTTGAATCAGTTTTTCGGTGGTTTTTCGAGCAAAATTGCTGTACTAGGTGTTACCTCTTCCGTGGTATGCTCTCCTGGTACTAAACATTCGAAAACTGGTAGTTTTTGAAGCAGTTTTTTCGGTGGTTTTCGAGCAAAATTGCTGTACTAGATGTTACCTCTTCCGTGGTATGCTCTCCTGGTACTAAACATTCGAAAACTGGTAGTTTATGAAGCAGTGTTTCGGTGGTTTTCGAGCAAAATTGCTGTACTAGGTGCTACCTCTTCCATGGTATGCTCTCCTGGTACTAAACATTCGAAAACTGGTAGTTTATGAAGCAGTTTTTCGGTGGTTTTCGAGCAAAATTGCTGTACTAGGTGTTACCTCTTCCATGGTATGCTCTCCTGGTACTATCCATTCGAAAACTGGTAGTTTTTGAAGCAGTTTTTCGGTGGTTTTCGAGCAAAATTGCTGTACTAGGTGTTACCTCTTCCATGGTATGCTCTCCTGGTACTATCCATTCGAAAACTGGTAGTTTTTGAATCAGTTTTTCGGTGGTTTTCGAGCAAAATTGCTGTACTAGGTGTTACCTCTTCCGTGGGTATGCTCTCCTGGTACTAAACATTCGAAAACTGGTAGTTTTTGAAGCAGTTTTTCGGTGGTTTTCGAGCAAAATTGCTGTACTAGGTGTTACTTCTTCCGTGGTATGCTCTCCTGGTACTATCCATTCGAAAACTGGTTGTTTTTGAATCAGTTTTTTGGTGGTTTTCGAGCAAAATTGCTGTACTAGGTGCTACCTCTTCCGTGGTATGCTCTCCTGGTACTAAACATTCGAAAACTGGTAGTTTTTGAAGCAGTTTTTCGGTGGTTTTCGAGCAAAATTGCTGTACTAGGTGTTACCTCTTCCATGGTATGCTCTCCTGGTACTATCCATTCGAAAACTGGTAGTTTTTGAAGCAGTTTTTCGGTGGTTTTCGAGCAAAATTGCTGTACTAGGTGCTACCTCTTCCGTGGTATGCTCTCCTGGTACTAAACATTCGAAAACTGGTAGTTTATGAAGCAGTGTTTCGGTGGTTTTCGAGCAAAATTGCTTGTACTAGGTGCTACCTCTTCCATGGTATGCTCTCCTGGTACTAAACATTCGAAAACTGGTAGTTTATGAAGCAGTTTTTCGGTGGTTTTCGAGCAAAATTGCTGTACTAGGTGCTACCTCTTCCGTGTGGTATGCTCTCCTGGTACTAAACATTCGAAAACTGGTAGTTTATGAAGCAGTTTTTCGGTGGTTTTCGAGCAAAATTGCTGTACTAGGTGTTACCTCTTCCATGGTATGCTCTCCTGGTACTATCCATTCGAAAACTGGTAGTTTTTGAAGCAGTTTTTCGGTGGTTTTCGAGCACAATTGCTGTACTAGGTGCTACCTCTTCCGTGGTATGCTCTCCTGGTACTAACATTCGAAAACTGGTAGTTTATGAAGCAGTGTTTCGGTGGTTTTCGAGCAAAATTGCTGTACTAGGTGCTACCTCTTCCATGGTATGCTCTCCTGGTACTAAACATTCGAAAACTGGTAGTTTATGAAGCAGTTTTTCGGTGGTTTTCGAGCAAAATTGCTGTACTAGGTGTTACCTCTTCCGTGGTATGCTCTCCTGGTACTAAACATTCGAAAACTGGTAGTTTTTGAAGCAGTTTTTCGGTGGTTTTCGAGCAAAATTGCTGTACTAGGTGTTACCTCTTCCGTGGTATGCTCTCCTGGTACTAAACATTCGAAAACTGGTAGTTTTTGAAGCAGTGTTTCGGTGGTTTTCGAGCAAAATTGCTGTACTAGGTGCTACCTCTTCCATGGTATGCTCTCCTGGTACTAAACATTCGAAAACTGGTAGTTTATGAAGCAGTTTTTCGGTGGTTTTCGAGCAAAATTGCTGTACTAGGTGTTACCTCTTCCATGGTATGCTCTCCTGGTACTATCCATTCGAAAACTGGTAGTTTTTGAAGCAGTTTTTCGGTGGTTTTCGAGCAAAATTGCTGTACTAGGTGCTACCTCTTCCGTGGTATGCTCTCCTGGTACTAAACATTCGAAAACTGGTAGTTTATGAAGCAGTGTTTCGGTGGTTTTCGAGCAAAATTGCTGTACTAGGTGCTACCTCTTCCATGGTATGCTCTCCTGGTACTAAACATTCGAAAACTGGTAGTTTTTGAAGCAGTGTTTCGGTGGTTTTCGAGCAAAATTGCTGTACTAGGTGTTACCTCTTCCATGGTATGCTCTCCTGGTACTAAACATTCGACAACTGGTAGTTTATGAATCACTTTTTCGGTGGTTTTCGAGCAAAATTGCTGTACTAGGTGTTACTTCTTCCATGGCATGCTCTCCTGGTACTATCCATTCGAAAACTGGTTGTTTTTGAATCAGTTTTTTGGTGGTTTTCGAGCAAAATTGCTGTACTAGGTGCTACCTCTTCCGTGGTATGCTCTCCTGGTACTAAACATTCGAAAACTGGTAGTTTATGAAGCAGTTTTTCGGTGGTTTTCGAGCAAAATTGCTGTACTAGGTGTTACCTCTTCCATGGTATGCTCTCCTGGTACTATCCATTCGAAAACTGGTAGTTTTTGAAGCAGTTTTTCGGTGGTTTTCGAGCACAATTGCTGTACTAGGTGCTACCTCTTCCGTGGTATGCTCTCCTGGTACTAAACATTCGAAAACTGGTAGTTTATGAAGCAGTGTTTCGGTGGTTTTCGAGCAAAATTGCTGTACTAGGTGCTACCTCTTCCATGGTATGCTCTCCTGGTACTAAACATTCGAAAACTGGTAGTTTTTGAAGCAGTTTTTCGGTGGTTTTCGAGCAAAATTGCTGTACTAGGTGTTACCTCTTCCATGGTACGCTCTCCTGGTACTATCCATTCGAAAACTGGTAGTTTTTGAAGCAGTTTTTCGGTGGTTTTCGAGCACAATTGCTGTACTAGGTGCTACCTCTTCCGTGGTATGCTCTCCTGGTACTAAACATTCGAAAACTGGTAGTTTTTGAAGCAGTGTTTCGGTGGTTTTCGAGCAAAATTGCTGTACTAGGTGCTACCTCTTCCATGGTATGCTCTCCTGGTACTAAACATTCGAAAACTGGTAGTTTATGAAGCAGTTTTTCGGTGGTTTTCGAGCAAAATTGCTGTACTAGGTGTTACCTCTTCCATGGTATGCTCTCCTGGTACTATCCATTCGAAAACTGGTAGTTTTTGAAGCAGTTTTTCGGTGGTTTTCGAGCAAAATTGCTGTACTAGGTGTTACCTCTTCCATGGTATGCTCTCCTGGTACTATCCATTCGAAAACTGGTAGTTTATGAAGCAGTTTTTCGGTGGTTTTCGAGCAAAATTGCTGTACTAGGTGTTACCTCTTCCGTGGTATGCTCTCCTGGTACTAAACATTCGAAAACTGGTAGTTTTTGAAGCAGTTTTTCGGTGGTTTTCGAGCAAAATTGCTGTACTAGGTGCTACCTCTTCCGTGGTATGCTCTCCTGGTACTAAACATTCGAAAACTGGTAGTTTTTGAAGCAGTTTTTCGGTGGTTTTTGAGCAAAATTGCTGTACTAGGTGTTACCTCTTCCGTGGTATGCTCTCCTGGTACTAAACATTCGAAAACTGGTAGTTTTTGAAGCAGTTTTTCGGTGGTTTTCGAGCAAAATTGCTGTACTAGATGTTACCTCTTCCGTGGTATGCTCTCCTGGTACTAAACATTCGAAAACTGGTAGTTTATGAAGCAGTTTTTCGGTGGTTTTCGAGCAAAATTGCTGTACTAGGTGTTACCTCTTCCATGGTATGCTCTCCTGGTACTATCCATTCGAAAACTGGTAGTTTTTGAAGCAGTTTTTCGGTGGTTTTCGAGCAAAATTGCTGTACTAGGTGTTACCTCTTCCATGGTACGCTCTCCTGGTACTATCCATTCGAAAACTGGTAGTTTTTGAAGCAGTTTTTCGGTGGTTTTCGAGCAAAATTGCTGTACTAGATGTTACTTCTTCCGTGGTATGCTCTCCTGGTACTAAACATTCGAAAACTGGTAGTTTTTGAAGCAGTTTTTCGGTGGTTTTCGAGCAAAATCGCTGTACTAGGTGCTACCTCTTCCGTGGTATGCTCTCCTGGTACTTCCATTCAAAAACTGGTAGTTTTTGAAGCAGTTTTTCGGTGGTTTTCGAGCACAATTGCTGTACTAGGTACTACCTCTTCCGTGGTATGCTCTCCTGGTACTAAACATTCGAAAACTGGTAGTTTTTGAAGCAGTTTTTCGGTGGTTTTCGAGCACAATTGCTGTACTAGGTGCTACCTCTTCCGTGGTATGCTCTCCTGGTACTAAACATTCGAAAACTGGTAGTTTATGAAGCAGTGTTTCGGTGGTTTTCGAGCACAATTGCTGTACTAGGTGCTACCTCTTCCATGGTATGCTCTCCTGGTACTAAACATTCGAAAACTGGTAGTTTATGAAGCAGTTTTTCGGTGGTTTTCGAGCAAAATTGCTGTACTAGGTGTTACCTCTTCCATGGTATGCTCTCCTGGTACTATCCATTCGAAAACTGGTAGTTTTTGAATCAGTTTTTCGGTGGTTTTCGAGCAAAATTGCTGTACTAGATGTTACCTCTTCCGTGGTATGCTCTCCTGGTACTAAACATTCGAAAACTGGTAGTTTTTGAATCAGTTTTTCGGTGGTTTTCGAGCAAAATTGCTGTACTAGATGTTACCTCTTCCGTGGTAGCTCTCCTGGTACTAAACATTCGAAAACTGGTAGTTTATGAAGCAGTTTTTCGGTGGTTTTCGAGCAAAATTGCTGTACTAGGTGTTACCTCTTCCATGGTATGCTCTCCTGGTACTATCCATTCGAAAACTGGTAGTTTTTGAATCAGTTTTTCGGTGGTTTTCGAGCAAAATTGCTGTACTAGGTGTTACCTCTTCCGTGGTATGCTCTCCTGGTACTAAACATTCGAAAACTGGTAGTTTTTGAAGCAGTTTTTCGGTGGTTTTCGAGCAAAATTGCTGTACTAGGTGCTACCTCTTCCGTGGTATGCTCTCCTGGTACTAAACATTCGAAAACTGGTAGTTTATGAAGCAGTTTTTCGGTGGTTTTCGAGCAAAATTGCTGTACTAGGTGTTACCTCTTCCATGGTATGCTCTCCTGGTACTATCCATTCGAAAACTGGTAGTTTTTGAAGCAGTTTTTCGGTGGTTTTCTAGCAAAATTGCTGTACTAGGTACTACCTCTTCCGTGGTATGCTCTCCTGGTACTATCCATTCGAAAACTGGTAGTTTTTGAAGCAGTTTTTCGGTGGTTTTCGAGCAAAATTGCTGTACTAGATGTTACTTCTTCCGTGGTATGCTCTCCTGGTACTAAACATTCGAAAACTGGTAGTTTTTGAAGCAGTTTTTCGGTGGTTTTCGAGCACAATTGCTGTACTAGGTGCTACCTCTTCCGTGGTATGCTCTCCTGGTACTTCCATTCAAAAACTGGTAGTTTTTGAAGCAGTTTTTCGGTGATTTTCGAGCACAATTGCTGTACTAGGTGCTACCTCTTCCGTGGTATGCTCTCCTGGTACTAAACATTCGAAAACTGGTAGTTTATGAAGCAGTGTTTCGGTGGTTTTCGAGCAAAATTGCTGTACTAGGTGCTACCTCTTCCATGGTATGCTCTCCTGGTACTAAACATTCGAAAAGTGGTAGTTTTTGAAGCAGTGTTTCGGTGGTTTTCGAGCAAAATTGCTGTACTAGGTGTTACCTCTTCCATGGTATGCTCTCCTGGTACTATCCATCCGAAAACTGGTAGTTTTTGAAGCAGTTTTTCGGTGGTTTTCGAGCAAAATTGCTGTACTAGGTGTTACCTCTTCCATGGTATGCTCTCCTGGTACTAAACATTCGAAAACTGGTAGTTTTTGAAGCAGTTTTTCGGTGGTTTTCGAGCAAAATTGCTGTACTAGGTGCTACCTCTTCCGTGGTATGCTCTCCTGGTACTAAACATTCGAAAACTGGTAGTTTTTGAAGCAGTTTTTCGGTGGTTTTTGAGCAAAATTGCTGTACTAGGTGTTACCTCTTCCGTGGTATGCTCTCCTGGTACTAAACATTCGAAAACTGGTAGTTTTTGAAGCAGTTTTTCGGTGGTTTTCGAGCAAAATTGCTGTACTAGATGTTACCTCTTCCGTGGTATGCTCTCCTGGTACTAAACATTCGAAAACTGGTAGTTTATGAAGCAGTTTTTCGGTGGTTTTCGAGCAAAATTGCTGTACTAGGTGTTACCTCTTCCATGGTATGCTCTCCTGGTACTATCCATTCGAAAACTGGTAGTTTTTGAAGCAGTTTTTCGGTGGTTTTCGAGCAAAATTGCTGTACTAGGTGTTACCTCTTCCATGGTACGCTCTCCTGGTACTATCCATTCGAAAACTGGTAGTTTTTGAAGCAGTTTTTCGGTGGTTTTCGAGCAAAATTGCTGTACTAGATGTTACTTCTTCCGTGGTATGCTCTCCTGGTACTAAACATTCGAAAACTGGTAGTTTTTGAAGCAGTTTTTCGGTGGTTTTCGAGCAAAATCGCTGTACTAGGTGCTACCTCTTCCGTGGTATGCTCTCCTGGTACTTCCATTCAAAAACTGGTAGTTTTTGAAGCAGTTTTTCGGTGGTTTTCGAGCACAATTGCTGTACTAGGTACTACCTCTTCCGTGGTATGCTCTCCTGGTACTAAACATTCGAAAACTGGTAGTTTTTGAAGCAGTTTTTCGGTGGTTTTCGAGCACAATTGCTGTACTAGGTGCTACCTCTTCCGTGGTATGCTCTCCTGGTACTAAACATTCGAAAACTGGTAGTTTATGAAGCAGTGTTTCGGTGGTTTTCGAGCAAAATTGCTGTACTAGGTGCTACCTCTTCCATGGTATGCTCTCCTGGTACTAAACATTCGAAAACTGGTAGTTTATGAAGCAGTTTTTCGGTGGTTTTCGAGCAAAATTGCTGTACTAGGTGTTACCTCTTCCATGGTATGCTCTCCTGGTACTATCCATTCGAAAACTGGTAGTTTTTGAATCAGTTTTTCGGTGGTTTTCGAGCAAAATTGCTGTACTAGATGTTACCTCTTCCGTGGTATGCTCTCCTGGTACTAAACATTCGAAAACTGGTAGTTTTTGAATCAGTTTTTCGGTGGTTTTCGAGCAAAATTGCTGTACTAGATGTTACCTCTTCCGTGGTAGCTCTCCTGGTACTAAACATTCGAAAACTGGTAGTTTATGAAGCAGTTTTTTCGGTGGTTTTCGAGCAAAATTGCTGTACTAGGTGTTACCTCTTCCATGGTATGCTCTCCTGGTACTATCCATTCGAAAACTGGTAGTTTTTGAATCAGTTTTTCGGTGGTTTTCGAGCAAAATTGCTGTACTAGGTGTTACCTCTTCCGTGGTATGCTCTCCTGGTACTAAACATTCGAAAACTGGTAGTTTTTGAAGCAGTTTTTCGGTGGTTTTCGAGCAAAATTGCTGTACTAGGTGCTACCTCTTCCGTGGTATGCTCTCCTGGTACTAAACATTCGAAAACTGGTAGTTTATGAAGCAGTTTTTCGGTGGTTTTCGAGCAAAATTGCTGTACTAGGTGTTACCTCTTCCATGGTATGCTCTCCTGGTACTATCCATTCGAAAACTGGTAGTTTTTGAAGCAGTTTTTCGGTGGTTTTCTAGCAAAATTGCTGTACTAGGTACTACCTCTTCCGTGGTATGCTCTCCTGGTACTATCCATTCGAAAACTGGTAGTTTTTGAAGCAGTTTTTCGGTGGTTTTCGAGCAAAATTGCTGTACTAGATGTTACTTCTTCCGTGGTATGCTCTCCTGGTACTAAACATTCGAAAACTGGTAGTTTTTGAAGCAGTTTTTCGGTGGTTTTCGAGCACAATTGCTGTACTAGGTGCTACCTCTTCCGTGGTATGCTCTCCTGGTACTTCCATTCAAAAACTGGTAGTTTTTGAAGCAGTTTTTCGGTGATTTTCGAGCACAATTGCTGTACTAGGTGCTACCTCTTCCGTGGTATGCTCTCCTGGTACTAAACATTCGAAAACTGGTAGTTTATGAAGCAGTGTTTCGGTGGTTTTCGAGCAAAATTGCTGTACTAGGTGCTACCTCTTCCATGGTATGCTCTCCTGGTACTAAACATTCGAAAAGTGGTAGTTTTTGAAGCAGTGTTTCGGTGGTTTTCGAGCAAAATTGCTGTACTAGGTGTTACCTCTTCCATGGTATGCTCTCCTGGTACTATCCATCCGAAAACTGGTAGTTTTTGAAGCAGTTTTTCGGTGGTTTTCGAGCAAAATTGCTGTACTAGGTGTTACCTCTTCCATGGTATGCTCTCCTGGTACTAAACATTCGAAAACTGGTAGTTTTTGAAGCAGTTTTTCGGTGGTTTTCGAGCAAAATTGCTGTACTAGGTGCTACCTCTTCCGTGGTATGCTCTCCTGGTACTAAACATTCGAAAACTGGTAGTTTTTGAAGCAGTTTTTCGGTGGTTTTCGAGCAAAATTGCTGTACTAGGTGTTACCTCTTCCGTGGTATGCTCTGCTGGTACTAAACATTCGAAAACTGGTAGTTTATGAAGCAGTGTTTCGGTGGTTTTCGAGCAAAATTGCTGTACTAGGTGCTACCTCTTCCATGGTATGCTCTCCTGGTACTAAACATTCGAAAACTGGTAGTTTTTGAAGCAGTTTTTCGGTGGTTTTCGAGCAAAATTGCTGTACTAGGTGTTACCTCTTCCATGGTACGCTCTCCTGGTACTTCCATTCAAAAACTGGTAGTTTTTGAAGCAGTTTTTCGGTGGTTTTCGAGCACAATTGCTGTACTAGGTACTACCTCTTCCGTGGTATGCTCTCCTGGTACTAAACATTCGAAAACTGGTAGTTTTTGAAGCAGTTTTTCGGTGGTTTTCGAGCAAAATTGCTGTACTAGGTGTTACCTCTTCCGTGGTATGTTCTCCTGGTACTAAACATTCGAAAACTGGTAGTTTTTGAAGCAGTTTTTCGGTGGTTTTCGAGCAAAATTGCTGTACTAGGTGCTACCTCTTCCGTGGTATGCTCTCCTGGTACTTCCATTCAAAAACTGGTAGTTTTTGAAGCAGTTTTTCGGTGGTTTTCGAGCACAATTGCTGTACTAGGTACTACCTCTTCCGTGGTATGCTCTCCTGGTACTAAACATTCGAAAACTGGTAGTTTTTGAAGCAGTTTTTCGGTGGTTTTCGAGCAAAATTGCTGTACTAGGTGTTACCTCTTCCGTGGTATGTTCTCCTGGTACTAAACATTCGAAAACTGGTAGTTTTTGAAGCAGTTTTTCGGTGGTTTTCGAGCAAAATTGCTGTACTAGGTGCTACCTCTTCCGTGGTATGCTCTCCTGGTACTTCCATTCAAAAACTGGTAGTTTTTGAAGCAGTTTTTCGGTGGTTTTCGAGCACAATTGCTGTACTAGGTACTACCTCTTCCGTGGTATGCTCTCCTGGTACTAAACATTCGAAAACTGGTAGTTTTTGAAGCAGTTTTTCGGTGGTTTTCGAGCAAAATTGCTGTACTAGGTGCTACCTCTTCCATGGTATGCTCTCCTGGTACTAAACATTCGAAAACTGGTAGTTTTTGAAGCAGTTTTTCGGTGGTTTTCGAGCAAAATTGCTGTACTAGGTGTTACCTCTTCCATGGTATGCTCTCCTGGTACTATCCATTCGAAAACTGGTAGTTTTTGAATCAGTTTTTCGGTGGTTTTCGAGCAAAATTGCTGTACTAGGTGTTACCTCTTCCGTGGTATGCTCTCCTGGTACTAAACATTCGAAAACTGGTAGTTTTTGAAGCAGTTTTTCGGTGGTTTTCGAGCAAAATTGCTGTACTAGATGTTACCTCTTCCGTGGTATGCTCTCCTGGTACTAAACATTCGAAAACTGGTAGTTTTTGAAGCAGTTTTTCGGTGGTTTTCGAGCAAAATTGCTGTACTAGGTGTTACCTCTTCCGTGGTATGTTCTCCTGGTACTAAACATTCGAAAACTGGTAGTTTTTGAAGCAGTTTTTCGGTGGTTTTCGAGCAAAATTGCTGTACTAGGTGTTACCTCTTCCATGGTATGCTCTCCTGGTACTAAACATTCGACAACTGGTAGTTTTTGAATCACTTTTTCGGTGGTTTTCGAGCAAAATTGCTGTACTAGGTGTTACTTCTTCCATGGTATGCTCTCCTGGTACTATCCATTCGAAAACTGGTAGTTTTTGAATCAGTTTTTTGGTGGTTTTCGAGCAAAATTGCTGTACTAGGTGCTACCTCTTCCATGGTATGCTCTCCTGGTACTAAACATTCAAAAACTGGTAGTTTATGAAGCAGTTTTTCGGTGGTTTTCGAGCAAAATTGCTGTACTAGGTGTTACCTCTTCCATGGTATGCTCTCCTGGTACTATCCATTCGAAAACTGGTAGTTTTTGAAGCAGTTTTTCGGTGGTTTTCGAGCAAAATTGCTGTACTAGGTGTTACCTCTTTCATGGTATGCTCTCCTGGTACTATCCATTCGAAAACTGGTTGTTTTTGAATCAGTTTTTTGGTGGTTTTCGAGCAAAATTGCTGTACTAGGTGCTACCTCTTCCGTGGTATGCTCTCCTGGTACTAAACATTCGAAAACTGGTAGTTTTTGAAGCAGTTTTTCGGTGGTTTTCGAGCAAAATTGCTGTACTAGATGTTACCTCTTCCGTGGTATGCTCTCCTGGTACTAAACATTCGAAAACTGGTAGTTTTTGAAGCAGTTTTTCGGTGGTTTTCGAGCAAAATTGCTGTACTAGGTGTTACCTCTTCCATGGTATGCTCTCCTGGTACTAAACATTCGACAACTGGTAGTTTTTGAAGCAGTTTTTCGGTGGTTTTCGAGCAAAATTGCTGTACTAGGTGTTACCTCTTCCATGGTATGCTCTCCTGGTACTATCCATTCGAAAACTGGTAGTTTTTGAATCAGTTTTTCGGTGGTTTTCGAGCAAAATTGCTGTACTAGGTGTTACCTCTTCCGTGGTATGCTCTCCTGGTACTAAACATTCGAAAACTGGTAGTTTATGAAGCAGTGTTTCGGTGGTTTTCGAGCAAAATTGCTGTACTAGGTGCTACCTCTTCCATGGTATGCTCTCCTGGTACTAAACATTCGAAAACTGGTAGTTTTTGAAGCAGTTTTTCGGTGGTTTTCGAGCAAAATTGCTGTACTAGGTGTTACCTCTTCCATGGTATGCTCTCCTGGTACTATCCATTCGAAAACTGGTAGTTTTTGAAGCAGTTTTTCGGTGGTTTTCGAGCACAATTGCTGTACTAGGTGCTACCTCTTCCGTGGTATGCTCTCCTGGTACTAAACATTCGAAAACTGGTAGTTTTTGAAGCAGTGTTTCGGTGGTTTTCGAGCAAAATTGCTGTACTAGGTGCTACCTCTTCCATGGTATGCTCTCCTGGTACTAAACATTCGAAAACTGGTAGTTTATGAAGCAGTTTTTCGGTGGTTTTCGAGCAAAATTGCTGTACTAGGTGTTACCTCTTCCATGGTATGCTCTCCTGGTACTAAACATTCGAAAACTGGTAGTTTTTGAAGCAGTTTTTCGGTGGTTTTCGAGCAAAATTGCTGTACTAGGTGTTACCTCTTCCGTGGTATGCTCTCCTGGTACTAAACATTCGAAAACTGGTAGTTTTTGAAGCAGTTTATCGGTGGTTTTCGAGCAAAATTGCTATATTAGGTGCTACCTCTTCCGTGGTATGCTCTCCTGGTACTAAACATTCGAAAACTGGTAGTTTTTGAAGCAGTTTTTCGGTGGTTTTTGAGCAAAATTGCTGTACTAGGTGTTACCTCTTCCGTGGTATGCTCTCCTGGTACTATCCATTCGAAAACTGGTAGTTTTTGAAGCAGTTTTTCGGTGGTTTTCGAGCAAAATTGCTGTACTAGATGTTACCTCTTCCGTGGTATGCTCTCCTGGTACTAAACATTCGAAAACTGGTAGTTTATGAAGCAGTTTTTCGGTGGTTTTCGAGCAAAATTGCTGTACTAGGTGTTACCTCTTCCATGGTATGCTCTCCTGGTACTAAACATTCGACAACTGGTAGTTTTTGAATCACTTTTTCGGTGGTTTTCGAGCAAAATTGCTGTACTAGGTGTTACTTCTTCCATGGTATGCTCTCCTGGTACTATCCATTCGAAAACTGGTTGTTTTTGAATCAGTTTTTTGGTGGTTTTCGAGCAAAATTGCTGTACTAGGTACTACCTCTTCCGTGGTATGCTCTCCTGGTACTAAACATTCGAAAACTGGTAGTTTATGAAGCAGTTTTTCGGTGGTTTTCGAGCAAAATTGCTGTACTAGGTGTTACCTCTTCCATGGTATGCTCTCCTGGTACTATCCATTCGAAAACTGGTAGTTTTTGAAGCAGTTTTTCGGTGGTTTTCGAGCACAATTGCTGTACTAGGTGCTACCTCTTCCGTGGTATGCTCTCCTGGTACTAAACATTCGAAAACTGGTAGTTTATGAAGCAGTGTTTCGGTGGTTTTCGAGCAAAATTGCTGTACTAGGTGCTACCTCTTCCATGGTATGCTCTCCTGGTACTAAACATTCGAAAACTGGTAGTTTTTGAAGCAGTTTTTCGGTGGTTTTCGAGCAAAATTGCTGTACTAGGTGTTACCTCTTCCATGGTATGCTCTCCTGGTACTATCCATTCGAAAACTGGTAGTTTTTGAAGCAGTTTTTCGGTGGTTTTCGAGCACAATTGCTGTACTAGGTGCTACCTCTTCCGTGGTATGCTCTCCTGGTACTAAACATTCGAAAACTGGTAGTTTATGAAGCAGTGTTTCGGTGGTTTTCGAGCAAAATTGCTGTACTAGGTGCTACCTCTTCCATGGTATGCTCTCCTGGTACTAAACATTCGAAAACTGGTAGTTTATGAAGCAGTTTTTCGGTGGTTTTCGAGCAAAATTGCTGTACTAGGTGTTACCTCTTCCATGGTATGCTCTCCTGGTACTATCCATTCGAAAACTGGTAGTTTTTGAAGCAGTTTTTCGGTGGTTTTCGAGCAAAATTGCTGTACTAGGTGTTACCTCTTCCGTGGTATGCTCTCCTGGTACTATCCATTCGAAAACTGGTAGTTTATGAAGCAGTTTTTCGGTGGTTTTCGAGCAAAATTGCTGTACTAGGTGTTACCTCTTCCGTGGTATGCTCTCCTGGTACTAAACATTCGAAAACTGGTAGTTTTTGAAGCAGTTTTTCGGTGGTTTTCGAGCAAAATTGCTGTACTAGGTGCTACCTCTTCCGTGGTATGCTCTCCTGGTACTAAACATTCGAAAACTGGTAGTTTTTGAAGCAGTTTTTCGGTGGTTTTCGAGCAAAATTGCTGTACTAGGTGCTACCTCTTTCGTGGTATGCTCTCCTGGTACTAAACATTCGAAAACTGGTAGTTTTTGAAGCAGTTTTTCGGTGGGTTTCGAGCAAAATTGCTGTACTAGGTGCTACCTCTTCCGTGGTATGCTCTCCTGGTACTAAACATTCGAAAACTGGTAGTTTTTGAAGCAGTTTTTCGGTGGTTTTTGAGCAAAATTGCTGTACTAGGTGTTACCTCTTCCGTGGTATGCTCTCCTGGTACTAAACATTCGAAAACTGGTAGTTTTTGAAGCAGTTTTTCGGTGGTTTTCGAGCAAAATTGCTGTACTAGATGTTACCTCTTCCGTGGTATGCTCTCCTGGTACTAAACATTCGAAAACTGGTAGTTTATGAAGCAGTTTTTCGGTGGTTTTCGAGCAAAATTGCTGTACTAGATGTTACCTCTTCCATGGTATGCTCTCCTGGTACTATCCATTCGAAAACTGGTAGTTTTTGAAGCAGTTTTTCGGTGGTTTTCGAGCAAAATTGCTGTACTAGGTGTTACCTCTTCCATGGTACGCTCTCCTGGTACTATCCATTCGAAAACTGGTAGTTTATGAAGCAGTTTTTCGGTGGTTTTCGAGCAAAATTGCTGTACTAGATGTTACCTCTTCCGTGGTATGCTCTCCTGGTACTAAACATTCGAAAACTGGTAGTTTTTGAAGCAGTTTTTCGGTGGTTTTCGAGCAAAATCGCTGTACTAGATGTTACCTCTTCCGTGGTATGCTCTCCTGGTACTAAACATTCGAAAACTGGTAGTTTATGAAGCAGTGTTTCGGTGGTTTTCGAGCAAAATTGCTGTACTAGGTGCTACCTCTTCCGTGGTATGCTCTCCTGGTACTTCCATTCAAAAACTGGTAGTTTTTGAAGCAGTTTTTCGGTGGTTTTCGAGCACAATTGCTGTACTAGGTACTACCTCTTCCGTGGTATGCTCTCCTGGTACTAAACATTCGAAAACTGGTAGTTTTTGAAGCAGTTTTTCGGTGGTTTTCGAGCAAAATTGCTGTACTAGGTGCTACCTCTTCCGTGGTATGCTCTCCTGGTACTAAACATTCGAAAACTGGTAGTTTATGAAGCAGTGTTTCGGTGGTTTTCGAGCAAAATTGCTGTACTAGGTGCTACCTCTTCCATGGTATGCTCTCCTGGTACTAAACATTCGAAAAGTGGTAGTTTTTGAAGCAGTTTTTCGGTGGTTTTCGAGCAAAATTGCTGTACTAGGTGTTACCTCTTCCATGGTATGCTCTCCTGGTACTATCCATTCGAAAACTGGTAGTTTTTGAATCAGTTTTTCGGTGGTTTTCGAGCAAAATTGCTGTACTAGGTGTTACCTCTTCCGTGGTATGCTCTCCTGGTACTAAACATTCGAAAACTGGTAGTTTTTGAAGCAGTTTTTCGGTGGTTTTCGAGCAAAATTGCTGTACTAGATGTTACCTCTTCCGTGGTATGCTCTCCTGGTACTAAACATTCGAAAACTGGTAGTTTATGAAGCAGTTTTTCGGTGGTTTTTGAGCAAAATTGCTGTACTAGGTGTTACCTCTTCCATGGTATGCTCTCCTGGTACTATCCATTCGAAAACTGGTAGTTTTTCAAGCAGTTTTTCGGTGGTTTTCGAGCAAAATTGCTGTACTAGGTGTTACCTCTTCCATGGTACGCTCTCCTGGTACTATCCATTCGAAAACTGGTAGTTTTTGAAGCAGTTTTTCGGTGGTTTTCGAGCAAAATTGCTGTACTAGATGTTACTTCTTCCGTGGTATGCTCTCCTGGTACTAAACATTCGAAAACTGGTAGTTTTTGAAGCAGTTTTTCGGTGGTTTTCGAGCAAAATTGCTGTACTAGGTGCTACCTCTTCCGTGGTATGCTCTCCTGGTACTTCCATTCAAAAACTGGTAGTTTTTGAAGCAGTTTTTCGGTGGTTTTCGAGCACAATTGCTGTACTAGGTACTACCTCTTCCGTGGTATGCTCTCCTGGTACTAAACATTCGAAAACTGGTAGTTTTTGAAGCAGTTTTTCGGTGGTTTTCGAGCAAAATTGCTGTACTAGGTGCTACCTCTTCCGTGGTATGCTCTCCTGGTACTAAACATTCGAAAACTGGTAGTTTATGAAGCAGTGTTTCGGTGGTTTTCGAGCAAAATTGCTGTACTAGGTGTTACCTCTTCCATGGTATGCTCTCCTGGTACTATCCATTCGAAAACTGGTAGTTTTTGAATCAGTTTTTCGGTGGTTTTCGAGCAAAATTGCTGTACTAGGTGTTACCTCTTCCATGGTATGCTCTCCTGGTACTAAACATTCGAAAACTGGTAGTTTATGAAGCAGTGTTTCGGTGGTTTTCGAGCAAAATTGCTGTACTAGGTGTTACCTCTTCCATGGTATGCTCTCCTGGTACTATCCATTCGAAAACTGGTAGTTTTTGAAGCAGTTTTTCGGTGGTTTTCGAGCAAAATTGCTGTACTAGGTGCTACCTCTTCCATGGTATGCTCTCCTGGTACTAAACATTCGAAAACTGGTAGTTTTTGAAGCAGTTTTTCGGTGGTTTTCGAGCAAAATTGCTGTACTAGGTGTTACCTCTTCCATGGTATGCTCTCCTGGTACTATCCATTCGAAAACTGGTAGTTTTTGAATCAGTTTTTCGGTGGTTTTCGAGCAAAATTGCTGTACTAGGTGTTACCTCTTCCATGGTATGCTCTCCTGGTACTAAACATTCGAAAACTGGTAGTTTATGAAGCAGTGTTTCGGTGGTTTTCGAGCAAAATTGCTGTACTAGGTGTTACCTCTTCCATGGTATGCTCTCCTGGTACTTCCATTCAAAAACTGGTAGTTTTTGAAGCAGTTTTTCGGTGGTTTTCGAGCACAATTGCTGTACTAGGTACTACCTCTTCCGTGGTATGCTCTCCTGGTACTAAACATTCGAAAACTGGTAGTTTTTGAAGCAGTTTTTCGGTGGTTTTCGAGCAAAATTGCTGTACTAGGTGCTACCTCTTCCGTGGTATGCTCTTCTGGTACTAAACATTCGAAAACTGGTAGTTTATGAAGCAGTGTTTCGGTGGTTTTCGAGCAAAATTGCTGTACTAGGTGTTACCTCTTCCATGGTATGCTCTCCTGGTACTATCCATTCGAAAACTGGTAGTTTTTGAATCAGTTTTTCGGTGGTTTTCGAGCAAAATTGCTGTACTAGGTGTTACCTCTTCCATGGTATGCTCTCCTGGTACTAAACATTCGAAAACTGGTAGTTTATGAAGCAGTGTTTCGGTGGTTTTCGAGCAAAATTGCTGTACTAGGTGTTACCTCTTCCATGGTATGCTCTCCTGGTACTATCCATTCGAAAACTGGTAGTTTTTGAAGCAGTTTTTCGGTGGTTTTCGAGCACAATTGCTGTACTAGGTGCTACCTCTTCCATGGTATGCTCTCCTGGTACTAAACATTCGAAAACTGGTAGTTTTTGAAGCAGTTTTTCGGTGGTTTTCGAGCAAAATTGCTGTACTAGGTGTTACCTCTTCCATGGTGTGCTCTCCTGGTACTATCCATTCGAAAACTGGTAGTTTTTGAATCAGTTTTTCGGTGGTTTTCGAGCAAAATTGCTGTACTAGGTGTTACCTCTTCCGTGGTATGCTCTCCTGGTACTAAACATTCGAAAACTGGTAGTTTTTGAAGCAGTTTTTCGGTGGTTTTCGAGCAAAATTGCTGTACTAGGTGCTACCTCTTCCGTGGTATGCTCTCCTGGTACTAAACATTCAAAAACTGGTAGTTTTTGAAGCAGTTTTTCGGTGGTTTTCGAGCACAATTGCTGTACTAGGTACTACCTCTTCCGTGGTATGCTCTCCTGGTACTAAACATTCGAAAACTGGTAGTTTTTGAAGCAGTTTTTCGGTGGTTTTCGAGCAAAATTGCTGTACTAGGTGCTACCTCTTCCGTGGTATGCTCTCCTGGTACTAAACATTCGAAAACTGGTAGTTTATGAAGCAGTGTTTCGGTGGTTTTCGAGCAAAATTGCTGTACTAGGTGTTACCTCTTCCATGGTATGCTCTCCTGGTACTATCCATTCGAAAACTGGTAGTTTTTGAAGCAGTTTTTCGGTGGTTTTCGAGCAAAATTGCTGTACTAGGTGTTACCTCTTCCATGGTATGCTCTCCTGGTACTATCCATTCGAAAACTGGTAGTTTTTGAAGCAGTTTTTCGGTGGTTTTCGAGCAAAATTGCTGTACTAGATGTTACTTCTTCCGTGGTATGCTCTCCTGGTACTAAACATTCGAAAACTGGTAGTTTTTGAAGCAGTTTTTCGGTGGTTTTCGAGCAAAATTGCTGTACTAGGTGCTACCTCTTCCGTGGTATGCTCTCCTGGTACTTCCATTCAAAAACTGGTAGTTTTTGAAGCAGTTTTTCGGTGGTTTTCGAGCACAATTGCTGTACTAGGTACTACCTCTTCCGTGGTATGCTCTCCTGGTACTAAACATTCGAAAACTGGTAGTTTTTGAAGCAGTTTTTCGGTGGTTTTCGAGCAAAATTGCTGTACTAGGTGCTACCTCTTCCGTGGTATGCTCTCCTGGTACTAAACATTCGAAAACTGGTAGTTTATGAAGCAGTGTTTCGGTGGTTTTCGAGCAAAATTGCTGTACTAGGTGTTACCTCTTCCATGGTATGCTCTCCTGGTACTATCCATTCGAAAACTGGTAGTTTTTGAATCAGTTTTTCGGTGGTTTTCGAGCAAAATTGCTGTACTAGGTGTTACCTCTTCCATGGTATGCTCTCCTGGTACTAAACATTCGAAAACTGGTAGTTTATGAAGCAGTGTTTCGGTGGTTTTCGAGCAAAATTGCTGTACTAGGTGTTACCTCTTCCATGGTATGCTCTCCTGGTACTATCCATTCGAAAACTGGTAGTTTTTGAAGCAGTTTTTCGGTGGTTTTCGAGCAAAATTGCTGTACTAGGTGCTACCTCTTCCATGGTATGCTCTCCTGGTACTAAACATTCGAAAACTGGTAGTTTTTGAAGCAGTTTTTCGGTGGTTTTCGAGCAAAATTGCTGTACTAGGTGTTACCTCTTCCATGGTATGCTCTCCTGGTACTATCCATTCGAAAACTGGTAGTTTTTGAATCAGTTTTTCGGTGGTTTTCGAGCAAAATTGCTGTACTAGGTGTTACCTCTTCCATGGTATGCTCTCCTGGTACTAAACATTCGAAAACTGGTAGTTTTTGAAGCAGTTTTTCGGTGGTTTTCGAGCAAAATTGCTGTACTAGGTGTTACCTCTTCCATGGTATGCTCTCCTGGTACTTCCATTCAAAAACTGGTAGTTTTTGAAGCAGTTTTTCGGTGGTTTTCGAGCACAATTGCTGTACTAGGTACTACCTCTTCCGTGGTATGCTCTCCTGGTACTAAACATTCGAAAACTGGTAGTTTTTGAAGCAGTTTTTCGGTGGTTTTCGAGCAAAATTGCTGTACTAGGTGCTACCTCTTCCGTGGTATGCTCTCCTGGTACTAAACATTCGAAAACTGGTAGTTTATGAAGCAGTGTTTCGGTGGTTTTCGAGCAAAATTGCTGTACTAGGTGTTACCTCTTCCATGGTATGCTCTCCTGGTACTATCCATTCGAAAACTGGTAGTTTTTGAATCAGTTTTTCGGTGGTTTTCGAGCAAAATTGCTGTACTAGGTGTTACCTCTTCCATGGTATGCTCTCCTGGTACTAAACATTCGAAAACTGGTAGTTTATGAAGCAGTGTTTCGGTGGTTTTCGAGCAAAATTGCTGTACTAGGTGTTACCTCTTCCATGGTATGCTCTCCTGGTACTATCCATTCGAAAACTGGTAGTTTTTGAAGCAGTTTTTCGGTGGTTTTCGAGCAAAATTGCTGTACTAGGTGCTACCTCTTCCATGGTATGCTCTCCTGGTACTAAACATTCGAAAACTGGTAGTTTTTGAAGCAGTTTTTCGGTGGTTTTCGAGCAAAATTGCTGTACTAGGTGTTACCTCTTCCATGGTATGCTCTCCTGGTACTATCCATTCGAAAACTGGTAGTTTTTGAATCAGTTTTTCGGTGGTTTTCGAGCAAAATTGCTGTACTAGGTGTTACCTCTTCCATGGTATGCTCTCCTGGTACTAAACATTCGAAAACTGGTAGTTTTTGAAGCAGTTTTTCGGTGGTTTTCGAGCAAAATTGCTGTACTAGGTGCTACCTCTTCCGTGGTATGCTCTCCTGGTACTTCCATTCAAAAACTGGTAGTTTTTGAAGCAGTTTTTCGGTGGTTTTCGAGCAAAATTGCTGTACTAGGTACTACCTCTTCCGTGGTATGCTCTCCTGGTACTAAACATTCGAAAACTGGTAGTTTTTGAAGCAGTTTTTCGGTGGTTTTCGAGCAAAATTGCTGTACTAGGTGTTACCTCTTCCGTGGTATGTTCTCCTGGTACTATCCATTCGAAAACTGGTAGTTTTTGAAGCAGTTTTTCGGTGGTTTTCGAGCAAAATTGCTGTACTAGGTGCTACCTCTTCCGTGTTATGCTCTCCTGGTACTATCCATTCGAAAACTGGTAGTTTTTGAAGCAGTTTTTCGGTGGTTTTCGAGCAAAATTGCTGTACTAGGTGCTACCTCTTCCGTGGTATGCTCTCCTGGTACTATACATTCGAAAACTGGTAGTTTTTGAAGAAATTTTTCTCGATTTACGGGAAAATTAGTGTCCTGGTCCTGGTTCAATTTCGTTTATTCTTTAAAGTCACAAAGTCGATATTCTTCTTTGCATTAAACATAGCAACAAATTATTTTGATAACGGAGGAAGATATTTTTGTTTCATTTTTTTACCTTATTAATAATTTTTTTTGCTTATAATTAATCTTGCTGTTAAATTCGCAAAATTCGCACAATCGGCACAAATTGTTTGGGGCCCCCATCACGGCGAGGCCCTAGGCGACCGCCTACTCCGCTTACCGTTTGATTCGCCGCTGCATCGAAGTGTTTTATTATTAACACCAAACTGTGATATACACAGCATTTCACACTCGAAAAACTTTTCATTCCATTTTCTTCTGGTTGAATTTCATTTTTATTACAGCAAGTCAAATTTTCCGCTTTTGTTTTGTCCCCGAATCCAATTTGTAATTCCCCTCCCAAGATAACAGCTTCTTACACCCAGAACGCCTGTGGTTCTCATATACTTCACACAGTTAGCTGTGTGGAAAAGATCTTCCTTCCCTCTCGTACCACTGATATTGACAAAAAACGCACTTTGAAAAACAATAGTTAAACTCATTACCTACGTAATTTGCAGAAAAATGGATCTCTTTCTGTGTTTTTGTTTTTGTTATCCTTGTGTTGGGTTTTGTTTCATTTCCCTCTCCCGTTGGCTTTTAATAGTTACCGTTGTTAGTTAAATAGCTTATTATCTATCGACTTTTGTTTTTAAACCATCGCTACCGTCACGTAACACACGCGCCTGTTTGCTGCGCGTGTGCACCTTCCTTAAGACTACAGGTAATTACTTATCTTATTACATTATTCTGTCCGCCTGCTCACCGCTGTACTCATTGTAAATGACACAAACGTCTCTGGCCTTGATGGTATTTCATCAGTTGCATTGAAATTCGTTCACTCCGTGTAGATTTGCAATGGTTTGCTGTCAGGAGCGCGCGCGTTAATCAATGTAATAATTGTAACAAATCGAGATTGCAACAATTCTACTACGGAACAATGTGGGGATCAGGGTGGAAAGGATCATTTGTGAACTCTGGTGGGATGTGATAGAGAGAGTTGGGTAGGGTGTGTGTTTACAAGTACGGTAAGACGTATTTCTTTCCCCAGAATGGTTCGTGTATGTGTTGTTGTGGCGCTGTACACAAGTGAGTCTGCTGTAACGCTGTGATTGAAGGTATTTCATTTACATATCTAAAAAAAATCCGACTAAAAACCACACACTGGACAGTGCTTTGTTCAATGTGGTCTTTACAGATCGCCTACCGAATCGCTGTAGCACTGGTCACATACTATTCACAACACGCGGTTTTTGTCGTCGTCAAGGTAACACTAGTGTGCTCCATTTTGGTATTAAGTTTACGTTTTGCTTGCGCTTGGGACTTTGTCATCGAGTTGTGGCACAGTGCACTAGAGTAGAGTTAGTGATGATGATAGGTAGTAGAAGTAGTAGTAGTGGTAGTGGTAGTAGTAGTAGTAGTAAAGACAGTAACAGGACAAAAGAAAACACAACGTTGGTCTAGAGATTGGTAAAGGGAACGCGAGTTCTCATCCATTACGTTATCTACCAGAAGACAAAAGACAGCATGGCATTTGCACATCCCCTCACACAGGACTGCCATTAACCTAAGACAGATCCACTAAGAGCGGTAGTAGATGATCAGCACAACAGTGATGCAAACTGATCGGCATTGAGGCAATGATTAATTTGACTATCAACATGACGAGAGTTCGGTCGGGCCGTGTACAGCCCACAATTTGACTCATACTTTCTGTGACATATGGCTAATATGGTAGTTTGTTTTGTTTGTTCTGCAACTGTTTTTTCATGTGTTGCGTTAATTGAATCTTGTTACCTGTCACTGCTATCGTCCACTTAAATGCTAACCACATGACGCTTCATGTTGTACCTTTGCTTACGAGCTAACGAGTTTTGTGTGTGTTCTCATATTGTTTTACATTAGTCACTCGGGTCATTCGCACACACTCCATCTTTTACCGTATGTTACAATTGCTAAACAACGAAAGTAAAGGTAAGGGTAAGTAAACAAATTAAACAATTCGTTAAAGAAAAGCGTAACTACTCCGTCGGACTGTCTGCTGTTAAAATTACTTATTATCATTATTTCATTAATTCAGTTGCAGCGCTGTGGCTCTCCGTCTCGTTGCCCGATTAGGGACATCTGTTTTGTTTTTGTTTTTAATCTTTTATCTTATTTCTTTTCTCTGTTTTTCACCTTTTTCTCGTTTTCTTCTTTCCTTTTCACATTGTGTTTTCATGCTTTGTTCCAAATCTATTCTTCAGCGTTTTTTTGTTCTTGTTTTTTCTTATCTATTCTTTAGTTCCTATCTTATTTATCATTTGCATTGTGTCTGTGTGTTTTTTTTGTTTGGGATCAATGGTTTCGGATATTTCGCCGAAGTTGTCGATGAAGATGATGATATCTATCGAACGGTAGTACGATGGGAAGATGCTATTTATGCGATGTTCTGAGTATTGTGTGGTACGGGAGACTTCGGGTCTACTCCTATGATGCGCGTTTGCGAGTTTCTTTACAGTGCACTGATACTTTGCAAATATTGGCTGTACTCCTTCTCGTTGGCAAACTCGTGTTGGCTGGAATGGTAGAATAAAGTATACGGATTAGTATCACGTCCGTATATCATCTCCGGTGAGGGAAATGAATCCTTGTGGAACTAATCTTGTTTTAAATAATTTTGTTAGTTGTTCACTTATTAGTCTTATAGGTTTTTAAGGAACAAACTAAGACTCACCTTCGGGTGTCTCTTCGCTTTCGTCTTCGGTCCTGCGGGACCGCTTCGACGCAGAGTACCACGAACCGATTATCACAGGAGTACCGTTCCTGGTCTAGCAGTTTGTTACCGAGTAAACTGCTGGCCAGACCGACCTTGTCCGGCATTAACGAGTGCCAGGCATCGCAGTACGTGTCTATCGCACGCTCACCGTGCGCACTGGAACCGTGCCACACCAGTTTCTGGGGCCTGCGGAAAACAAGAATAAAACGAAGGCAAATATTAGCGACAATGAACTGTTGGGAGACAAAAAAGGAATGCTTAGTTTACGAAGAATCTTTCAAGAATTTAGAATATTTACGGGTAAAGCAATTGTGTTGCCAATTCTTAGATGTCACTGTGTTATTCTCACAATCTTATGGCGCCTCGTTGGTCCAACAGACTCAAGAGACCAGAAAGCCGCGAAACCTTGAAGAGTGATATCATACTTGTCCGAATGTTGAGGACTAAAGTCATCCTAATCTCGGATTGTTGAGTACTTGCCATAATAATATAGGAGGTATGAAAACAAGGACATAACAACTACTGGTGTGTGGGGCTGACCAACAACACAATCGATTTACCAAGAGAGACCAACAAATCAATGACTACTACGATTAAAAACCACGCACTAAATCGCAGTTTTCCGTTGTGAAATGATGAAGTATTGCGCTCTTTCGTTACCGTTCCGTTCCACTGCTACAGTTATAAACGGATTTGCTGTTGAATAAATATTCCATGTTCGCAGAAATGAAGATGGACCACCAGCGTGCAATATTACAGCAACTGAAACCTTAATAAATACCGCCAGTATTATGCCTGGAATTCTTCAAAACTGACCTTCGAAATTTGATTGCAGCATTGATCGTACGGATGGAATAATAATGCAAAATTAATCTCTTCTCTTCATGTTCCGTTCCCTGTTTCTCGGCAGTGCGAGTCCCGGACCCCGGAGTGGTCCACTGGCTGGCTGTTAAATACGCAACCCGATTGGGATTGGGATGTTCAAAAATGCCGAAATGCGTCCCGAAATTGGAAGGATATTGAATTTTCATTACCCATCGTTACCGTAAAACCTCTTAACAAGATTTCATTCCCAGATCAGCCCCCCGGTGGCCAGCATAAATTGATCCATTATTTATTGCATGCTTGCATGTGCTGCGTCTGGGATTCCCTTTTGTGGCACACCCGTGCCATATCCCGTCGTCGTGCTCGACCTCCAAACTGTGAGGTGCAGATATATGCGGGACGTTCATTATTTGACTGGAACGAAATGGAACGAAAGTATCGTACCTTATCCTTATCCTCTTTCCTATCTCACCATACACCTCCCCCCGCTATTCTTCGTTCGCCCCAAGGCTTGTGAAGGATGTCCCGTTATCAAACATTTCGATCCAATTTTCGGTGAATCGGTGAATTCTTGATCCTTCATACCACAAACGTAAACTCGCTGAATGGTCCTGACCGACAAGCCGGCCACTGATGTGTAATAATATTTTCTTCCATCCCATATTTTGCGTACCATTCATGGACAGGTGAGTGTCGCTGCGACAAACGGTATAAATTTAGCATTTTTTTTTTCTTGGGAAACTGATAAATATTGGACCATTTTGTGTCAAGGGAAAGAAAGGATTGACTGTTGAGAAAGAGATGGATTCCCCTGAAATGCAAAATGATGGAATTCTACTTAAGAAGAAAATTGAACAAGTAAAATAAAAGAGAGAGAGAGAAAAAGACGAAGGAATTGAAAATAAAATTCCGATTTGAGTCGACACAAAGCGGCGACGGTTGTATGAGAAAAGCGTGATTGACGGGAAAGCATATTGAGTAGAAAAATAAACCTGTCACACAAGTCAGCTTTTTCTTTGAGGGTTTTCCGCCCCTGTCTCTCCCCCCCCCTCCCTCACTCGTACAACCCTTTGCTGATCAATAGCCCCGGGTTCGGTGTCTTCTGGAGTTGAATTTGGTTTTGCGGATCTACGTGTCACTTGCGAGGTTTGATTGATAAATTTGATTTGACACATATTTTATTCCATGTCCATGTCCGTGTGTGAGTGTCTGTATACTCGGACGAATACTACACGCACTTCCGCTGTGGCAAGGAAACCATTTAAAAGGGAAGAGAATCCGATCGGCATTCATTTTGACGCCGGAAGGTTATGTTATGATTGATACAATCTGGCCCCAAAATTGGATAGATATGACCTTTCGGTCGATACCTGTTTGAGTATGTGATATGCCGTAGACATTTAATTGGATTCTAGGGGCAAACGATGCTCGGTACATACCCGGCACCCTGGGAACTGAATGTTGTGCCCTGAACAACAAAAAAAACCCCTGACCAGATGCACAAGAAGGCATGTTTATTGCATTTGCTTGCCGGCCAAAGAAGCCGAACAACGTTACGGATGCTGTCGTTTGGGATTTTCGATGTGATTTTTCTTCCAGTTTCATGACGTTCTGTTGAGGCTCCCGGCTTCTCCCCATCAAAAAGGAAAAAAGCTTGCCATTTGAGAAAAGACTGACCAAACATCTTTCCGGGCACCACCCGGGGCGAATAAATTATGGGCATTGATGTGATAAATTGCAAATTATCATGAGAGTCATTTACGGCCTTCCAACGATAATGGACGTTTGTGTCGGCAAGGATGCACTTTTACCCAGGGGTATCGTTGATTTTGCAATTCGAAGCACCGGCCCCAATGTTGCTAGCAGCCCCTTCCCTCACACATTCCAACATACAGACAGACAGCTTTGCTAGTAATGAGCGACTGTGCCACTTGTCGGTGCCCCAAAAGAATGAAGAGACGTGCAGCAAATCGGAATGGGACGCATGGCATGCGAAACATCACCATCAAACAGCAAACCCCAATCAAAAATTAGAAATTGATTGAATCGTTTCGATGAGCCGGGTATGTGCAAACAACAACTTGGCCACCATCGACCAGGAGCAACAGGAGCGCCCGGGTCTTAAATCATTTTAATCATCCAAAAAAAAAGGGAACAGGATGAATAAATTGTGTTTCTGTTGCACGGGCCCCCAAAAAACCCCACCGACCGTGGCACATCGTTGGGATCGTTATTTTGTGCACCTGCATGGAATAATTCTGAAGGTTCCGTTTTCCACCCTTTTCACCCTCTTAGAAGAAACAATCGATCTTAGTTGGCTGCTGATGCGGGTTGCATATTTAACAGTTTTTATGCCACCTTCGGTAGATGATTATTTCGATAATAATGCTTTCAACGGCCAGTGGTTGTTCCAATTCTCCTCTGGGAGGGAGGTTTTTATTTCGCAGTGTGTGCTCTGCGTATACACAGCACACATTTTCACACTTCACCGAAGATGTGGTGAACACGTTAAAAACTAATCCATGTAGCCTCATTATATTTTGACACTAATGCCTTCTTAATTGGGTCAACGGTCACTGGACGGGTACGACTGGATGGCCGGTATCAGGCACATCACGATAGTACGCCCTGTGTCTGATCTGTGGCGAACTGTCCATAACTACCCACCGTCCCGCTTCTCCGCCTAGCTCCCTTTGGGGAATAAGAGAGTGTGCCGGGCCGTGCCGTGTGCCTTAAGCCGATGACAAAGTGACATCTTTGCGGAGGCTGTGCCCGTTCTTTGACGTCATATCTGGGGGAGGGATCATATATTTCTGTGTATGTTGGTCGCCATTTTCCTCGCTAATACCTTTTGTGTCTAATGGTACTGACGCGTGATGTATTGTGTGTGATGAAAGCGAAACTACATTAGTGGTGCGGTACCATCGGCACATATAAGCCCGAAGAAATATATGCGTTATCCACCCTGCATCATACACACCGCAAAATGTGTTTGCTCCCGTAAGCACAGTGTGTCACACGCGAGCATGGACATGGTTTGGTTTTGAGTTTTAATAATTATATTTTATTTTTGTATTTTGCTGTTGTGGTTTTAAAATTAAGTCGACTAAGTCGACAATAGGCTTGGGAGGAATAGGAGGCTATGGAATTTATTAAGTGAAAAATATTTAATTTGTGTCGCATTAACTTGTTCCGAAAAAGGTATAACAAGTTTTACTACTTTCATTAAATTCAACAACAAGAAACAAGGCGACGCTCATTAAACTATGCTTTTGGGTGTGGTATAAAGCTACGGAAATTAATTGTGTAAATATCTTTTTGAATGATAACTTTGCTTGCTGATCCGTTTTTGCGTCATTTCGAGTGTAATTTAATTAAAAAGGGCTTAACATATTGTACAGTCATTTCCCAAGTTACGCGTGTCACATAATTTCGCGTAATTTGATTTTTCGCGTAAAAATAAAAAAACTACTAGAAAAAAAATTACCCGCAAACAATGTACATAATAATAATGTACAAATATAATTGTGAGATGAGTTCAAAACGCCCGAAGGTATGCAAACTGAGGCTTAAAAGTACCGTATAAAAACCTTCAAAGATACCAGTCAAATAGTATAGTTAGTAATGCATAATTGTAAAACAAGCTCGCATTGAGTGACGAACCATACATTAAATGGTCGAAAACGTTCAAACATTTGACGAGTTACTGAAAGACAATCTTTGAGAGCAGCAATCGTTAGTAATCGTATCGTAAAGAAGAATAAATTTCCCAATTTGCATACATTTAGGCGCATGTCAGCTATTGTTCTCGAACACATTGGTGAATATTTTTCTTTCTTTCCACATACCGTGTGACTGCCCATAGTCTACTTCGATTCGTTAATACAACAAAGAAAAAAAGAAATGGATGCCAATATTTTGTCGGCTTTCGGTTGACATAAAGTTACGCGTTCGTTGTAATGCGTCTGCGAACACGTACGTAACGTTTCTTTTCTGTGTGTGTTTTTTTTCGCTTTATCTCTACTTACCACGCCATATCGGTGAGCACATTTTTCCCACTGAAGCTGTATATCCGCGGTGCTTGCGAGAAGAATCCACCCTGTCCATTGAAGATGCCGTTCCACGAATTGAACAGGACGTCACCGCGGGTATTCACGACCGGCAGTTCACGATCCGCTATCCGTACGATCGAGTCTAGATTTTGTATTCTGTAAAGCAGATAGAGAGAGAGAGAGAGAGTGAATGAGAACAAACAAGAAAAAAACGAAGGTGGTACTAATAAAATACAATTTACACCCGCTGATGAGTTCATTAATGGGCGGAAAATCATTTCAATTCAATAACATTTCACCCAATTCGGCGGTACGCTTTCGGAGACCGTTACGAAGATAGTACGCGATTTTTGCACGCACGGAAACTCCCATGTGCCGGAAGTTTACCACCTTTACGCCGATAGGGCATCGGTATGGTACCGGGTGCCCGTTAATAAGCAGGTCGCAAAACTTTGTCGTTAAACTTTGTGCACACGCACTGGGTCGCGTGGTGCGTGCGCGAGAAGTTGGAATGTAGTAAAATGTTTGCAAAGTAGCAACCATAAAGAGCATAAAATGTGTCAGGAAACACATCACTGGCACGCATACGGTGGGCACGTGGGCCGCACCGTGAGTGTTGTAGAAAGTTTTTGGTTGAAAAGTGCAAAAAAAAAAACAGGAGGAAGAAAATAAATACCGTTCAACAAAACGTCCTTATGCTATGCACATTGCCTACCTTTAGGCGCTCATTTTTATGTTCACTTTTAATTAGCCCTATTGTGACCTCGCCAGTCTCAGATTTCGCTCAAGAAAGATATGCGACTATAAAAGTCATGTTGCCCTAAACCCCCCACCCCCCCTTACCTCGTGTAGGGGAAACTCGTGGGTATGCTTAGTCTAAATTGGTTCATTTTTGGGATTATATTCGGATTAACGTTAGCACTGGTATTAAGTTTGACGGTTTCAAAAATGTAGCACCGTGCGAGTGGTTGTAGGGCGGGGTCGTAGTGCCAATTAACAGTGCTCCTTTCCGAGTACTTCCGGTCATTTCGTTTGGATGATGTGTGTGTGCGTGTGTGTGTGTGTTGATTTTGGAAACCAAGCAGAAAGCTATGAGGTGAAGTAGCAGCAGACAAGGACGGTGTTAGCATTTTATGCTCGGTACTATGTATCTGAGAGGTATGTGAAAATTGAGTAATAAAACCTCCCCTGTCGTAGGGTGGAAAAACGTCCATCCCCATGCACCTTACCACGATAAGGGGTTTTGGGTTCTAGTTTGTATGAACTATGCTCCATTTTTTGCCCCGTTGCTGATGCTTTGCCTATTGCGAGCCGCGACGCGCGGAACAGCCAGCTATGAATAATGAAATGTTTCAAATGCATTGCTGAAATATTAAAATTGGGTCGAGTTTTGCTTCCAACATGTATGACCCTTCCGTACCATGCCGGCACACCTTGCCCCACAACAGCCAGTATTTAGCACAGCTCAGAAGACCGCGTAACCATTGCATAATGCATACACGGTCGTACCGAACGTGACCCCAGTGCAAGAGTGGAAGAGTGAGAGAGAGAGAGAGAGAGCGAGTGAAAGAAAGAAAGGAAAAAAAAACACAGATTAGACCTCCCGGTTTTCCCGGTTGGAAATTCGAAATAGTTGTATTCGGTAGCGTTTTGCCACACACGAAGCGAGACCCATGGTACCTGGTGTCTGACTGCTTTGGAATGTTTTCAGGAACAGTACACCACACGGCCTGCTACGATCTGAACTTGCCTAGTGCAGACAGTTGCATAGCAGCATTTTTTTTAGTTGTTGTTACTTCTTCTTCCTCTATCTTTGCAATACAATTTTCTCCTCCGCCTTCGGCTCCCCGTTTTCCGTCTGACCTCGTTTTTCACACACATGGCACAGCGGGTCAACGCGGCATAAGCCCACCATAACACCTGAGGCGGCGCGAACGGATGTCGAAGATCGGCTTGAGCTTGTTGGCCGTCGGCGTACGGTCAACCACTTGGTAGAAATGCAAAATGCAAAAGTGCATTCCGTGCTTTTGCCGGCAGTTTAATTTTCTCCCCGGACAACCTGTCGTGGCAGTGTGGTTCTGTGTGTTTGTGTCTTATTTTTTTGTTGGAAGAGCGTTAAGAATACCGGAACAGTTGGATGTGAGGAATGGAATTCGTTGCTGGGATGATATGTACATGGAGCTTGTGAAATGCCTAAGATTACATCCATTCAGGTCCGTTTAGAATGTCCTGTTGGTTCGCTCAGTGTCAGGAGATATTTTTAATTCGTCGTTGATTGGAATTGAAGGACTTAGCTTTCCGCATAGATTGTGCTGAGGAATTTGTGTCAAGATTGAAGATTGACCTGAAATACCTGGGATAGTGAAGATATATTACACCATGAACTTATTGGTATTGTTTGAAGTTGATTATCAACTAATACGGCCTGTTCGCTCTTCGTGAATTGAAACATAGTTGATAAGTCAACAAATTTTCCACTGAAATTGATTCCGATTGACTCTCGTTGTCTCTCGAATGAGGTGAATTATGGGAAATACAGGCCTTCGTTATAATTGAGGACTTGCTTGTCTCTAAATATCTTTATATATTCATACCGTTTATAGAACTTTTATTTAAATTATTTGGTATATAACTCGCATGTCACGCCTGAGGTGAAGAACATCCTCACGACGAACATCCTCAAACAGTGTCGATTCTAAACACTTATCAATTCAAAGCAGAGAAACCGCGGTCGGAAGAATCACGCTCGTGGGATGGGTTTTATCGCGAGACAAAACCGCTACCGGTACCGGAGCAGGTCGGTCTATCGGTCGGTTGGCCAGATAATTTGCATTTTCATCTTTCACAGCCGTAGCTGCAGTTCTCACGGCGAAGAGCATGCACCTCGATGTCCTTTTACTTCCCGCCTTGCGAGTTCCTACTCCAGTTACTCCTACTCCTGCTTCTTCCCAATTTTCCAATAAACTGAGTGTTTGGTTTAATTTTGTGGTCGCTTTTTCCCTGTACGTCAATCGATTTCTCCTGTGCGGCATCTTCCAGGGACATTCGAACCGCGCGTGTTTCTTGTGGCGTTGGCCCATCCTTGAAGCGAGGGAATGAAATGGGCAGAAATGGCAGTTGTGTTTTGTCGCAATAGATCCGATACTAGGCCAAAGCATTTACCGATCGTTACTGACGGGCAGTAGTAGCAGTAGCAGTAGCAGTAAGTGGTTCGACGTTCGATGCCCAAAATTGCATCCTAATTGGATTGACGTTGAGTGGGACTTTGGGTTCGGTTTCCGGTTGCCGTGAAACACATGAAAGCACACACACACACACACACACACACCAGTGGGTAGAGAAAGGCATGTTTCGTGCAATGGAAGACCCCTGTGGTTAGTGTTAATTTTATTATGGTCAGTCAGTTTTTGCAGATAAAATACGGCCTTGTCGATAGTGCGGTAGCGGGCACAATCGCTCCCCGTACGGTCATATATAGGGCGATGCCCTGCAGCCTAACGGCCCCCGATACTTATTTACTCTTCACACCTCGTTGGGAATGAAGTGCTGCATCCCTTTGGGGTGTTGCTTTGGGTTTGGTTTGGAAATCGAATCGATCGTACGCAGCTGAAAGATGGTACCGCCGTACGCAGCCCAATCGATGTTGGGCTTGGCAAGAGGTTGCCATGGAAATGCGCATTTTCCAGACGTAGTGCAAATTGAAGAGGATCAGTTTTAATTATTTTCCCATGGATCGTTTGGGTCGTTTGTTTACGAAAAGTGTGTCGGCATAACCATTTGTGTGCATTTTATCGATGTAAGCTACCGATTTGTGATGAATTTCATACGTGGCAACGGACACGACACGACTGACAGTGAGAGAATACTGTGATTTTGTGTATTTATGCTGAACATATTAGGGATATTGTGTCGAACAGTGTGACAGTTGAATAGTTGTGTATAATTTAAGGCAATCCAATTTAGATGTATGGCCTGGTCGTTCTAACGATAATAAAAAAAAGAAATCCAATTTGTACATCATGGCATACTTTATGCACTGCTTTTGTGAAAGTTAATTAAATGGTTGTCATTTTTTTCATTTTTTTTAAAGGCACAAGAAATAAATATTTTCTTACATAATTCGTTTAGTTTTGTCGCAAACAAGCCACGCTGAGTTAATGAAGACAACGTGGAGTAAAAAGTCGAGAAGGAAGTTTCATTCCCTATCCTTTGTTATTCGTTGTGTGGTCCTGTTTTAGCTAGAGCTATTTTGAAGCCGTTGAGGAAACGATCTCCTTTGACAGGACAGCATCAAAGCCGTAACAATAGCACCAACACACAATCACAGCCGAGCATGTCCGGGATAAGGCAAAGCACAAGGAGGAAATGCATTGAGAAATTTGTACTCTCCTCATCCAATATATGGTTAATAATACGGCAATGAGCCGTTAAAATGTTAAAATGTATAATAAATAAAAAACCTCGCTTAAGTTAAATCGACTGTTCGATTATTTTTATACGATATAAAAATCATATTGAATATATATTGCATCACCGCTGGAGCACGGTACTGTATTTGGAAGCGACGCTGGTCTCACCAGGTAGGAATAGCGATGGGAGATCCTGAGTTGATTCTCTGACTCAGATGTCTGGAATAAGCAGATTCAATTCCGAAAAAAATGAGTTCGGATATGATAGTATAGTTCGGAGTTGACTTCGGAATACGGTTAGCTCCGGTGCTTAGTCCGGCGTTAGCTTTGTTCGGAGTATTGCTGATACTCTAATTAGGAGTGCATTCCGTAATCAACGGTGAAGTTAGTTCCAGCCTTGACACCGTTTTTTATCAGCAGTGTTTAAAAAAAAAAAAAAACAATCAAATGAGCCTTTTTGAATGAGTGTTCCATAGTTGTTTCTAGTAGATTTCCTATGATTTGTGTACCGATGTTCCATATACTTTTGCATAGCATTGCAACGCAAGTTTGTGCAAGTTTTTTTTGTAATCTTCTTCGTATTTTTGTGAGTACAGTTTTAGAATTTTAGATGTCTTGTTTGTGTTAGTTTCACAAGATTATTGGTTGCATTTCTTTACGGTCCTGGTGGTTCATCCTGAACTATTATCCAGGAAAAAGGCAAAATAAGTTAACGAATATCAGAAATCGTAGCCATAAACCCTGCCAAGAGGTCGACACACAGTTATTAAAAATAATATGACTTTAAAAGTAAAAAAAAGTAAAGTAGAGTAAAAAAACTTTAACAAACAACTCAAAGTTTATTACTGCTACTTTTTTTTCTAAGCAATCAAGCTGTGCAATGAGAAAAATAAATAAAAATTTAAACGTTCAAATAGCATATTTGACCCTCACACAAGTTTTACGCCTAGATGTAAACAACAACCCGAACCAGGGGGTTTTTTTAAATTTTATCGAAATCTAAATTATACCATGCACGTAAAAATAACTTAAAAATAAAAAAGTGAAGTTAAGTTAAAAAAATCTTAAAAACTCACAACAGTTAAAGTTAAGATAAACATCATTATGCAGATGGCAATTTGGAATCAATAGACAAACAAACACTCATGGGCAATGAGAAAGGTGTCTGAAAACGGTTCCCTCAAACGTGCGTGCTGTATGTGTAATAAATGTTCCGCTCCAATGGTCGGACAAAAAAAAACAAATGGTTCCTTGTCGCTGAGAAAAGAATTACTTCCCTTCAAGTGACTTAGCACAAAAGGAATAATTTTAGCTCCACCAAAAACCACACTCAATAGGTGTGGCCGGTGTTTTTAGCAGGTGCCACAATTTCCACGCTATAATATTTTGCACCAACCGTTGTCGGTGTCCTCCCTCCCTAAAATGTCGCCCACATTTATTGTATCGTATTGCATCGTTTTTACCTTAAAGCTTCAAAAGCACGTCTTGGCAGGATGGCGAACATTTGTCACGAATTGATATTTCGTTTTCTGATGCGGTTTGATTCATTCCAGCCATGCAATAAGCGACCGCATTTGTGCAGACCGTCCCGTCACAGGCGCTACAGCCAGAGCCAACCCGAAACTTAATGAAGCCATCCGGTGTGGTTCGACGCTACGGTGCGGAAAGCGTACCCGAGGACAGTTTCGTCGTACGCGCCGTCATTCCTCATTTGCGCGTACACTGCTGATCGGTGCGCGCTCTGGTGCAGGATGAAGTTTTCCCCGGGTGTTTGTGGGATGGGCAAAACAATTCATCTCCCGTCCGGTTGTGTGTGTGTGTTTGGTGGGTGTGGGAATTTTGTCTATAAATTCAAACTGTTTCTCCTTTTGTGGGATGAAAATAATAATAATAGCAAAAAAAAAAAACCCGTCGAAACCAACCAACCAACCCAGCCCAGTTTGGTGTTTTGCTCACATTCGACGGATAATCTGTTCTGTTCGCTTGCTGCCTTGGACCGTTTGTTGTTTGGGGACGATCGTCCACGGCATCCGTTTGTGCTGGCTGGGTGTACCGGGGCTGGTTGTGTTGTTGCAAAATAGCTTATCCGTCTGGTAAACGTATGCTGAACGAGCAGTAACGAGCCTGGCCCGGCTGGGGGTTTTGTGTGCACGTGTGTATGTTTTTCGGGGGGCGGTATTTAAATCTGTTTTTCCCACCATTTCCCAGCGAGCAACCAAACTAAACGTGACACTGTGGGCTGTCGTCCCACACGGAACGAACGTTTCTGCTTCGGCAATGCAAAATATTCGCTAATTTTAGCGTAAGTTTCTCGCGCGAACGCTTTGAGACGATGCGAGATCCGGTCGGTACGCCGTGGGCGGGCGGGGTCCCTTATCTCACGTTTTCAATTTTCCGAAAAATGCTTCACGAAGGAAAGGGGGCGGAATTGGAGGAATTTACATTCGACAGTAGTTGGGTGTGGTGCGGTGGCGGAAATGGTGCCGATTTTGTTTCCCCGACCCAACGAGTCGAGTGATTAACATTTTGTTGCAGTGAAAGTTTATTGTTGTGCGTCGCATGGGAAAACAGCGTTCAAATAATGTGGTCTGTTTAGGGGAAAGTTAAATCTAACTGTGAGCGCGAGCAGAGAACGGGGCGTCTAACTAGACGAAAATGGATGACATTAGCAATGAGATTCGAAGGCAGTGGGAAATGGTAAATGAGTTTAATTGAAATTTCACACAAATGTTGCAAATTTTAAAACGAAATTGAATAGCTTGCGAGTTGAAGCTACCGCACCGCAGCTATTCGGTGGGCGAATGTAACTTTCGCAACGAAAGTTAGCTGATCATTTTTTTCGCTAGGAGAAAAAAAACTACCCATCGGACTACGGCAGTAACCGTACCCCAAAACCGGTCCGTTGATTAATTAGGTGCCGGGTTTTGGTTCGGTCGACAGGGAAATCTCATCCTTTCCCGTACTCGTCCTCGTCCTGCGCTGATCGTTTTTGCCTCTGTTTTGCACTTGTAGCTGTCGAAAAACGACCTACGGGAGTGCGATGGAAAAGGATTCCAGTGGGGTAGGTTTGGAAAAAGTTGAACTCGCTTTTTTCTTGCCGGCTTAATATGTATTCCCCATCCGGTCCGGGAGGGGAAAAGTATGGGCTTGAGCTTGATCGACATCATGCAGCTGATGGTAACACCAACAATGCGTTGAAGTTTAATTAGAAGAATGAGTTTTCCCGGTTCATTTTCCTGGCTTACTCTCCCACCGCTACCTTTCGCTGCCCACTTCGCAAGGGAAAGTGGGTGAGCAGGAAAAAAAACAAGCCGTAAATTGGTGAAGGATTAAAATACATTTACGGCTCGCATCGTAGCGCATTACGGTGGGATTATCATCCGTAGCAGGAAAAAAGAAATTAGCCGGTTATTGATATTGTGCGCTGTGTGTTAATCTAGTTAATTTCCACAATTTAACTGTGGTTACCGTGGCGTAGAATGTGTGTGGCGCTGTTTGGTACGGTTTTTTTTACGCTGGAATGTCTACATTTGGATAGCAATAGTGAGCAATTTGAATGAAATGTTTAATTTTTTGTGTAGGATGCGTTTTTCGTTTCGCAAAATGTAGAGGATTCTGCATCGTTGTTCATACATAGTTGCAAAAGGTTTTTATCAGGCGAGGGTTTTCCTGAGAAGCTTAAAATAAGTTATCTATTGTGCTGTATAAAAGAACTATTATCAAATTGGCAGATGAGAGAAAAAATATAATTTAAAAATTTAAAAGTTAATGTTTTATAAGCGTGGTTCAAAATCTTCTTTTTGTGATGCAGTTAATGCGAATGATAATTTAGTAAAAGTAATCAAATGAAGATGATACTGCTTCAGTTAAAAAATTTAATATATCGTGCGTTGAACAGGAATATTTCAAAGTAAATGTAGATAATCATAAATAGTTTAATTTCATCAAGTGTTATTCATTTTTGTATAAAATTGTTAAGTCACAGAATTTTATGAACTTCTGGGTACTGATTTGTCTTTAAAGTTGTGATTTATCCTGGTGGTGTTACGCTGGTTCCAATTGACAAAAACCAAAACTAAAACTAAAACTCCAAATGACAAGTACCAAAACTTGTGGCTGTCTATTCAGCTACAGGTAAATGAAGTAAAAAAAGCAAAAAATGGCAGGTTTATGACTGTTTATTCAGCTACAGGTAAATGAAGTAAAAAAAGCAAAAAATGGCAGGTTTATGACTGTTTAGCTTGTAGTGTTACTAATGAGTCCGATTTAAACATGTGCCTGTTCACAAGAGGAAAAGTTTACTTGTTTGGTCGTACTAATTTGTTGATGAGTAGTACGCTGATAGTACGCTACAATTGTCTCATTTGAAAAGAGTACTGTAATTTTTAAATGTAACATATTTCCAGGTACAGAAAATACGGCATTGCCGTCATAATATAAATTAAATAAATATTTCCAGGTACAATTAACAAATGGGTTATAGCCACATAATTTGAAGAAAACAGGAGAAAATAAAGTTGAAAATAATAAAAAATGCAAAGGAGGAAATGCCTTATACAAATTCTGCACTATCGTTGTTAAAAATACGAAAAATGCCGTCGGGGTGGAAAATGACCAAAATTTAAAATATTAAAAAAACCTATGCAATAAGTTTCTTACATTTTTCTCTTGGTTTTTATTAACGACAATTTGAATTGCAATATGAATGGAGACGCCTGGTTATTTACAATTATTTTTGACAATTTAATGGAGACGCCTGGTACTTGACAGTTGGAAGAAGGAGTGTCGTTATCATATTTAAGTTTGTAAAGTGTTTGTTTTTCTACTTTTTTTAATTAAAAGGTATCTAAATTTATAAGAGTGTCACAGTTTTTCTCAATTCGTTCCAAATGAATCGGTATTGTGAAGTAGTATTAATAAAACCTTCGTGTTTTTTTGGTGATGGAACATTTTTAAAAACCTCCGATGTTGATGGAAATGGAAATTTGTTTGCTAATTAACAACCAATATAGCACGACAGAACTTTATTTATTGTTGCGCCTGAAGAATTTGACACGCTGGTATGCGATTGATTAACGAAATGCCTTTGTAGGCGTTAGTTCTGTAGAATCGTTTTACTTGGTGAGAATAAAGCGAACTAAATTATTTCCAGCCGAACGGAAATGTCAAACCATTGCAGCTATTAATGTTGGTAGGCTTTTACAATGGCAGTCGGCATGTGGATAATTGCGATGGGTCTGCCGTCCAAGGTGAGGAATGTTTTAGACTGCTTCACGCTTCTTGAACATTGTGTTGTTTCAACCCTCGCGCATACCGATACACAAACGATGGTGATTCTTAACAATGGTATTTTTCCCTGTCCTTACAATGAGCAAAAAGTGGAATAAAATCATACACACAAAAACAGCCATGGCACACTTGATTTGCGGCATTAAGCTATGAAGTGGTGTTTAAATTTAGCCACGTTGAGCTTTCGAGTTAGAAAATAGCGATTGAACAGATGTGAACGAAGGGAAACAAATAGACTGATAGAAACACTTTGAAAATAAAAGACATTCGGCTAAAATCGCCCGCACAGACATTCCAACTGGCTGGCGTACGGATTTTATTTGATTTACGTGATTTAGCGTCCAGCAGGGAGAATCCGCCCCCGGGCGGTAAGAAAGCCCACCCAGGGATTTCGATGCTCTCGATGTGATTGCGTTAGAAGTTTCTGTGGCGATTTTGGAGCAGATCCAAATCCAACACAGATTGGCGAACGAATTTAGTTTTCGCGCGATGGAAAAACAAACACCCCGGCGTCGAGGGAGTGCGAGGAGGCATTTCTTAAACGTTCTGTCCGAACTGTACGGTGTGTGGGACGTGTGAATAAGGATGGTTGGTGCGCAAGGAAATGGACACACTTACCTCGACGAAAGGAAAGCCCTAAACGTTCCCAGGAGACCGGCTCGGCGCGCTTGTCGATAGCAGGCGAAGTCCGCGCCACGGATGCCCTGCATGTCGCCCGGGTACGGTTCGTTAAGTGCTGCCATCCGCAACTGAAACGTGGTGAATGGGAAAGAGAGAAGGAATTAGAAGAAAAAGTCCACACACAAACACACAGGGTCGCAAGTACACAGAAATTGACCGACCGAAAGGCCAGAAAATTAAGTCAGAAAACGCGATTGCAACGCAGCGAATAGTAGTAGACAAATAAAGCGTACACTCCAACGTGAAGACGCAGAAAACGGACGATTTAAGAAGTTGCTATCGAGGTGGCTCTTGAGCTGTAGCTGTATGTGCCTGGACAGTGTGCAAGAAGCACACTTGGAATAGGCAATCATTCGCTTACTGGGAAGAATGCGGCACAGTTGTAGGACGAAAGTGGGAACCGGAATCAAGGACTCAGAAATGCAAATAAAACGAAAATGGGAGATAGGAATGAAAGACTTTTTTCTCCTTGAAACGGAATAGAATTCCGTTCCACTTTACTTTCCCTGCCTTCCCGTGCTCCCAGAACAAGTTTCAAGGAAATAATCAAATTATCATAAAAATAAAGATTTTAAAACGAACGTCAGGGTAAAGCTTGACAACTCGGACCTGGGGGCGATACGAAACGAAGAAAAAAGGGCAAGACGAGGCCGAAAACAAATAGCATCCACCCGCTGTCCACGTTTTTCCACTGTCAGAGCTGGATGAAAATTGACCGAACCGTTCTGGGTGGATAAGAGCAATCAGCATTTCAGCCAATTCAATCGATCCGAACGTTTTGCAGCTTCAATCATAATGGGACCCCGCGGCTGGTCTCATCACTTAGTCTGACCTAAGCAAAAGAGCGTGCAGTTGGTACCGGAGCACCGTCAAAATTAGGAACCGATTCTGTTTCGGTTGGTGAGATGAAAAATGTAGCAACGGTAGCAAATTGTTGTTTTACACGATCGAAGATGGCGATGGATCGGTATGGTAGGATCCGGGGTTATGAACATTTTGTTAAGGATTGGAACGTTTTTAACGATGCTCTATTGTGAGCACTTTGATTTGGATTATAATTTAATTACAGTCCGTTATATAAAATCATCATTACGATTTGATTTTGAGGTTCATGTAAAGGTTAAGTCAAGATTGTAATTGCGATGCGAAGCAAATTTGTTTTTATATCAGTAATTTTAGCAAACCTTTCAGATTTTGATGAAACAATCCAATGATGCAGCGATTACTATAATCGCGATTTAAATAATTACAACTTTGTACTGAGAACTACATAATTGTTTTCAATGATTTTAATTAATTGTAACAATAATTTAATTATTTAACAATTGACATTAATTTATAAATTGACATATTAATTAGAATACATAATTGTTAAACGTATCGGGGTTATTTAGTATTTTCAAAGGGATTATAATGTACTTGATAGTTGTTAATTTCATAATTTAATAATAATTTTATTTACAGATTGTAATTGTTCTAGTTTAACGATGAATTCATTGTGATTGTGATGTGAAATAGTGTGATTTTCTTATGCTATAAAGGCAGGAATGATAATAAGTCGGAAAAGGGAATAGGAAAACGATGACAGACGATCTACGATAGAATGAGCTAGAAATAAAATTAGTGGGTAGTATCGATTTGATCCTCAAAAAATGAACATCGAATCTTTTATTGTTACATAAATATGCAACGTAAATAGCTTTTGTTAAGCGTTTTGCATCATTGACTGTGCCTACAACAAGTAAAAACTATGAAATATTTTTAAGGTTAAAAGGGAATAAGCCCTAGTTTTAATTCGAACATTAGAAGTTACTGTAACACATTGAACGCGGAATGTAGTAATACTTTGACGTGAAATATACTGTCCTAATATAAGATTGTAATGTATCTAGATTCGCTTAAACGAATTCTTTAGCACAAGAAATTTAAAATAGGCAATTAATACCTCGTTTTACTTTTTAAGAAACATGGGCCGAACGTTCTTATGGAAATAAAAATAATTAAATCTTGTTCACAGTTCTGATAGTAAAAATTTTCTTGACACCAAAGGAAACATCCGCGTAGATCAATGACGGAAATTCAGACGCCTCCATCTGTCTTGCAATTTTTCTTTAAATTTATTTTATTCGTATTTATTGTAAATAAATAGAGGTTTTCTTGAGCAAATATCGCTTAACAAAAATACCCAAGACGATGGTGGATAGATTGATTGGATGACAAGGACAATGGGGAGTGCGCAATGCAATGCGTATCTAATGCAGTACTGCTGCACGTTCGTATAAATCCTTAGAATGGCAACAAGTTTGATTTTTTTTTCAAAACTAATGTAGTAGGTTTTGTTCGCGAATAAATAAGCTAAAATTTTGGTAAAAAGAAATCTCAAATGCTCAGTTTTTTCGATTCAGAACTTACACGATTTGGCCATGAAAAAAGTGCCCAAAATATGAGAGAAGGTAAATAATTATGCAATTACCTAACTAACAATCCACAGTATATCAACTGTGGTGAGGTTTGATAAAATTATCTCTCATTAAATAATCGTGTATTTGACTTGCAGAACCACTGGTATTCGTCCACTACCCTTTGGGGATCCCATTACCCTTTTGTCAAAGGGTAAGGTTGCTCTTTCGTTCGCGACAGTCAAACATTGCGAACGGGTTAATGATGTTTGTCACCGGGAATTGAAAATTGAGAACACAATTCCACAATGGCAAGGTTGAGTTCAGTAATGAAATCGCATTTAATTAAAATTGAATGAAAATTACATCCATTCTTGTAGGGCGGTGGTGCAAAGGGTTTCGAATCTGGGTTGCAAGTAAGAACAAAAAAAACCGGTCCACCACTCGTTCCACTGCGCGTGTCAATGGGTAATTGCTCATTTTCAATTATGCGCCAAGCACAGTTGAATCAGTACGAGAACCTCGGGGGTGGACGGTTGCCCCGTCTTTAATAATGTCGCATTGTGGATTGCTTTTGAATGCAATGAAATGTGTAAAAGGAATAACAGTAATCGATGAGCACATTATTTAACACAAAACACACATACATACGAACGGTTGTTTTGCCGTGCGGTTAAACGCTGCATTGCGTTGTAATCATCCGCTCTCGTCTGGTGGAAAAGGTAATCATCTCCCGGTACTTTATCTGTTTCGTAGAAAGGGAGAAAATAAATCATCCCTTAATCGCCTATCATCGTCAGCAACAGCATCCCGGAACGATGTGAACGTCCAACTGTGGCGGAACGTACTACCTCTCGGTCGAAGTAGTCTTTGGGTTTTCGAAAAATTGTACACCACCACTCCGAACTGGAGCCACTCGTGGTGAAGCATCGCGTAAAGCAATACGAAATACGGCACACGATTTCGGTTATAAAATTACGATTATTATCATAAATTACGATGGTAATAAATGTTGCGGGCTGTGCAGGGAGGAAGGATACCGCCCGTACAGATCGTTGCCGGGCAAGTGGAGTATGCTAGCCATTTTTCTGCCCAATATCATTCCGCACTCGACCCAAAGCACGCTGCTGGCTCAGTGCTCCAGATCGTGTGCCTGGAGGTAGCGAAATGATCGTTGCCCTGCACTGATTGTCTTTCAGTGGTGGACGCGCTAGACTACTTCCAAAGAGGATGTTTGCAATCAACCGAATCCCGTTGAAGCACGGAAAGGAAATGGAACAATGACGCACAAGAAATGGCAAACGAAATGAATCCACCAGCTACAGGTCAGCATTAGCTGCCGGGATTTCTGTAGAGGGTTTGTTTTTGTCTCTTTAGTTTTGTGTGTTTGTGTTTGCTTTTTTGCGGTTTGTTTGCTTGTTTTTTTTGCTCGTCTTCTTAATCCACCTAATGGGGGTACACACTTGCGCGGATTTATCGACTTGTGCATTGCTGGAAATGCTTAAGCCAACCTCACCGGTTGGCCCTAACAAATACGCGAACATGAAGCATTCAACTATTCTAATAATCCCGAACGAAGTGAAGATTTGTTTAAAGCTAATTTAAGTGCGCGGAATTCTTCTCCCGCCCTTTTGCCCTGAGGATGGAAAGTTGGAAATGCATTTTGCATGGAGCCGCCCGGTCGCTGGTAGAAATGAAGTACTGGGCGCCTCCATTTCTCGTCCGTTGATGTATCGGGTATATTTCATTAAATATTTGCGCAAAGTTTATCGAAGGGTAAGAAATGTTTTGTGCAGCAAGCGTGGTCGAAACTAACTTTCCTCGCGCACGTTGGCCGTTGGAAAGCGTGTAAATCGTGCTGCTGTTAGGGGTCGGAAGGTACAGCACAGCGCATGAGGCAAGCCCGTGCAAACTAATCAAACAGAAAGCGAACGGCAATAATCACGACCACCAGGGGGCATAATGCTATTATTCGGCATGGAGCAAAAGAAAGAACGTCCGAACGCTTTCGCGAGCGGCAGTAGGACAAAGGCAAAAACAACGAGCAGCAAAATGGAGGCGCCTGGTTGTTCATCGTCGTACGCTGGTGAGATAATATCGAAAAATGGATGCTTGAATAAATAAAGCCAAGTCAAGACGGCCAAGAAGCGAACGGAAAGCTCTGCTGGATGGTGTAGCTCCACGGAGGAAACATTAGAATGAAGAAACAAAGAAAAAAACCAGTAGAGTAATGGTACGAAATCGACAAGTAATCGGTGAACAAGTCACAGTCTGGATGAGCAAAATAGAGAAACAAAATGGGGAGGAAAATATTTTGCGAACACTTGAGGTTCTCCTGTTTGCAAGATAAATTTTGGTGGAAGCGAGTAGCAAAGGGGTGGAACACAACGAAGGAACAGAAGATACCGAGCATAGCACACGCAAAACCCCGGAAAAAAGGGAATCATCTTGGGAAAATATTTACCGACTCATACTCCGGCGTGGCGGTGAACTGTGGTACCAGCGCGGAAGCAACGATGAGCGATGACAGCCAACGGAGCCGACGATGTTGTTGAAGGTGAAGGTTTTTATTTCCATCGTATACATCCATGCAGTTAGTTAGTTGTTGTTAGAGGTATGCCGTTGAAGTGAAGTCGTTGTTTTATTCGCAGCGTTTGCCATGATGGGTTTCGTTGTCGGGCGTTAGGTTACCGCGTTCGTTAGTTAGAACCATTTTCGTTTATGGTTAGGATGCGTCACGGATGGATGGGTTAGTGATACGATTACGAAGATGGTGTAAGCCGAGGCCACATGGAAGAAGAGTAAAGAAATGAAAGTGGGTAAAGTATTAGTTAAAAAGGTCCAAGTCGATCAAGTTCAGATTGTCCGGGGTTTTAAAGGATTGGACGAAAGTATGATATAGTATTATTACATTTGTCTTGGTAAAGAAATTTAGTACGAAACAGGATCATCTATTTAGTCGCGAACGGACGGGAAGCTTTTACCCCTCCCAGGAGGGAGGTTATGTTGAGGTTTTCTTGTTTATGTGGGCAGAATTCATACGCAACAGAGTAAGGCATGCCGGAGAAACACTCACAACATGCGAAATATACGAGCCGAAAATATAAAAATATGATACCAGCTTATCGGTTGTGTGTGCGAGTTTGGCACACACACACACACACACGCATACACATAAGCATGAGCAAGAGCGATGGTGTCCGCTGAAGGATGTCTCTCGGTCACGATCACCATGGGAAGGAATAGGGGCAAATTGTACAAAGCAATTGCTGTGCTTTGCATTTGAACGAAACGAATGGGCACTCGAAGGGAAGAGAATGTAATTTTTATTTACAAACTGCTCAACAAGGCAGAGCTTAATGGTACCGGTGAGCGTCTTGTCTAGCAGCGCACTTGGGTAGTTTGTTTATATCATTTTGGCGATGGTTTAAATCAGGGGTGAACAACTGGACTTTTGAGTGTTTTGATAAATTTTAAATATGTGAATATCTTAATATGAATCTTCAATGAATATCTTCATATTTATAGTATGAAATCTAACTTTTTTTTTTAAAAAGCTTCATATAATAAAGCGTTAAACGGAAGCTCTTTAAATAAACAACATTATGCAACACGTAATGTTGCCTATCCCTGATAGACGGCTTTTCTACTGTTCCGTCAGCGAGAGTGAAACAATCATGGTGGTTCTAACCAACTTGATAATAGAAAAAAAATCGGCGAATATACAATGAATAAATAAACCAAACAAAGACCAGCTCTATTCCATCTCTTTATCGCTCCCATTCCCCAACACACAGCGGAGAGAAACACACAAAAGCGCAAGTAACAAATTCAAACGGAGCATTCGCGTGAGAACCATAGTATAATGAAGAGCCGTTTTAAATTATAAATATTGGATTATTATTCCAGCAAAAATGGAACATAAATTCCAATGACAGCGATTGCACAATAAATTTTCCGTTATACTGCCCACCGTAGTCAAACGTGTTTGTGTGTGTGCAGTTATGTGTGAGGACAGTCAGCTTCCGGGACATGCTGAAAATGAATTGTTTTCAGTTCCGTATTTTTGCTTTTGTGCGATGAAACGGTTTTGTGCACACGGTGACACAAATGTTTTGTTTGTGCCAGTTTGATGCGCCTTTTGTTTGATTGTCGAAAACGATGAGCGGTTGCACATAAAGCTCGCACATTTTGAAATTGAACGGCACGGGGGAAACAAAACAGAAAACACGAATGCATTGATCCATTTTGACATGTGTGTGCGGGTGTGTGTGTATGTGTGATTAATCCGTTTTCGTTTATGTGGGAATACTAGCCATAAAGGATACCGTTCATCCAGTTACAAAACCTACTAATAGTACTCACAAAACTGTTTAAAAGCGAAGACTTAAATTCCATTAAGTTTATAAAATTCTGTGTTGTATGAGACCTTAATATGGCGGTTATGTTATTGACAGCTGTCAGATAGGTGTAATGCAACATAAATAAAGGTAGAATGTAGGGCAAATAGACGAATATATCGACGAATATATCGAATAAATATAGATGAATTCATCTATATTAGATTGATTTGTTCGAAATATTGTTTGTCGTACGTGTTTTATGCTGTCTGATGAAGCAACTTGATAAAACTCTACGAATTGGTTCTTTCGTGCGATCTTGTGACTCTGTGCGTTCCATGGACTGAAGCGGTGGTCAAAGGATTGCAAGCAAAAGCTTTGTGTTGTCCACAAAAGTAGGCCAATCTTTTCTGCTCTAAAAAAAACAATTGCTATCTCAGCTTGAATACACCAACACATGCAAAAACAGATTTGCAGAGGGTGAAAAATCGAGCTCGAATGGTATCCAGTGAACGCTCCAAAATTAAGGAGAAAATTTATAAAATTAAAAACACTGTTAATAACTCTAGATTCACTTGTTTTGAAATGGCCGTTGAGGATCCTTAAATAGAATGAAAAACAGAAGTAAAATGTGTTGTTTACAGTAATGATTGAGTTTGTTAAACATTCTAACCGCTAACCTCAGATTTATATGAAGAATATAAAATGTTATAGGTTTTATTTCGGATCCACGACTGTTTGCCATACAAGCAATGCAACTTGCTAAAATCCATCATAGTAGACTGGATTTTCGTAAATTAGCACCAAATGAAGGACACAAAAATGAGTGCCATCGAAGCAAAACTTCCCGGAGCGAACGAGTTGCATGATCGCACTGTTTTTCGTATGTCTTATCCCTGTGGCATAGAACATAGAACACTAAGATACTAAGTTGACCACGGCAATAGTTTTATTAAAGCTTCCTTCATCCTGTCATAATAGATTTTCTTAGAGTCTTCTATTCAAACATTATGAAACAGGTTCTAACTTTATCCGGATTATATTACTAGAATTATCAAATACACAAAGAAAATATTTCTATTTAAAGAGTGCTAACTGACATTCGCTTTTCAGTGTTGCAACCGATGTTATGTTAGACGATTTGATAAAGTTACAAAAAAACGTTTTGTAAATGTTTCTCTAGAAAACCATGTTTTTGTTTGAGTAGTCTCGTAGTCTCGTTACTAGTGTGAGTAATTGTCCTATGATTCAATTAGTAATATTAGTCTATTGGAATGAAATGTTATTTGAAGCTGCTGTAAATAACCATTCTGCAGTACACGAAAACTTACCACTGAGCCATCTCCCGGTTGTGGAAGATTGTGGATGAGATTCGATGCTTGCAGATCGGAACGCTGCGGTGGTACGATGGTGGTGGTGGGCGGTGGAACCGTTGCAATTGGCACCAGCGTTCCTAGCTGCAAATGAAGGAATGAAAGCGTTGTTTATCAATAATATTACCAAGTGAAAACAACCAATCCGTTACATGGGTCAATCAACGCTGATTTGTGGGCATGGGGAAAAACTTTCACGGGGTCGGGCGTAAGGGTGGTTTGGGGGTTGGCAATTCGCTACCATCGGAAATCGAATCAAAACAGTTTATTTATTTATGTAAAATATTTATCGATACGTAACGGGTCAACGGTCGCCCGATCGTAGCCACTTGATTAGAGAACGTTTTGGTCCGCGATGCATTCGCATTCGCAGCGTTAAAAGCGTTGCACGGAAAAGAGTGCCGTAGGTAAGGTAGACCGGGAAGCTGTCATGACTAATATGGTTTCCATGTTGTTTATAGGCGCATGAATTATTCACCAACCGGCAGTAGCAATAATTGGCGTGTTTGTTTGACTTGTGGAAAGTGCAAAGTTTTGCTGTGAATGGTTTTCTGCTATCTCCACGATCAACCACTGCTGCTGCCTGCAATGTGTCAATGTTGTGCTTAAAAGGAAGGTATTGCAAAACCTCCCATCTCGTTTAAAAGTGTGTGCGATTTTCTATTGTTTTGCAACTACCTTTTTGAGAGCGCTAAACAATGTTTAGTGAGTGCAATACTAACAATGTCTGAAGCAGTTGTTTCGATGAGGCAATGACATGAACATGGAAAAGGGTCCCGGAAAGATGTCAATAAATTAACATCTGCATTTTGGTATTTTTAAAGTGGAATTGATTGGCACCTTGGCGATCTTGTCACGTTTTTCACTTTAAACTATCGTGTCTATTAAATATCATGGCACAATTACTAATATATATCCATTCAGAGTCTCATTTGAAAGTGTCACAATTTTGATTAAAGCTTCAAGTCATAGGAGCCATTGGATCTTTATCAGTATAGACACGTCCGATTTGATCAGTTTGTAAAGGTTTAAGGCAGCTTAAAGTACGAAAAGGTACGTTTAAATTGATTTTAGCTAATAATTTCTGAGAATCGATCACTCCTACAATAATTTGTGTAACTAAAGCATTTTCACAAATACAGTTTCCTAAAGTCACCTAAAGCTACATTTGCTCATTTCCTCTTAAAATTCAGCTTTAGGTTTTGGTTTTCGTTTCTTTATACTTTATCGACAATACTTAACCTCTTCATTGCAGTATCGGAATTATTGGAGTAGATACTCTGGTCAGAATTGTTATAGCGTTCTCATAACTTTAGTCGTTCATTCATCTTTCGCGAGAGTGTTCGTCTCTCGTTGGTTCCTCTACGTAATAGGGATAATGGGCCAACACTCGGATAAACTCAGACTTGGATCTTTATGAAGGCCACATTTTCGAAACTTTTAGTTTGATCTTCCCAATCACCGCATGTTCCGATCGAAAGAACATTTTTTTTGCAAAGACTACTATTCACAAAAGTGCTTTGTTATCAACAATGCTAGTTGTATCCTATTGGTGACTATCTGCAATGTAGTAGACTTCCACAGGCACTTGAAATTTGCACTTAATGCCCGTCATGTACAAATTTTACTTCACTTACGTATTGAAAAAATATCTATTTTTTAAATGTTTAAATGTCAAGACTAAAAAAGCGAGAAAAAACAATAACATGGGGATATCATGACGAACCGTTGTCTGCAAATTTTCCATACATGAGAAACCACTTCTGGGAATCGGAATGTCCGTGGACAAATATTTATGGATTCTGTGCTTTGGCTTCTGTGCTTGTGCCACAATTCTTCCGCGAGTTTGCGTTGGAATGAATGTGATTTTAAAGATTATAAAAATAAATTTGCATTCTCTTTCGTCCATTCTATTGTTCTCAGTAAATGGAATATGTAAAATGCGAAAAATAAAACAAAAAAACAGATGTAACTCGAAACTCCGTACATTACCCGTGGCCTGTACCAGCGCCATTTTTCTTGTGCTCTTTGTATTCTTTGGCAATTTTTTGTATTGGTGGAAATGCACATTTACACCCATGAAAGGGGGGTTTTGATGGGGGGGAAAAACGGGAAATCATGCTCCGATGGTTGTACGTTACAAACAGTTTTTCCCTTTGTGCTGCTCTTGGCCATTGCACATGGAAGAAAATTGCTCCGGTTTACGTGCAATCATATTTTTTTGTCTTCCATTAGGGAGGAAAATACCCCGAACGTGTACAAATTGGAGGTTTATGATTTTCTTGTCAGCGAGCGAATTTCCGGCTAGTGAGAAAGATGAGAGTAGGAAAGGCTTAGCCGATCTATAAAAGGAAGCTTTCCCGTTGGGGCGCCCATTGCAAAGAGGATTTTAGATCCATTTGTTTTTGTGCAGCAAGAAGCGTGCACTATACATGCCGTGTTTGGTGAGAGCATGTAATGCAAGTTTCGCTGAATCCATGATGAGAAAAGTGTGTATGGTTGGTACTAGGGGTTTCCATACACCCAAAGGGAAGCGTGCAACGTGATCTTTCATCCGCGAGCACTGTTAATCTTCTGCCGTGCGCATGTATACGGCTGCCAGTGGTTGTTTAATGTGTTGGACCACGGGAAGACCTGTTAATTAGTGTTCTCCGGGCTGCAGACTGAGAGGATTAGTGCCAAAAATATGGCCAACGAATCTGAACGAAGCGGTACCGTTGGCGGAACAAATGTGGCTTTCATCTTCACTGCGAAGTTTGAAGCCTTTTTGAGTTATGCTTTTTTTTCTCGACGGGTACATAAGAGCCATTTGTGCTGTGTGTTATCCACTCTTTTGGGTGTAACTTGGAAGGTGTGATTAGTGTTAAAAGGGATAAAATGGAAGCAATAATGAAATACATAAAAGCTCAGCTTACGAAGATAACGCTAATGGCAAGCCTTGGACAAAAGGAATATTTGATGCGTCAAATGAGAACTAACGTTCAAAAGTGTTCATTTCGTTGGACTTTTGTACTGATTTTAAAATTTTGTTTCATAATAAATCGTAATGATCAACTCATTCTCATCTGCTTGACATTTGCGTTTGACAATAGCTTAATTTCCAAAAACAGGGTTTAATTAAACACTCAATTGTTTAATACTTTTGTAAAGTATATTAAATAAATAAGAGAAAACAATTGTCGGACTTCGGACGATATTTTATTGCACAATTTTAACAAGTCGTGGTTTTTTTTTACACTTGTTGAAATTTATTGCCTCTTAATGTGATCAGACCGTATAACAATCCGTATATTACTCGTAAATATAGATCGCGATCGCTATCGTCCTCTATTGGAACTAACCGCTACTTTCTTGGCATCCAGGGGCGTCAAATTGCATTGACAACAGTTGATGAATACAATGAGTGTATGTTAGGATTTGTTAAGCATTGTTGTTTAAAATATATTAAGCAGTAGAACAAAACAATAGGAAATTGAAAATAAAATTAAACATTTCAATACATAAACTACTTAATTAAAACTATAAACAAAAAATATAAAAACGTAAGACTGAATACGTTTCATGAAACCAAAGTAAGAGCACTTGGCATGTACTCATGTAACGAAATAAGAGTGAAATTAATCAAAATGGTTATAAAAACAAAATGAATTGCATTGAAAAGAGTACTCCGTTGTGCTATTGCTACCGTACTTGAAATATAGTTATTCAATCTTCCGTCGATTGCATGCACGGAGTTATTATGCGTTTGTTTTGCTGCGAGTGGATCCTGCATCGACCCGCACCGAAACCACACGGTAGATGCGTTTTTATTCGATTTTCTACCATTCGCTCCCAATACAGTGCCCCACTTGCAACAAAAAAAAATGTTTTGCAATTGAATTACGTACTTTATTCATGTCAAAACGATGATTCTCCGTCTCGTGGAAGTGCCATCCGGCCAACGCACTTTCGGGTTTCGTGTGCTATTTGTGTATGCTTTGTCAGATTCATTTTCATTTATTTCCAATCCACTCTGTGTGTCGGGGCGTTGCGGGCGGGGGGAAAAAAAGCCACTTCTCGGTTTGCGAAGGCCAGAACCACCTTTACGCAGTTTCCGTTTTGTGATTTTGTGTGACGCCGCGCGGAGAGCCGGCTCTCCGAACCACGAAGTGCAAAGCGTTGACGGGTTTGTGGGATGAGTTATTATTGGTGGTACAATAAAAGCCCATAAGGAAGAGTGAGAAGAAGAACTACAACGAAGCAAAACAAAAAAAAAATCGACAAACTGTCCCAGCCGGTTCCGGTTCGCTCTCAGGTGATGCAAATAAAAGCAAATTTAATTATGCTCCACATTCCAGCATGTGCAAATTATGCGCAAACTGTCCCCCGTCACCGGTAATGCAATGATTAAGCGGTAAGGGTACTTCAACGCTGGTGTCTACGTTTCCGCGAATCATTAAGCGCTAATGGTGTTTCGCTTTCGGTTATTTTGAAACAATATTAAACTTAAATTAACTGTTTAGATCGATTGTTTCACTGCCGGGCATCAATGTTGCAATGTTGGTGTGATGAAGCAGCGTGGTTAGGAGGATGCGGACGAGTGGACGCGGATGTGGTTAAAGTATTGAAAGGAGCAATACAAAATCCATACTGTGACAGACAGGTTTTTTCAATTAAGCTCTCTACATGATCCGGTGTCAGGTTGGCTCATTATGTAGACAAGTATTGATGTGGTATTGTGTGGCCGACCTCAACACTGTCTATTTTGCTGGGTGGCAGCAACAAAACAATAAAAAAAACGCTCATAAAGCCACAAAACCGTCAAAGGAGTGCAACAAACTATTTTGTACTTTTTTGTTTTGGTTTGTATTGTATGCAGGGCACGTAATTGAATGTTTTTTTTCTCCCATCCAACAGGATACAGCGTTTGCATGCGGGTTGCCACAGGTGACGAATAAAATGCGACGATCAACCTGTTAACAAAGTGTCATTGTCATGTACATTGCATAACTTTAGGGCGTATAGAGGATGGGAGTGTATGTAAATAGTACGTAATTTGAGCAGTTGAAGGGTATGTTACAATGTTCGTTTTTAGACCATTTTAATCCTTTAAGATATTTAAATGTTTAGTTATAAAATTTGTATATCACGTGTTGGTTATTCGCTGAGTTGTTTGTATAAGCGCCAGAAGGTATGCAATAGTTGATTTTAATTCTATCAACAAGTTCTTGCAGTATCTCTAGGACTTTGTCGAAAATATATCAAATATTAATTTGACATAATAAAAGCATGATCAAACAATTTTCGCACATGTCTTAAGACACTTTAGTCATCGATGCAAAATTAGCTATGTTACCATCATTAGCAGCTTATGATGATCAATTCATGTAAACCGTCCCCTAGAACGATTCCCATCGGACATGTGAAACTATTTGGAATCACTCCAACGCTACCAAATACAGTCCACTGGCTACGGTGACGAACGGTGGCGAATGGCGAATAATCAGTGTAATTTGTACCACATATAACCCTCACGTTGCGTTTCGAAGTCCACGTGGAGAAGAACGTGTTTGATCGCTTGGTTGGTAGGAATTTGTGTGCAAGGAAAAAAGGGATCTTTTTACGCTCCCCAGGATGGACAGCCCACACGACGGGCCGGTCATTAGGCTAAGGCTCGTAAGACATGGAATTACGAGCTGGTCGGTCGGTGCAGTGACAGACGCGACAGGACAATTGATTTCGGTTCGGTGGCGAAATCGCCTGGGAAGAGGGCTGGTCGGCCCGGTGGAATTACACACTGTGTTTGGTGCGAGTGATGGAAGAGGCTACGTGTTGGGACGTTTGGGACGATGGAACGCTGGAAGATCGTAAGGGCAACATAACAAAAGGGAAATCGTATACTTACTGCAATGTACTGCCAGCCCTTGTTCACTCGTACCAGAAGTGCTTCCTCGTCAATTATGTAAGCGAGCGTACCGACGGGAGTCGTGGAAGACATCTGTGTGAAATAAATTGGAAGGCAAATGAGTATGGGGGTACCGGGGGGGTGGGCTTGCGATCTGCTGCCGCAAGTGTTGGAAAAAAGAAGAATTCAAATGAAAGAAAAAAATACAGTCACACACTAGATTTCTTGCAAAAGTTTCATATCTGTTTTTTTTTTTGCTGCTGGTGCTTTCATTTTCGGGGCCACTTCATCGGTGTCCCTGTGTAGCCAGCCGGAGCAGAGCAATAACGTGGATAACCTAGAATTAAGTATGATGCAGGAGAGATTTCGTGTATCATCTTGTTCGTTTCCTTCCGTGCACTTAACCGTGTCCAGAGTCGGGGCCCGAGTACCGACCATGAGCAGAAAAACTGGCACTGGGAATGGTCCATCACGGGGGCCCATCGGTACTCGATGCAGCACACGAATGGTCCGCACCCTTCAGACCGTGGGGCGGCGTGTGTCTTAGCGTTTATTATTCATGATAAGGTCTTATTTATTTGGGGGTCCTTTGGCTCTGCACTGTACACGCTCCGGTTGCAACCGAAAGCCGAAACGATGGCGCTTATACACGGGGTGGCCCCCGTGTGAAGGACAGCTGCTCATTTTCCCACGAAATTCGGAACGACCAAACTGTGTCGGTTTGCGTGTGTACGGCACGGCAGCGAACAATGCGTTCGGGGTCGTTGTTCTTCCAACATTGTGGCAGGTTCTCTCTCTCTCTCTCTCTCTCTCTCTCTTTCGTTATCATGGGAAAGTGGTTGGTACGAGCATGGCGATAAAAAATTTCCAACATTTTTATGTCCCTTCGTGCATGAAGTGAAGTCTTGATGCAAAAAAGAAGTACAAGGAAAGAAACTAAGCCACCCAGATGAGCAGAAGAAGGACAAGGTACTGTGGTGCATGTAATGCAGTGCGTGGTATAGAGTAACAAATTTGGTCTAGACCTTTTGTTCGAACTGACCTTTCGTAATGTTTCTCACCGGGACTGGGTTTATGAAAAGTGAATAAATTTCCATTTTCGTTTGCTTGCTGATGCAAAGGTTAAATTTTTCTTCCTTTTTTCCTGCACAGCGTTAAATATAGCAAAAGCTGTGTTTTGTTGCTGTGATGAAGCGTCAAATGCATGATACTGTTCAATTAAGAATGTTCAGTTCAGCATGTTAGGAAAAGTGTTATCGATTATTAAGAACAAGATTGATAGCCATTTCAATGTGAGTAATTGATACTTGAACTAATGAACTCATAAAATTAGCCTGAAGGTAGGCAATTCGCTTCACATTTCCTCATTAAATAAGCTTTTTGCAGAAATGTGTTACAGATTATTGCCTATTTCTGAGTCCTCAGTGTGACCCACAACGCTATGGTTACTCTTAATTTAAAAAGAGTCTGTCTTAATAGAATAAAGTTTAAATATTTTGTTATCGTTCAATAACTGTTGTTCTAATTAATGCAATTAAAATGTACAATATTTTTGTCAATGGCTCTTGAGCTACCGGGTGGCTTTCAGCTCGCGGCCTAAATAGTTTGTAGTTAATCGAAAATAATTAAATCATACTAATAATAGAGACTCCCTCCATTAAGTGTAAGACCTCCATTTTCTAATCAATAAAGGTTCTCTATAGATTACACAAATAATTTTCGTACATTTGGACACATACCCACGCAAAGTAAATGTAGCATTATTTAGTTCAATTTACTACAATTTCATTTCACCAGTCATCAACGCATCCATTGCATCGTAGTATGCTACGCCAAAATTAGCTAATCGAGCTTAGCACTCTAGATTCGTTTGACCGAGCAATGCAAAGAACTCCCTTCACCAGACCGGTTCCAGCTTGATGTGAAACCATTATGAAACCGTGGCACTTGAAGTCCCTTTGCCATGTGGCCAAATGGAAGATTGTCGCACCGGGTTTGGAAGTTTGTTGGACAAGTGCAAACAAGTGCAGTCGAGAGCAGCGAGATTAGCATCCTTCAGCATAAAGCGATGAACGTGGAGCGTAGTGCGCGACAACGTCGGTCACGTCGTTTTGCGATGGCGATGGCAAGATTGCCCTCTAGCTTTACCTAAGCTACGCGGGATGTGTATGTAACTCTTCAGTACACAGTGTGAAACGGGTGAAATGACAATGTTGACGATGATGTTGGTGATGATGATGATGACGATGATGTGATGGCAGCTCATCAACTCTATTTGCGTACTCTATTTTTTTTTCGCTTCGAAGTACACGCACAAGAGTGTGGAATTTTTGCAGCGGAGAGAAAAGAAACGTGGTTCGGGGTACATTCCATCTTGCAAGTGATTTGCTACGGTGATACATATGCAATCGACGACACGAACCGTCCAGGCAGGGCGACGAAGTTCGTCGTCTGATGGGCATAAATAATTGATACCGGGCCACTGCGACTGGTAGACGGATTTGTGCCAACCGAGCGACTGCTTCGAGATCTTTTGCATGATGGTATGGCCCAGGTTGCAATGCCCTATGCTCACCCTAACCTTACCTTCGACATCGTTTCTGCATTCTGGAAAGTGACGGCTCCGGGCACGATGCGAACGTTGGCCCCGTAGATGTTCGGAATCTCGTCACTGTCGTGCAGTGGCCGTCCAGCCGGTCCCGGCGGTCCTGGCGGTCCGGGCGGTCCTGCGGGGGGTTGATGTTGACAAATAGAAATAGAGAGCGGCGAAAAAAGAAAGAGCGACACGCGGCACATTAGAGATTGATTACGGTAAGTGGAAAGGATAATTCTTCCCGCTAGTGCTACGCACTCAATCCCCACAGGGGCGATAGGGAAAGTGGCTGAGGACAAATGTACGGTACTGGGTTTCTTGTTGCTCAGAAAATGGAATTGGTGGATTAACGGTTTGGCGAGGGAGCGTACAGGAAGAGCAAAGGGAACGCTGGACGGCGGGGCAATTGTGCAACATAAACCCTGAGTTCGTAACCTTTGCGTGATGCAATTTGGATTTGATGCGAAAGGGTAATGTGACACAGTAAAATATGAGTGGAATGGTTGGGCGAGCAGTGGGAATGGATTATTATTGCGCACAGTAATGGTGCAGATTGTTGGCTGCATGAAACCCCATTAGGGTTAATCTAAACCTTCGCGCATGTTGAAAAGCAGGACAGTGCGAACGTGGTACGTGTTTATAGTAGCGTAATCTAACTACGATAAGTGCTAATGGAAGCATTAAGGCATTGGATTATTACTGAGTTCAAGTGATATGGTGAGTGTTCACGTACTGTTTAATAATTGCGAAGTATAGTTATTAGAGGGACTTATATATTTAATGAAATTTAAATATGAAAACATAATGAAATGCCTTACGCTGTTTTCTGAATTAATTTTAATAAAAGATGAAACGAAACAAACGAAAATAACTTTATGCAATTACTATTGAACGTATCGGGGATTTAATTTTGATTTCAAATTAGAAATCCATACTAAGGCAATGATTTGAAAAATTTGAAATGATGATAAGGGATTTAATAATTGCATCAACATAGAAAATTGTCTTAACACTTTGCGGACGGGCACATCCTTATTCCACAGAACTGAAGGCTGTAATCGTTTACCGTTTTTTGTGCTTTGTCACTTCTAATCTTCCATTCATTCTTTCATTCTAATCATCTAATTGTGAGCAAATGTCAAATTAAACTCAAATTATTTTTTTTTATGTTATGGCATATGTCATGAGTAGAAGCAATAAACGAGCCTGTACAGGAATATGTAATATGTTCGTCATCCGTCAACAGAGTGTTAAAGTTTGACTATGGATATTATTGGGTGGTGCAACATGTTGTACAGATGCCTGAAGTCTGTATAAACATGAACATATTTGAATTTTAGTGATAGTTTAGCAGAATTGCTAAAATTCTCATCTCAAAACTGAATCAAAATGTTGCCATGATGACTGTACTGTTCCTAGTATTTCGCTATAAGTATCCCAACTATTGCTGTACTCTGTCTTCACAGCAAACATTTGATTCGTGCTTTGCAGTTGATAGATGGCTGTTCGGTTAATTATAGCGTTTCCAGTGAAGCAATATATTAGTATCATCTAAACTTCATACCAACGAACCTTATTTCGCGTACTGCCATAATTGTATCTTCGAAATTCAATTGCAACAATTATGAACATACAGGAATAATTCTCTTTTTTCGAAGAAATACTGCAATTTATTTGTGAAGTGGTAAATAATATAATGATTATCGTTTTAGTGTTGTTTTTTTCCCAGCTTGAATAATGATTGCAAGCTCAATAATAGTTTATATTCAACGGTGTTGTTCTTCGCAAAACATAAATAGTTGTCAATCATTCTAACGACAATTTGGCTATTTTACATATGCATGTTTCCAGTTTAGAATTGATTATGCTAAAATGTTAGTACAGGCAGTCCCCGAGATACGCGGTTCCTCTTATACGTGGATTCGGAGATACGAGGTTTTTGGAAATTTGACAGATGAGCTAGTTTATAGCACAAAATCTAAGCAAAAAGATGAAAATTGATCGAAAATACCTCTTTTTTTGTCACATAAAACATTTCTTTCTAACTTATTTTAATGTATTTTTTCTTAAAATCGCCTGATTCGGTGAAAAAATTATGTCCAGAGAAGGAAGTCGACTCTGTGACTTTGAAGTATAAACGAAATTGCACCAGGATTCGACTTACTAGAATTTTTCCTGGATTATAGCTGTCCGCTATAATAGCGTATCTCGGGAACTGCCTGTATATATTAATATTTCCGTAATTTTAGGATACGCATAATTCATTTGAGATCTAATATAAAATCAATTATATCCATCATTAGTAGTAAAACCATAATTTTAGCATCGATTTTGCAGAATAGAACTGATTTCAAACATCATATGCAATGGAAATGTCTATCATTATCGTTATCAAAAATCAATTTAAAACCAATTGAAATCACTGATATATAATTGAATCATTTAAGTGTTATTATTATATAGTATAGGCAGCCCCCGATACACGCTATTACAGCGGACCGCTATAAACCGGGAAAAATCTGCGTATCTCGAAAGTCGATTCCAGGTACAATTTCGTGTATACTTAAAAGTCACAGTGTCGACTTCCTTCTCTGAACTTAATTTCTTAATTTTAACGTTCTTTAAAGATTACATTAACATCAAATATAAACAATTGTTTTATATTAGAGTGGAATGATATTTTCGATTTTTGCATCCATAAATCCGCGTATAAGAGGTACCTCGTATCTCGGGGACTGCCTGTATTATGTAGTTTCTTGACATAAATAAAATCAATATTTTACTGGAATATACCATCAAATTCTAAACCATCATTAAAATAAACGATATCATATCAAATGTCAGCGTTAGTTAGAGATGATTTGTGAACGATTATTTTCCTTTACTTGAGCACCTCTATAAAGCAGAAAGATCAAAAAGAACGTTAAACAATTGGTGTCGTTGGATTGCAATGCTGTTTCTTGACAATTAGTTTCATTTACTTTCCACTTCGAAGCTTTCGATACTGAGTGTCATGCACAGTAAAGGATCGTATATTTTTAACTGGAAGCAAATGTAGCTTTGAACTCAACCGTAAACGTGAACCATATCAGTTGTTTCTCATTAGTGTGGCATATCGAAAATAAAATACAAAAAAAAAACATCTTCATTTTTATGTGCCACAATTGTCACGCAAACAAACGCGTGACTATACAGCACACGTGGTAAAAGGATACGGTACATGTGATGAAAATGGAGATAGAAGGCAAACACGAGCAAAAACGCAAGTCGTCCATTCATCATCAAAGAACGGAAAACACTACCGTGTGGAAGATAAAAGATGAGAAACAGAAAAAAAACGAGTGTGCGAAGAAAAGCTAACCCTAAGGATACTAAGATGGGGAATAGAATGAACCACACCATGGCGAATGAAAGGAAACTGGGAGGAAATCAATTTTCTTGCTTTTCTTTACCGAGCGTGCTGTCTTCGTAATCCTTGTGGTGTTTGAGCTCTCGCAGCGCCTTCAGCTCGTCCAAACTGGACCGACCTCCTTGTGGGCAATCAGGGATAGAAGTAGTAGTGAACGAGATTTAGTGAGACAAGGGGAAGAGCGCGTATGTGTGAGCGCACGCATTTGCGTGTGTGTGTGTGTATGCCATGATGGTTAATTATGGTGTGTCCATGTTGATATGCGATTAGTGTCCCGGGTGTTGAAGATTGGCATGAAAGGATGGTTTGCAATGAGTGGGAAAAAAAAGAAACAGAAACCTAGAGCAAAGTTTGTATACGCAGCGAGTGGTTTGCGAGCGGTGCCACTTACCCGGTCGTCCGTAGTATCCATGCTGGGAATCACTGTAGAAGGGACTGCGCGAATCCATTCCCGGATCACCCTTCTCACCGACGATGGACAGCCCGGGTGGACCGGGTGGTCCCGGTTGTCCCGGTGGTCCCGGTGGGCCCGGCATCGGGATGTACTGTACGCCTCCGTCGCCGGATGCAGCTGGCAGTCCCGGCGGTCCCGGTAGTCCATCACGTCCATTCATGCCACGGTCGCCTTTATCGCCTTTCGACTGGAATGGGTGAGAGTGCGGCAAGAAGATGAAGCGGGAATTAGAAAGTTTTTAATCCTTTAAAACGGGCACAAACACACACAAACACACACATGACGTCACACATTAGTCGCATCTCAGCGCCTCCATCTGGCTGCACTACTTTTCGCACGGGACTCTTACTCTCGGACCAGAAAATACACTTTTCACACAAGGGCACACACCCGCGGAAAAGTTTGACATTGTTTATTCATTCCACTTGTGTCGGGTGTGCCAGCCCGTACCACCGAGACACGGTATTTTCTCAGGACTTGTCCGTGACAGACCGTGGCCGTGGCGAGATGTCTAGGTCGTGGTATTATTTGTAGGGAATGTGTCAACTACAAATGAAGTGGCTTCCCCGATCCACGGTTTTACAGCAGCTTGGGTTCGCTACCTTGCACTGTACGACCGGGCAGCACACAGGACGTCAGGTTGTAAGCCGTTCGCACGAACGCAAGTGGCTGCTTGAGCGTGTGACCCTCGGGAAATCGGGTTGACAAGTGTGTGTCGACTACGGCGACAGAGATTTGCTTCGTTAATTCTGCATAAGAACGAACCGTGTGTCACTGGTGCAAAACGCGAGCCACACACACTCGAGTGCCTTTGCGTCATTCCGGGCACTAGGCAAGTTCAAGTCCAACCGTGAATGGGTCTTCAAATGGCGCCGAAGACGACAACTGTCGCTGGTATGCGCAGTACTGCACCCGTGCAGCCTTTTAGCGCTGGAACTAGGGGCAAACAGTTTTCTGCGAGCATCTCGTAAATGAGCATTCCCAATTTTATGTGATGCATTATTTATGGCAGTACATTAACTTCTTCTTTGGAACAAGTTTTGCCGGAGTTTGACGAGTAGTTAGTGCCTTCCAAGATGCAAAGCATTGTGCGCGGGGTTTTGCTAAACAGTTTTCTTCGTCATGCTGTTGTATTGGGTTGGATTGGAGCTTTGTAGTGTGTAGTGTGTAAAGTTGGAGCGTAGAAGTAGCACAACGAGAAATAAAATTGACGACAAACATTTGACAGTGACAGTGCAGTTGTGCTGGTGGCTTATAGCTTAGATGTACTTTGGGAGAGTTTTAGCGGGTAAAGTGCTGTTCCCTTTTTGAACGAAGTATTAGAATCTGTGCTTTTGAGAATAGTTATCGATTATACTGTTGTTTGAAATAGGGGATAAAGTAAAGTTTTTCCTGTTTTGTCTGTTTCGCAGATTTTTAAAGCAAAATTCACAACAGACTAGAGAATTTAATTTAAAGTAAGTAAGATTTTAAGAAAAATTTCTTCTACCATCTAAGAAAAAATAGCAATCTGCAATTCTAAATCAATTCACTTTAAAATCTTACTAGACGTGAAATAAATCATTAAAATTCAATTACGATTTATTATGAGTTTGTTATGAAAAACTGATTGCTAGTTTTATATTGGTATGTTGTTAAATTACTATTACTACGCGACGGTTGTCGGTTAATCGGATAACACGGATAATAGAGAAATCTCTTTTTATGATAAAAATTAACGTATGTTGTATGTTGTTAACGTACGTATTTTTTCTATGTCTTTAATTGTTTAATAGAAACTTTAGCTATTTTTTTAGAACATTTGCTCTTTTTATGTCATAAATTTGGGACTTTCATTTCTTGCGTCAATGATGTTTCAGGAAATATATGTGAATTATTTTTAAACTGTCATTTCCAAGCTGGATGGATAATCAGACACCCGGAGTTAATCAACGCTCCACTGTTTTTTAATTACTTTATTTCTCCAGGATGACCGCATAATTTACGGCAATAGTTGTTTAATGACGATAGTATATAAGACTGGTATTTATAGTTCGTTTCATGATAAAAAATTAATGTGTAATATTGTTCATTAATGCCCATTTAACGCATTTTAAACAATGGTTATTATCGTTTTATTGTATCTCTTAAACTGGAGGCCACCTCAATTTTTGTATGTCGGTAGCGGCACCAGACTTCCCCCGTATCAAGGACTGACTATGGTATTGATACTGAACCATTTCAAAACCGACAAGGCTATGGGGTAAAAAAAAGTCTAAATAGCAAGATATGGTAGACATGACCTAAAATGGCGTACGAATTATGAGACTAATAAGAAGAAAAGGAAGCAGAATAAAAATAAGAATAAGAAGAAGTACCGAAGTATAAAAACATAAAGCAAAATTAGGCGAAGTAGGCATCGTAAACCCCGAAAGCTGAATGTAAAAGCAAATGTGTTCGTCAAATTCAAAAAAATAAATAGTCTTATATTTATGTTCATCACTGTTCTTCTTCGTAACGTAATGACCTACTAGATCATGTCTGACATTTCTCCCTTACTAGACTTATTTTAAACTCGAGTAATCGGATAATCAATTCTTGCTACGAAGGCACGGTCTGGATAGGGTTTTAATTCGGTCCTGTCGTATGGAACAGTTGACGCTACAAAATACACCACCGGGGAGGACCCCTGTATTACAGACTGTTCTCTCTTTTTTCCACGTTTATTTTTTTTCTAAAATACTTATGGCTAGATTCCATTAATATAATTTATTTTTAGTGATATTTGAATGACTATTGACGACAGGAAGAATTAAATGAATCCAAACACGTCTTTATACTTTTCCAACAACTTGGAAACACTAATGTGAATAGAATAAAAAAAACCGAATTCAAAAGTAAAACTTAAGAACGCTGAGACAGATAATCTTCCACCATGTCTGCGCTTTACCGTGCATCGTATAATTTAATGCTAAATAGAACATGAATTATGTGCGCAACCCAAAAGACAAAGCTCTTTTCATCTTGTCAAAACAAAACTTGCACAAAAAAAACGCAAACCCCCCGCCAAAAAAAAGAAAAACACATCAAAACCCACAACCAAAACCTCAACCTTCGGCCGGGATTGAGGGAGCGTAAAATGTTGCTAAATTTGTAGTGTTTTCATTTCGCCCGTTGCTCAACCCGTTTGCTCTGTCTAGGTGAACTTTAGCGCCGCAGCGAGGAGGAGCAAAAAGAAAATGAAACATTTAGAAGAAGAAAAGTTCCAAACGACACGGGCAAAGTGTGGCACGCAGCACGTAGGAAGGCAAACGGGGCGAAGCAAAACTTCGGACCCCGAAAACGCGGCCAAAGAAAGCGATTCAAATAATCGTCCCATCGCGGGCTAGGATAATGCATCGTATCCCGGTATGGCGGTCCGTCCGGTCGTCTGGTGTGACTCTGCTGGCACCTTGCGTGGACTGGCATTTTAGGAGGGTAAAATTTATGACCTAGAAACGGTAGCGATTTCAGGAATGTAGTCGCTTTGCTGTGCTTTGCAAACGGTACGGTTCCGCGCACAGCGAAAGGTTCCTCGGATGCCTTGTGTCGGTTGCAGCACATTCAGCAGCGAAACAGTCCACCGACCGGCATGTACACGCCGTATAAAGTCACGGGAAAGATTCCGTCCGATGGGAAGAAAAATTATCGCCCTCGAGTTCCCGCGGTGTGGAAACGTTGGGGTGAAAGTTTTTCACTGATTTGCAGCGCATGTCCGTCTGCCTTGGCTGGGTCAGTTTATGCACCGTCAGTCAGGGCTCGGGGAGGGGACGGCGAGTAGCGGGCGGTGATTTTTTCGTGGCGTTCCTGAAACGGTTCCGTTGATTTGTGGGACGTCCTTGGGCGACGGTGTTGAGCGAAAGTTTTGCTCAGTACGAAGGACAAGAAAAAAGAATGCAACAAATATTTTCTTACGCCATAAGAAATGGCCGCAGACGGGATCGATTGTTCGGCATTGTGCTGTTTTTTTTTTCAAATTTAAGTATCATGTAAGATTACATCGTTTCCGTTAGTACATGCTTTTGCAAAATAACTCAACCACACACTGAAATTCCGTGAACACATTAAAGTAAAGCTACTTTGTCCGCGTTTGGGTGGGACGGATAATGAAGTGAGTGTAAAAATCAGACCGAATCCATCCATTACGAGCTGTCAGTGTTGGATGGTGTGAAGAAAAATGGAGATTGGTGTCCTCCTTTGGCGCCGTGAGCGGGGTACCGGTGCCAGTTGTGGGACAACTATAAACTTTCGCTTTAAAATTTACACCATCACCGCGGACAAGGGGTTTTAGCCGGTCATGATTAATTAAGTACTGCACTATGTGGTAAACTTTTTCATTTGAACCGTGCTACAGTTGCAGCTGGCTTACACAACGTGTACCGTCTATGCGTGCTGTTCGAGTAGAGCCTTGGTGCGCAAATGCACACCATCATGATGCAATGAGCTTAAGGTTATTACATTTGCAACTCCTCATGGCTGGTTTTATAGAATTATTAGTATACGGCAGAGAGGGCTTTTCAGAGAGCTCAAGAAAATGAAAAGCTTTTGATGTAATCTTCGCCCTCGACATGTTCTCTATTATCAATGGAATGCAATTAAGAGCATTTCAATGAATACGGTTCAAATGAATGTATGTTATCTTGCATGATCGCTCGATAATAACAGCTTTTGAATGACTATGAAGTGTACTTGGTTTCTTGGCAGCGTTAGGAGCTTTGCAGAATTCTTGCCTTATCAATTAGTCAAATATCAATCTAGGGATAAACAAAGAATTTCCTCAGGGTAAGAGAGGTAAGTTATTTGCACTTCAGAAAGCCACGAGAAGGAAGCGCTTACTTGGTAATTAATGTTGTATATTAAAGATTTATTGAATGCTATAATTGACAGCTTTACGAGAATGAGTTCTCTGTGAAGTATCATACACATAGAATATAGTGTTAATTTGGCGACTTATGCAACTATTCCCTTTTACTTGATATATTGGAGCGGTATTACTTTTTTGTGATAAATCATACCTTACCAAATCTCAATTGAGTTTCTTCCATAAAGTAAACCATGTAGTACTGGTTATGGTACTCTTTACAACAGGGAAATCTAAATTTGGGCGTTCCACGCCTCCTTTGTCCATGTGGACAATCTTAATGGACTTTACGGGCTGGGTCGTCCGGTATCATTCTCATGAACTGAGAAGTACGAATAGAGCTCGTCATTGTAGTGGCCTTCACTGTCCTTTTCGAACGCGGCTCAGAGGGTTTCGTCAGCTTGGGACAACGTCCCTGTCTCAGAGGATTATGTGAGTACTGGCACTATATAAGTTCTATATTGTCCCTGCTTTGTTCGTAAAATTTTGGACGACTTCAAAGGCGCAATAACATATCTTCACATCAGCTTTGCGTAAATTAGGATTTGTTAGCATAGCCTCTGATTGTGCCACCATCAATCCTCAGTTTTTGCCTCGTTAATATCCAACCCGAGGTTTTCTGTCACCAGCTTCATCTTTAGAAAAGCATCCGCTACGTAGGAGAGTCGTAAACCTATGATGTCTATGTCATCCGCCTATGCGGATCCTAGAAGATGGCCCCTGAAGTCTCCACCTCCATGCAGCGGATGGCTTTTTCTAGCTTTGGATTGAAAATTAGACAAGCCAGTTCATCTCCTTGGCGCAGATACTTGATGGTATGGGACTCTCAGGAGGTAGGAGGAAAATTTTCCATCCACTATTACCTGACATTTGACGTTGGTCCTTATTATTCATAGTAATAACGCAGTTACGCATTTATAACATAGTAATGGGTAACGTAATCCAATGCGCATATGAATTAGAGGTCTGGACGACTTTTGTGCCTTATAACAGTGGCGTGATATATCAAAAGCTAATTTTATGCTCAAGTTTCGTTAGTCTTCGGTAGCATGCTAGTATCGAAAACTTCCCTCAGGCAACTAGATCTGTCAATTACTCTCGGTTTGCTACACAAAGACTCAAGAAATGAGGATGCGAGGTCCAGTCTGATATGATGTTGGGCTAAATAGGATCACACTAAAGTAAAGCTCCCAGGACGAAAAAAATTTCCAATCTATCTCACATTTAAAATTTAACTACCTTAAGAACAATCTCAGGGCCAGTTTAAGAAAAATAGTTCTCTACGGGTTCGAACTTACTTTAAGTTATTCAATTCAACCAATTAAATTTTCAATTCGGTTCATTTTAGCATATTTAACTTAACCTATTAAATAATATAACGTACAATACTTACACCTCGCATCGCCATGCTATCTCCTTTCTCTCCTTTCGGTCCCTGATCTCCCTTCGGCCCCGGTCGGCCCTGTAAGGTGACGGGAAAATGGGACATTTAAATAATTATATTTATTACGCACGTGGCGATAGCCAGTACGTGCCACAGTCAATCTGTGGCATTATGTTTATAAGATAAAATGAAATGTAAAAAGCACACAACATATTTCTACTTACTGGCCATGTTTCACCCATACCGCCAGGTTTCCCCGGTGGTCCAATCGGTCCCGGTGGGCCCGTCTTCCCCCGGCGTCCACGCTGGCCACGTTCGCCTTTGTCGCCTCTGTTAGCCTAGGGTTGGAAAGTGAGACACAGCATGAAATGACAGCAGCCGGACGACACGCATGCGAACGCGTACGTATGCAAATGTGAACGTGAAAGATGGGCAGAAAAACATGTGCAAGAATTTTAATCGTCAAATAATTAGTTTTCCCTACGGGGTGCAACCCTACGAGTCCGGGTGGTTTACCATTGTGCTTGAATTCAATTATGCACATTTCTACAGTGCGCATCACGATGCAAAAGCTTTTCCGCGCTCGTTATTCGCTCGGGCGCACGGGCGCAGTGCATCGGTGTAATTCTTCATTCAGCTAATATTTTTTCAACTCGTTTAGCTCGTTTTATGTTACGTATGTTTTTTTTTTGCTTTGCTTTGCTCTCTCCCGTGCATGCTGCCGTGTCTCTCAATGAACCGTTCGAAAGAAAATGTTATGAAATGCTATAAAAGGATGAAATGTGCACGAGGAAGAATGTTGCATATTGTGCGCTGGAGGTTAGCAGGGTTTTTTTTGTTCTCATGCCCCACAAACCCCCATCGGCATGGGAGCATGGGAGACTGCACGGTGCATCGGGTTGCCATCCCCATCTGCGCCTGAATGTATGCATCGCATAGTTTGAAAGGGATCGTTCCCCGGAAGGGAACAATGTTAGGAAGCTAATAAAGTACAAACTGCAACAGCAAACGGTGTCTAGTCCCGTCTTCCGTTGCCACACGCTCGCTCCGGCCATTTACCCACCACCACGTGTCAGTAAAAAATGCATATGAGGAGAAGCGATAGAAAAAAAGGGGGAAAAAAATGGACACGTTGATGTACGCCGGTGCAAGCGTCCAAGCAGCAGAAGTGCAACATCATTTCGTGCCCGGCATCAGTGTGCCCGACCAGACCGGGCATTCGGGGCATCTCTTTTGTTTGAAAAGCAGCTACATATCTTCGCGTCCGTTCGTTCTCGGTTCGCATCTCCCGGCTACAGATGGGAGACAGCACTGCCACAGCCATCCACTTGCATACATTGGGTGACTCGTTTGGATGGTTGGTTCTGAGGGGAATTTTTTTCCGGGTACCACTTGGGTTGGGCTGGAGGGCAGTTGCAATGCTTCCAGATTGTATGTTCCTTTCGGTCTGCATGGGCACATCCACTCCCATTCCAACTGGTACCATCCAGCAAAGTCAAAAGCGGGAATGTGAACGATGTCACATAAATTGTCCAATAAAGTTTGCACCGGAAGCGCAACGGGACGGGCAGGTAGGGTGCGAACCGGTACCGGCGTGTGATGTGATTTACCGGCTGCGTTTTCTTCCAATCGTGCCGGCTTAATGGGTTCCTGTGTGTGTGTGTGTGGGGAAAGGGAGAAGCAGTGTCTTTTGGAAAATGATGAGTTACTTACCCTGGAGGAGTTAAATGCCGCGTTTTCGTTGATGATGAACTCCGGTCCTTTCTCACCCTTCGGACCAGGAAGTCCGCGTTCGCCTTTGTCACCGGGCAGCCCCGGATGTCCGGGAAGTCCGGTTTCACCCGTAAGTCCGGGCGCACCGTCGTATCCGGGTGGGCCACGCAATCCCGCCGGCCCGGGCGGTCCCGGTTGACACTGACACTGATCCTGCGTACCGTTGCGGGTACCCTCGGCATGGATTACCATGCCGGGCGGACCGGGTGGACCGGGTGGGCCGGATTCGCCCGTGTTGCCCTTATCACCCTTCGGTCCCGATGCACCCGTTTGGCCCGGAAGCCCTGGAATGCCGGGTGTGCCCGGAGGTCCTTTCGGTCCCGGTTGTCCGTGCGCTCCTTGGTGGCCCTGGGTGGTGATAATGGATTGTGATTAATTAGTGTGCAATTGACATGTAATTGGATGGATTCCAGAGAGAGCAAGTACAGTTTATTAGTAGTACACGCTGTTTGTTAGACTATGGTTATCACATTGTTAGCGGAATACTAATTCTGATGGTTGTTTATCATACATAAACCTTTTTTCTACATTCTACAAGACAACCAATTGTTTGGTTACTAAAATTACAAAGATATTAGGATTTTGCACGTAAAACTCCTAAATGTATGCTATTTGCAAAACTTAATAATGCTAATAATTCTATTTGGAAGGTAATGAAGCATTTTTTTGTAATAAACTACACTTTAAGAAGCGAAACCAGACATCCTAGTAGTCGTTTTTGTAAGGAGCTTGTGCTGATTACACAAATAACTCATATTCTATAGCTACGGGCCTCAATACGAATACAAAAAAGAAGAAAATAAATAAATACCCTGTAAATGAAAACTTCTTGTAGGAACAGGATGGAAAGCAAAAGTAATAGGTATAGCAAGCAAAGTGCTTAAAAGTAATCGACATGATCTGCTGAAACGTACCCAGTTCTTCAAAGTCAAAATTGATTTAAAATTCATGCATCAAGTTCAAATATGGCAAAATAATAATAACGCTCGTCGGGTGAAGCATACGATCGACGAAAGCAAAGTACTGAGGATGAAACGAGAATGGCAAGGACGAAACCTTAGGGATTACGTATTCGGGGAGATTAGTCTTGTCTTTTTTTTTATTTTTGGCCACGAATTATAAAACTTTATTCTTTCTACCATCCACACAACTTTCGGAAGCTAAATCGCACCCTACAATACCACGGTCATGCTTTACAATCCCGCGGAGGGTGCACATAACGCCCGAAACAACCTCGTTAAAATAAAGCAAAACAACATTTACGAAGCAAAACTTTGGTTTTTTGTTGTCTTCTTGTTCTTGTTTCTTTGCTGCCTTCGTTTCGTTTTCCTTTCTCTTTGGGTGTTGTGATTTTTTTTTCTCACTGTTGTGTTTTATGTTTGCATCCCCTCTCAAGGAAGGTCAAGTAATAGTTTTTGTTTTACCGGTTTGTTGCTTTGCTAATGTTGTTTTGCATTAGCGTGTACGTCTCGTGGGACAGACATGCTTTTTCGGTGACAGTTTACCGTAAAGCGAGAAGGAACGTGTAAAAACCGGAGTCGGTTTGTTTTACCGTTTGCGATGGTTGCGAAGTTTGATGCAAAAAGAAGTAAAAGTGGAGTTCGCTAATGAAGATGTTGTGGGAAAACCCACAGCATGCTGTGCCGGGCGAACTCCTATGGGGTGGTTGTTGTGGAAACCAAGTGCAACTACAGGAAAGGGTCGTCTCCATAGAGACGTATGGAGAATGTTTTGGGAGGTGTTTTTTTTATATTCACTTTAGCACCGCCCAATCGATATAGAGTTAAAAGGAAAAGGTTTTTGGGTGAAATGGAACAGGAAAAAAAACATTGAATATACAGTCAGACGCAAAACCAGTGAAAAAGACATCAATATTCATCAATGCTACTGCTGGCAACTAACTAACAAGCCAATAAAATTAAACTGAAATCTCGCAAATTTGATGGCCTGCACGGGAAGCATAAAATCAACTCTCTACCAAAGAAAAGAAGGGTATTGAAGAGGTACACCACACAAAAAAAGAAAGAAAGAAAAAAACAATCTAACATTTTATTTGTGGGGTTCATTTCTTTGCATAAAACCCCATTTTTTACCGTACCCTTTCACCTTTGGCACCTGTCAGACCCGGATCACCGCGGTCACCTTTGGTGCCGTGTTCGCCCTTTTCGCCCGGGAATCCGATCTCGCCCTTCTCACCCGGTTCACCCTTCAGACCGGGTGACCCGCCACGCATTCCTTGGATCGGTGCACCGAGCATAGATTCCTGTGCCATGGAACCGGACAAGGTGTTCAGAAGGAATAGGAAAGTGGATGGTACAAATTGGTAAGAGAAAAAGGAAAAAGAGAGAGAGAGAGAGAACAAAATGTTCCATTTCGGTTAGAATCGGTGGCGAACTATTGGTAGAAAAACTAAGAAAAAGATAGAACAAAAACAAAATGCACAGAAGATTGTTTCTTGTTCCTTCGTTTCGATGATCAGACGATGAACTTTCCTTCTGGTGCTGCTTGCAGCAACGCTTTTGTCGTAAAGTAACGAAATGGAAATTTACGCTTCCTTTTTTGTCACAATTATCCCATCTTGGTTTTCGTTCAAATGAAAATTGAAACAAAAAAAAATACAACAAAAAAGAAAAAAACATACAATCCCACCCGAAAACCAAAGGGCAGAAAAACGAGCTCGCAGTTGACAAACAGTGGCACAAAGTAAAAACTTTTCTTCACACTATATTTCTGGTCCTCGGAACGCGAAATGTTTCGGTAAGCGCTTTACCGCACCGTGAGGTAAGTTATTTCGTAGTTCCCCCAGGGCATGGTGGATAACAATAAAGCGTGAAACAAAACAGAAAAAAGGCAATAGAAAATCACGTAAAAATGTTGATAACGATGTTTTGGCCGTCATTTGCACACTGTTTTTTTACATTAGTAAGGTACGCTTTTGTTTGCGTTCGCACTGGAATAGTGCGAATAGTGAATAGTTTTCTTGCGCTACCGAGGAGACCGAGCAAATGTTTTTTTTAATTTTGTAAAAAGAAAACTAAAAAAATAATATTCCTTATTAATTAAAATTATCCCTTTTTTGAATGAACTTGTATAGAGTTGTGAGCTATAATTGTATGAGGCTCCAGTTTTGTACTGTTATGATTTTCCTCTCTAGTTGGGAAACATAACGCACATGTGTTTTTTCATCTGTTAGCAAATGTTCAAATAGATACAGCTTTTCTTTTTAACACGAAGAAACACAGAAGAAGCATTATGGCCGATTGTACATTTACACCTTCGGTTGGAAGCGTTTTCCTTCATGTTACATTCTTCCGGCGTAATCATGGCAACCTCATTGAAACGATGGATGATGAACGTGATGTGAGCTTTTTTTCTTTGCCTTTTTTCCACATTTCACAGAAAAAAAATGTTGCACTACATTGTACAACTACAGCAGGTGAGAAGCATGATGTAGTGCCTGCAGTGTCTCCGTTGATTGTGCCGTGTAACCGCTTGCCGTTTCCAAGGCAACCATTTTCCTGCATTCAATTGTACGTTGTCGCTATGCTGTGTTTTTATCACCCGTTCCGCTCTCGAACACCGCTTCGTTGCCCCACAGTTTCGTTTAATAATGTTTTATTGGAAGAGCACACGTAAAACACACCAGAGTTCAGGACGGGCGGGTGTATAAAACACACTCCAGGCTGCTTTGATTGCTGCCTCTACAATGGTCTGGAGTCATTCTACACTGGGTAGGGTGGACAACCAACATTGGTCGGGTTCTTCCACTGCTTGGATTACACAATAACTTTTCTTCATCTGTCAAAAGCTTCAGACCCCCCGGGGCACAACCCCAATCCGCAGGGGGGCAAATAAAATGCACAAATTGAATAAAATTAGATTTGTCATATTGGTAGTTTCTGCTCCATGTGCTTCTGCTGGAAATTTTTCTTTTCCATTTGTACCGTAGCTGGCCGTAAGGGAGACTGTTTGTCTTGCTGCACTCTAACCACTTAATACGTTCGATTAGCTTTTCTCGATTGTTTCGCTGGCAGTGTTTGATGCACTACTGGCCGAGTTTTTGTACTGTCTTATTACAACGCTTAAATTTAATTACCTCAAAACAAGCAGCTAGCAGCATTTTGCTGTTGGACGGTACTTGGTGCACCATTGCACAAAGGGCCGCATTATGGTCCTTTAACCACAAATTAAATTTTATCGAGCAATAAGAAGCTTCAGATGCGTTTACGTTGGACGGGTTAACCATCGTCCGGGGTTTGGAAAGTTTCCATTCGGTCGCAAATTTACACTGGATAGGAAAAGTTTATCGGTTCTACCGGTGCTCCGGTGCTGGGTTCAAAGGAAACTTGGTCTATCCAATTCCGGCTCTTTCTTACTGAAAATTAGTCACATTCACCGGGCAACTCGGCACGGAGACAATTCATTGTTGGTTGGTTAGCCTGGAGTCCGAAAAGTTTCGGACCTTTCGGTAGCATCCAACAAGTGGTCTAAATTTAATTATGGCGCAGATTTAAACCGGGCGCCCGTAACGCACCGGGGAGCAGAAAAGTAAAAGCAAAGCATAAAACATAAAAGCATAATAGAAAAGTACAACCCGTTCGTTCCCCAAATGGTAATACCCCACACGGTCCCATTTTCTCGTTATACCTTGAACATCCGCGACGGATTCCAATTAGTCTAGAAAAAATAGTGGATAAGTTTGGAAAGTGGTTATGATATAAAACACAGAGATACAGAGAACGGATAGAGAAAGAAAGATAGAAACAACTCGTACGTTAGTGATCGCGCTGCAAGGTAAGTTCGGGTTAGTGGCTGATTAGTGGCTTATTAACGGTGTGCGGCACGGACACCACACACCCACTACAAGCAGTGGTCAGTGGCAAATAAGGGCGTTTTTTTTTTTGCTTGATAGCCACTCGATTACTTACATCATAGTTCTCTGGAAGCCCTGGAGGACCCGGCGGTCCGGCGGGGCCCGGTACACCGGGTGCCCCATCCAGACCCGGTTCCCCCTTGCTTCCGTGGAGGCCCTCCGGTCCGGTAGCGCCCTGGTCGCCACGGTCTCCCTTGTCACCCTTAGGGCCGGAAGCACCGCGTTCACCCTGTGGACCAGTGACGCCCTGGTGGAATTGAGAGAGAAGAGAAAGCGAGAGAGGCACATTAAACCCTTAACCGACGGTTCGAGGATGGTATGAATCGGCTTACCGTTAGACCCGGAGAACCGGTCTTTCCCTCTTTGCCGGGCATGCCTTGAGGGCCGCGAAGATACTCGCGCAGTTTGCTGTCCATTTTGAGCTCCTCGATGATAAGGGAGGCATTGCAAAGGCATTGCCCTCCGTGTTTTTTGTTTGGCAGTGTGTCGTAGAGCTGTTGGGGGAGAGAAAGTAGCAGGCGTTGAGAAAATAGCTCCTAGCTGTGTATACTGTCACAGATAAAATGAATCGGCACCATTGTAATGTTTGCTTTTGCGCCTGGTAGGTAGGCACAAATTAATCCGTTTAACTATGATACCGTTTCTAAGGACTCATCTTATTGTTTTAAAATGGTGTGGTTGTATAACTAGAAAATACTGTTTCACAAAAAATTATTCATGAAAATTTTCAACAGTTGTTTGTTTATCGAAGAGAAATTACATAACATCTGATTTTTTGTTATTTTATGTTTGACTTATACTATTTTTTTTAAGATTATCCAACGTCAATATTTCGCATGAAAAAACGCCTAAAGTTATGCAATTTGGAATAAGTTTGATGTTTTAGTATTTGTTTAAAGAACTTTTTCTTTACAAATGGAACGAAGAATTAGTGCTATTTTGTTACTTCAGTTCTTTAAAAATAGCAATACGGCCTGGCCGTTGTTGAATAAATAAAAAAAAAAATCTTTAAAAGTAATGCATATATTTGTTGAATTGAAGCATAAAATTTCTCCTTGCGCGTTGCAAGCAACGTGAATTATTGTGTGTGTCAAGTGATACATGTACAAGTACCCAAAACTCATCCTTACCTGTGATAATCGTTTCTATTGGTATGTGTAAGCCATTTTTGTTAGCACCCCAAAGGAAAGCGTTAGAAAAGAATTAAAGCATGTATCTGATTAGAATTAAATCCATCACCCATTAAGCAGTCGACCATTGCGTGGCTGAAGACAACTTACCATCTCATCACCAGAGCCGTCACCATCGAAGTATCCGCCGCCCTTCGGTCCGACCGCACCCGGTGGTCCTGGCGGACCCGGCGGTCCCTGGGGGCCCGGCGGTCCCGGTGGCCCCCGAATGCTTTCCCCCTTAACGCCCCGTTCACCCTTATCACCCTTCACCCGGTAGCCATACTCGGGCGGTGGTGGTGAAATCATCGGTGGCTCATTGAATCCATCGTCGTCACCACTTTGCTGTGGAAGAAAGAGCGAGAGGCAGAAAGAGCAGAGTGTTAAGATCAAAATGTCGAACTGAGCGGGAAAAGTCAAGCCCAAACCGGGCTGGGATATTAATTTTCACGATCACAACCCCTAAAACAATGGGGCTCCTCGGGGAGTCCTCGGTAGTGATTTTAATCAAAGCATTTTAGGCGGAAAAAAACAAACAAACCAAAAACAAAGAAACAACCACGATAACGATATTGTTTCGCTGCGAAGCGTCTGTCCCTTTGAAGGGTGCGACTTTGAAGCGCGTCATCGTTTTCGGTCGATTGAGCAGATGAGCGGCAGAATTAGCGTGATTAGCCGGCGATATTAATCGTTCGCCGGGTTTTTTTAGGAAGTTTTTCGTTCGTGGGGTTTATGGAGAGCAGAAACAAATCCCGTCAGCTTTGCAGCCAACTCAAGCGAACGTTTTCATTGCAAACGGGAAGGAAACGGTCCGATAATTGCTTTGGAAAAATAAAACCACTGCCGGAACTGCGGAATGCCTGGGCTGGGCCGAACGATGAAAGATTGAACCATCCAAAAAATCATTCAATCGTGGAAATCAATGCTGTTTATTTGTGTGTAAGTATTGCGCGATTTCGTGTGCGTGTGTGTGTATGTTCGTTTGTGTGTGGTTTGGAAGTGGAAACTTTGCCCGTGGCCAAACGAAGGTTCCGCTTAATTTATGCTGATTAGTCCATCATTTTCGGCTGATTGGTTTGCTGTTTGATCCTCATTTCGGGTTCGATTTGGGGGGGGTTGGTACCTTAGAGGCTAATGAAAACGATTTCCCCGCTACGTGCTGATTGAACCGGGGGTGGGGAGGTTTTCCGATTCGCCCAAGACCCCGTTTCCGTTGATTGGTAATGGCCGAATGGGACAGGCCCCCATTCCCCAGCCCCCGAAGTTTGGGTAAGAAAATTACAATTTCCATCCATTTCGGCAGTCATTTGTGGGGATAATGATGATTATGTTTCAATTGCGAATTTCGGTATCGATTGATGAGAGGGGAAACTTTTGTCCCTCGTGGGCAAAATGGTAAAAGCTCTAACGCAGATTTATTGATTTGTGTGTAACGAATTTTTAATAAATAATTACGCACAAACGTGTACGTGGTGCACGATCCCAACACGCTTTGGTAAACGTTGGAAAATTAAATTCCTGTCTTATAAAGGTTTTTTTTGCTCTATGGGTTTCTAGTGTGCTTTTGCATAATCCTCGATATCCTTCTCGGAAGGTGAAGCGGAGCCCCTTAGACGCTTGCAAACAGCCGACCGGAGCAGACGTGTTTTCACCCCGCTCTCGACTTGGTTAGGAGTTCTACGAAGCTTTTTCTACCCTCGGCCTGCCGTCGGTAGAAATTAGTGAAGTGCTCTAAGCAGTGTAAATCATCGACCTGGAAGTGAAGTCAGTGCTTGTGTGTGATCGTGCGTACAACAGTGAAAAGTGCCGAACCGTTTTCATCAATTGTGTATGTGAATGAGCCGGTGCGTGAAGCGTTGTGCGTTGTGATCCAAGTGAGCGTTTATTCTGCCGACTGTGACTGTGATATTGCCTTCTGCATTACGGTGTTTTGCGTGCGCCTTCCGTGTCACGCCGCCGATTTTAATTGCCCTTATAAAGCCGATTGTCTTAAGTTGCCTTCTGCGACGTTCTGCCGACGGCTTTTCATAAATTTTGCTGTAGCTTTCTTCCGTCGGCATATCCTTTTCCGCTCTTGGCTAAATAATAAGTAATAATTAAAATTTGCCGTTTTGTTGTTTCTCCTTCTTTCGGCGGCATTCTAATCGCCTTCTGCGAATAACGGCTAAGCTTCTTAAAACCCAGCGGCAGAATACAGTGATTTTGTTCAGTGCAGTGCAGTGCAAGTGGGAGGTGTCCGCGTTTGTCGATCGCCATTGATTTATTGTCTTCTACAATTAAATACTGGATAATCGACGGACGGCGTAGACACCATAAATTGGTACGGCCTTTTGCTAAACCAGTCCCATTTTAGTGCGTGCTAGTGCCGTGTTTTTGTGTGCGTGTGTGTGCTGCGGAGAGCTGTTTTATACGATCGCGAGAAGATTAATTCATCAAAGCGACGAAGCATCCTCCCAACGCCAACACCTCACCAAACGGCAAACATTTAGATAATAAGAAGTAGAAAATAGCATTAGCTTTCCCACATCCCAAAAAACCCACAGCCCCTTTGTACGCTACCTCCCATTCTTGAGAATATTGTCCCGCTACCGCACAAAACACCCTAAAATAATTACGCCCACCACACCCTCGCTATTTGTTTTAACATACAATTCCATCACAAAAAGGTACATAGAATCCCCACACACCATTCACAAAATTGCGGGCACCCCCCGGGATATTCCCCGTAACCACACAACACACATCGCACAACGTACCTGGCTATCTGCCATTTCCCCTCCATTCACACCTGCACGCACGCAGTACCCGCTACCTGTCGGGATATTCCATACCAACAATAAAGCATTTTCCACTCTTCTACCCCGACCGCTAACGCTTGCGCGATCATAATTCTCCGTTCATACCCACCGGGATATTCCCGCATCCACACACATCCCTAATAATAAACCACACATTTTCCCGCCTTACCCGGCCCCTGATCACACTTTTCATTCATAATAAGTTTTTCCATACCTATCGAGATATTCCCCGCTAAAACACACACCCGGCACACTGTAACAAAACGCACCTGTACATTGGTACCACCTTTACTTACCCCCGTATTAACTATCTTCTCCGTACCCATTGGGATATTCCCCGACACCAGACACAATAGTTACCACCCTCCTCATTCTGTAAAAGTCATACTTCGAGCTTATCCTTCCGTCGGCAACTCAACCCCTTCTTCACCAAATCAACACCTACCTTACTTTCTTCTACTTCCTTTTCCTTATCCGCTATACTTGGCTACTTCTCCTTCTTGTTGGCCAAACTTCATCCCTCCTTCTATCTCTCCACACTATTTACTGCTTCTTCCTTACTTCTTCCAAACCCTAACAAACTAACTAGGCCATGCGCACTCCCCTATTAAGAACCTAGCTTTCTTCCTTCGAAACTAGCTATCTACACCTTCTTCTACTTATTCCATCCTTATCTATTTCATTCTCAAATATCACCTAAGTACGGAACACTGCCGATCTCGTTACTACAATTCCCACTCCCCTCAGGCTCTAATACTTCCTCCCGTTCTCTATCTACCAAATCTCTCCCCTTTCCACAATCAATTCGATACTACACTCTCCTCTCGTTTCAGATTTTAGTTCTCGTTCTTTTCTCCAATCTTCTCCCTTTTATCAAGCTTCAGTTCTCCCGTTCTCCAAACTTCTCCCCTTCCCCCAATCAATCCTGTACTACACTCTCCTTTCGTTTCAGGTTTTAGTTCTTTTTCTGTTCTTTCTCTCCAAATTTTCTCCTTTTCTTTTCAGGATTTAGTTCTTCCTTTCGTACTCTTCTCCAAATTTTTCCCCCTCCTCCCTCATCAACTCGATACTACACTCCCCTTTCATTCCAGGTTTTAGTTTTTTCTCACGTTCCTTTTCTCCAATTTTCTCTTCTTAAGGTTCTAGTTCTCTCTTCCGTCATTTCTCCATAAATCCTCACCTTTCTCCCTCCTCAACTCGATACTACACCCTCCTCTCGTTTCAGATTTTAGTTCTCGTTCTTTTCTCCAATCTTCTCCCTTTTATCAAGCTTCAGTTCTCCCGTTCTCCAAACTTCTCCCCTTCCCCCAATCAATCCTGTACTACACTCTCCTTTCGTTTCAGGTTTTAGTTCTTTTTCTGTTCTTTCTCTCCAAATTTTCTCCTTTTCTTTTCAGGATTTAGTTCTTCCTTTCGTACTCTTCTCCAAATTTTTCCCCCTCCTCCCTCATCAACTCGATACTACACTCCCCTTTCATTCCAGGTTTTAGTTTTTTCTCACGTTCCTTTTCTCCAATTTTCTCTTCTTAAGGTTCTAGTTCTCTCTTCCGTCATTTCTCCATAAATCCTCACCTTTCTCCCTCCTCAACTCGATACTACACCCTCCTCTCGTTTCAGATTTTAGTTCTCGTTCTTTTATCCAATTTTCTCCCTTTTATCAAGCTGCAGTTCTCCCTTTCTCCAAGCTTCTCCCCTTCCCACAATCAATCCGGTACTACACTCCCCTTTCGTTTCAGGTTTTAGTTCTTTTTCAGTTCTTTCTCTCCAAATTCTCTCCTTTTCTTTTCAGGATTTAGTTCTTCCTTTCGTTCTCTTCTCCAGATTTTTCTCCCTCCTCCCGCATCAATTCGATACTACACTCCCCTTTCATTCCAGGTTTTAGTTTTTTTAGTTTTTTTTTCCCACGTTCCTTTTCTCCAATTTTTTCTTCTTAAGGTTCTAGTTCTCTCTTCCGTTATTTTTCTATAAATCCTCACCTTTCTCCCTCCCCAATTCGATACTACACTCTCCTTTCTTTTCAGGCTTTAGTTCTCCGTCTTCTTTCTTTTCTCTAAACAGAATATCCTTCAACCTCCTACAATGCCGACTACGACTAGAAGCACAACCAAGTCCCGACTTACACTGACCACGACCCCCAACCCCCAAAAAACACTGAACCGGAGAACCATTCCGCGCCTTTCAGCTCCCCCGAAGATGACAGCCAGGCAAGAGACCCTGTTCACTCGGCGAATGACACGAGGCTCTTCGTCGACCGCCAACGCCCTTCCAGTAGCGGATTCCACCGCACCTATGGAGAAATCTCCGAAGGTTGGAATGGGCCCAGCTAAGCGGTTGACGATGCAGCCGGTCATCGAAGAGTGCGCGGGCCCGTCGGCTACATCGTCGGTCGAGAGCAACGGAGGAGCCTCTTCGAGCCTGTGCCAGAACGACAATAGACCAGCGGATCCGGCACAAAGGGCAAGCTCGCTGCTAACTGGCCTTGTCCGCACCATTCAGGACGGCCAGAAGGCTAAGGGTTTTGCCACCCTGCCGCGAGACTGGGAGACTGTCTTGGGCTCGGCCATTAAGGCGCTCCAAGAGATTCAGCAGCGACCGGAAAAGCGGAATGCGACAACGCAGACGGAATTTGCCGAGGAAGCACCAACGGGGGCAGAACGCAAACTGGACCTCGCTGCGGCGCTGGTAGTGCGGGGGCGCGAGGGAAACGGTGGGGAGGAGACCGAGTCTACCTTCATGGAAACCCGGTCGCCTTCCGAGCCTCTCACGACGCTTCCACTCCCCAGCGCCACAGTGGAGACGACGGCGAGCGAACTGCAGTTGGCTACCATCCTCATCCAAGCAAACACGGAAATCCTGTCGAAGCTGAAAATCTTCAAACAGGTACAAAAACAACGGAATACGGACGTCCCTAACGACATCACTACCGCCACAACAACAGCAACATCCAATGCTGGAACGGACGCCCCGACCAGCACACCAGACCACCAACACAACACCACAACCGCAATAGTCGAAAACAAACAAACAAACACAAACGAAACCAACAAACGGCGACGGACCAGGAACAAAAATAAGGCAAACGAGAACGGACAACAGGAGGACCATCCAAAAGAACCGGAATCCGGATGGACGAAGGTCCTAAGCAAGCAAGCTAAACGGCGGATGAGGAAGAAGCAGCGGAAGCAGCAGGCAGCGGCAGAAGTTGGTCAACAACATCAGCAGCAGCCGGAGCACCAGCAGCCACCGACGCAGCCCAAGAAACGCGCATATCGAGTCCCGGACGCCCTGGAGTTGGAGGCGATTAACGACACCACGCCGGACGAGATATTGCGCGTAGTAAAGGAGAAGCTTGGCGACGACAGGAAGGTAGTGGAGCGAGTGCGGACCAACTTCCAAGGGAATCTTCTCTTGGAATTGTCCTGCAAGACCCACACCGAAACTCTGGACATGTGGAGAAAGGTGTCCGCGGCGCTCGACGGCAAGGCGAAAGCCCGTCCGCGGACCCCCACTGTTCGGCTCACCTGCACAAACATCCCGCCCAGCTGCTCTAAAGAGGACATCGCCACGGACCTTAGCATCGCCTTGGGAGTAACCATCTACGCGGATCAGGTCACGACCGTAAAGTCGAACTACGGTACGTTGGTCGCGTTCTTCGGTTGCCCAGAGGTGGCCGCGACGGAGGAGGTGCTGCAGACGCAGCACGTCATCGGGCTAAGTCGGTGCTGCAGACTCCGGAAGGTGGAGACGAAGCGCCAGTGCTACCGATGCTATGAGTTTGGCCACATCGCCACCAACTGCCGCGGCAAGGATCGGTCCAGCAGATGCCATCGATGTGCTGAGCCTAAGCACTCTGGACCGTGCACTAAGGAGCGGAAATGTCTCGTCTGCAAGGGCCCGGACGCAATCGGACACTCGTTCGGCCAGCGCAACTGCCGCCAAGTAGGAGGAGGGGTCATCAGCCGGCCCTGCAATGGTTAAGGTACTCCAGCAGAACCTCAACCACAGCCAGCTGGCCCAGGACATGCTGCTGCAAACGGCCCGATCGGAAGGCTGCGACATAGTGCTGATCTCGGACCCATACCGGATCCCCGAGAACAACGGCAACTGGGTTGCGGATCCGACGGGCAACGTGGCAGCAGTATCGACAGGAAGGTACCCCATCCAACGCATTATCGAGAATCGACGGGATCGCTTCGTCGTGGTCGAGATGCGTGGCATCGTTTTCTGCTCCGTGTACCTACCACCAGTGGGTCCCGATTCGACTGTAGAGGATTTCCGGCGCAAATGGACAGAGATTGCGTCGGTGATACCGCGGAACCGGGACACCGTGATTGGCGGCGACGTCAACGCCTGGTCAAGAGCGTGGGGCATGGAACGCAGAAGCAACGATGGAGAGCGGGTGCACAGGGGCGCGGTGGTGATGGACGCAGCGGCGTCGCTGGGACTGGTCCTGTTGAATCGGGGCAACCATCCAACATGGAGCGGTCACAGTGGTCGCAGCTCCATCGTCGACGTATCCTTCTGCAGCCCGTCGCTCATGGGAGACAACGACTGGCGCGTCTGTGACGAAAATCCGAGCGACCACAACACCATCAAGTTCACGGTCGAGCGGACGACGGCACAACAGAACCTGGGACAGAGGGAGCAGCAAACGGCGGAGTGTAGGTGGGCGACCCGATTCTTCAACAAGGACCTCTTCGTTGAAGTCATGGGCTCGCTGGACATCCACAACCACACCCTCTTGGCGGACGAGCTGACGCAGGCCATGACAACCGCCTGCGACGCGACGATGCCGAGATTGCCTGCGGCCCGAGGAAGACGACGATCGGTGTACTGGTGGAACGAGGAGATTGCCCAGCTACGCCGCAACTACATCGGGATGCGGAGACGGCTCAGGAGAGCACGGACGGACGACCAGCGAGAGGAACGACGGCCGGCCTGTACAGCAGCCAGAGCAGCATTGGAGCAAGCGGTCAAGCGAAGCAAGAGGGAATACGGCGAACAGCTACCTGAACAGCTAGGGCCCCACGGATTCGGGCCGGGTTACAAGATCAGGAAGCAGCAGTGGACTGGAGCGCGCGTACCGATGGAACGGGACCCAGCGAAGCTCCAGCACATCGTCGGCGAACTTTTTCCGGAGCGACCGCCCATGGAGTGGCCCACAGCGGCCAGATTGTCAGAAGAGGACATCGACCGGGATCCCGTCACCGAGGGGGAGCTGTTGAGCATTGCAAAATCGCTCAACCCGCAGCGAGCCCCGGGCGACGACAATATCCCGAACGTGGCCCTGATAGCGGCGATGACGGCCTTTCCCGGTGTCTTCAGGAGAACGTTCCAGCACTACATACGGACAGGCTACTTCCCGGACGAATGGAAGAGGCAACGGTTAGTGCTGTTCTCCAAGACGGGGAAACCACCCGGGGAACCGTCGTCGTACCGGCCAATCTGCCTACTGAGCGTCCTCGGGAAAGTACTGGAGCGACTCATTCAGCGCAGACTCACGGAGCATCTTGACGCGACGGGTGGTCTGTCTGACGCCCAGTACGGATTTCGAAAGGGACGCTCTACGATGGACGCCATCGACAGGGTGCTCGCCAACGGAAAGATCGCGCTCGACAAGAAGGGCAAGGGCGACCGACTGTGTGCGATGGTGACAATCGACGTGAAGAACGCCTTCAACACGGCCAACTGGACAGCGATCGGAGAGGCTCTGCAGCGAAGGAACACGCCACCCTACCTCCTGGCGATGCTGCGGAACTACTTCGAGAATCGCACGCTCCACTACGAGACGGACGAAGGATTGGTCTCGCTACCAGTGTCGGCGGGCGTGCCTCAGGGTTCGGTTCTAGGGCCAACACTGTGGAACGTCATGTACGACGACCTTCTCCGTCTGGAGCTGTTCGGGAAGCGTGCGGACATCATCGGGTTTGCTGACGACGTGACGTTCACCCTCGTTGGACGGGACACGCAGGACATCAGCGCCCTTGCTACGAGGAACCTGGAGACGATCGAGCGTTGGATGGGAGGAGTGGGATTGCAGCTGGCCCATCACAAGACCGGCTACATGATCTTCTGCACCCATCACACCCCGCAGATAGGCCAACTACGAGCGGGGACACACACGATCGAATCCACGGAGACGCTCAAGTACCTCGGGGTTGAGCTCTGCCGCAAACAGCACCACGGTCGACATCTAGAGGAGGTTTGCAACAAGGCGACTCGTATCACGAACGTCTTGACCGCCCTGATGCCGAACAAGTGTGGCCCAAAAAGCAGCAGAAGGAGACCCCTGGTGAACGTCGGGAATAGCATTGTCCGCTACGCTGCGCCAGCGTGGGGACGGAAGCTTCTACAGAGGAACACTCACCGCACCACAGTCCAGAGGTCGCATCGCACCGGAGTGCTTCGAGTGGCCAGCGCATTCCAAACGGTTTCATACGACGCCGCCTGCGTGGTTGCAAGCACCATCCCGTTAGTTCTCCTCCTAGAGGAGGACATCCGCTGCCACGACGAAAAGGCAGCGAGGGGAGGTCCAGCACCAGACATACGGAAGCGGCAGCGAGAAGAGACCATGGAGCGCTGGCAACGCCAGTGGACAGCCGGCGCAGAGCAGCAGAGTTCGCCAGGTTTGAAGACAAGGAGGCTGATCCCGAACATCAGTTCATGGGTTGGCCGCAAGCACGGGGAAATAGATTTCTATCTTACCCAAGTCCTAACGGGACACGGGTTCCTGCGGAGCTACTTCGTCAACAAAGGTATCCTGGAGGGCTCGCCTAACTGCCCGGTGTGTGAGCATGACGTGGAAGACGTCGACCACGTGATGTTCCATTGTCCACGGTTCGCCCGAACACAACACGAGATGCAGCAACAGAGCCACACCCGCTTGACGATGGACAACCTTGCCACGGAAATGTGTGCCAGCCGCAGCACATGGGAAGCAGTCCGGACGGCCGCACGGACAATCTTCAAAAGCCTCCAAGTGAGGTGGAATGAGGAGAGTCCGCCGACGGTCAGAAGACGACGGCAGCAGCGACGAAGGAACGCGGATCAACGGAGGCAGCAATAGCGGCTCCCCGCCACCAACAACACCAGGACAACGGAAAACAGAAGCAGCAGCGGTAGCGACGAGTAACCAGAGCAGCAGCAGGAGCTAGGACCCACCCGAGAGTGGCGGCCACGGACGGATGGATTCTGAACAACAGCAGCAGCAGCAGACGGAAGACACGAAGCGGCAGCAGCAGCGAGGACAACCAGGAAGGACGACGCAGCAGTGCGCAACAGCAAGGGTGCTACGCACACACGACCCCGCATGGAGTACTACGCACATCAGCGCATCGGCAGGGTTCGGATCAGGTCGAGGAGTGGTTTAGTGCGGTCGCATCGGTTGCTTGACTCGCTTCACGGGTCAAGCTTCATGATGAATCCCACATAACCCATCTCGAGGGGCGGTGTCTAGCCGCGATATGCCCCTCTAGGTGGGTACCTTTTGAAGGTTCCCTCCCCGTTAACAAAAAAAAAAAAAAAAAAAAAAAAAAAAAAAAAAAAAAAAAAAAAAAAAAAAAAAAAAAAAAAAAGGTGAAGCGGAGCCCAAGCTAATCCGTTCGGTGCACGAAGGTGTGTAAGGTTTCTGCCACGTTAAAAATATCTTAAGTACGTAAAACTCTCATCGCATAAGCTTCTGGTTGAGCTTAGCATTCATTTCTGCCAGGGAAACCATACACTTTCGTATCGAGCGACAAGCGACAATAAAAAAGCAAGTGGATCGCTCGAAAAGAGAAAAAAATCGGATAAAAGGGGCATTTCGGAACCCGATGAATTCTTGTTGTAATCGTGTCGCAACAAGCGTACAGGAGCGGCGCAACATTAACGCTTCAATAAATTTAAATAGCTTACCGAAAGAAACGGAGAAGCACCGAGCTGACGTTAAAAATTGTTGCACCAGCTCTGTGCATGGCGATGGCGGCGAGAACGCGAATATTCTTTGGCAAAAGTGTCCGCATGTTCACGCGTTGCTTTAGTTACCCCACGCTCATTGGTATGCAGCCGCTGCAGATTCAATTCCGTGCGGAATTGTCTTGCCTTTTGCCTTAAACCGTTTTTCGGTTTTTATTGCTACCGGGTTTTTCGCTTGGCTCAGCGCGGAACGCACAGGGAATTATTGGTCTAGAAATGGAGCGCAAAACGTTCACGACGAAAAAGGGGCATTGAAACCGGACACAACGGACAGGACATTGAAGCATCGGAACAGGAATAGTGTCTTTCCGCCAGGACACGTTCATTTGCCGGTACACAACGCGATGGTTGGTTTTGCTATTTTGCTCCGGTTTCTTTCCGACTGCATCCAAAGCAATCGCGGGATTATAAGGTTTAAAGCGCCGTCTCTGGCAATGACAATGACCAGCACGAGAAGAAATTAAGAAAGTGTCTCCGTACACGACCGGAGGTAATAGCATCGTCTCGAACACATTGCCGGAGCAGAAATGGAGCTACGAAACAAATTAAAATCCAAGCTTCCAACAGTGAGTGTTTGGCAGGACAATAGCCAGCGTGTAGTCAGCATGGATTGTCACAAGAATTGGCAATTAAAAAACTCGCTGAACGGCTTCGGTTCGGTTGAAATTGAAAATATCTTCATTGGACGATGCGATGAAGGAAGAAATATATGTTTGATGAACGGGTGTGCAAGTCTCACCCTGGCGAAGGAACGCAATCTGTGGATGGCAATCTGCGCCGGAACAAAGTAAACCTCCCTCCCACGGGCCGGAACAAAAGCTCCCCATCCCGCAAGATCGCTGTGATCGTTCGTCCGTTCATTTTTAATGTTGGTCGGGTTTGGCTTTCAACTTCTGTTCCGGTTGTCCGGATTTGGAAGGTTGAGAGTTGTGAGTGTTCCCGGGCGCCCGTCAAATATTTGCTGAAGAATAATTAAAAGTTTCGTCCAGCAAGAAGAAAAACCAAGCTTTCGTGAAGCTTTCAAGCGAAACGACACTTTCACAAAGGTTTTGGTTTTTGGAGTTTTTTGGGTTTGGAGTATTGAATTTTGGGATGGATTTCGTATATTAAGCAATTTTTGTGCCAACCAACCATTTGACGACCGGCACTCACTCCACGCAGGACACGTTTTCCATAAGGATATTGTGTAATTTAATTCGGAGTAATATTGCTCCATTCTTTAGCTGGGATAGTGGGATATCATTAGCACTGATCGGAGCCTACTGGAACCACGTCCCAGCTCAAATCAGCGTTACTTTGACAGACCCATAACCCGTGGAGACATCTTCGCGCAAATCTTTGCCCAACAGCAGACGCTAACCGGCACCCGTAAGTTGGTGGGCGAAGTCTGGTGTGAGAGCCAATACCGCGTAGTCCGCAACGAATCCTTCCGAGAAACCGGGTCCACGGCACGAACCACGACGCTGCGGTTGTCCGCAAAGCCGCCTTTTCGGTTCGACCGGTCCCAAACACTTGTCAACACTTATGCTAACGTCTTTACCGGCCTCATCGGGTGCATTACGAAGGAACCAGGGGTGTTCCTTTGTGCAGGGGGTGTGGGCCGGTAGTTTGTAAGTGTGTTGAAATAAGTTAATTAAACTCGCCCGCCGCGTGGGACTATAAAGTTGTTAATTTAATTTCTTCCCTTAACCACCTTTTTGGAGAACTTCCGGGCACCGGGAGCTACCGTATTACCGTCTGCTGCTTACGGTTGAGGTTGAGCGGAACCGCACATTTTTCTTCCGAACCGTACGCTTTTTGCTAGTGGTGTGGAAGCGATGTAAAAGGATTATTTTTTTTTCGCTTGTATGCTCACTACACATACCCTCCCACCAATAAAAGGGACAAATGGAGGAAGAAGAACGCTGCTAGGGGGACCGGTACAACTTATTTAATGTATGAAGCACAACTTCCGACCGCATCCATTTATGTCTCGGGTGTCCTACATCTTTTCGAGGACTTCACTGAAAGTGACTGGAGGACGACTGTTCCTGCTCCGCCGGGGGAAAGAATGTGCGCACATGTGTTTTGTGCTTATTCGACGTTAGTAAGTACACCCTCGTGAAACTGTAACGTAGTTCGGGGGTGGGGTTGGGCTCGTACTTCCATACGGTCGGACCGGAAGATGAAGCTCTGGAGTCGAGCTGTCATATTTCTCTGTGCCACTATTCTGTATGTGCCTCCGTAATCCACGGTGTGCATGTGAGGTGTTGAATTTGGGGCTGAGATAGTAGAGAGCGTGGAAAACTGGAGCCAACGCTCGTAATGGTCGTATTTCGTTTTGGACGACAGATATGAGAATGTACTGGAGGCGTACAGGTAGAGCTCACAGATCACTTTTAAAGCAGTTGTCGTTAGCAGTAGCTGTTCATACGACGGGGTTAAGAAATGATAGTACATTTTTAAAGCACTTGCATTATAACTCTTCTTGGTACACTCTCGTTGACAATGCACGTGTCTTTTGCATACTACTGCGAACTTCTTGGTAATGGCGTTGAACTTTAGAATTGCGGTCCGAACTGTCGTTTTTGGATCAAACAGACAATGCAATACATCGAATCGGAATTCTTCATAGTTATTTAACTCATGACTATATTCTTTAGCTATTTTTCATGTTTTAAATAGTATCATGTTAATACAGACACGCATTTCGGTAGACTTAGTATACATCCTGGAAGACTTCAAAGTATATCACATTTTATATCATATCACATGAGCTTATTGAAGTTTGTTAATCATTCTAGAGGTATGGATAGTATATTATGCTAAGAGATTTAATACTTCTGAGGATATTTCTGAGAGATACTTAGTTTGTTGAGGCTTGCTTATCAAGGTATCTGATATTGAAGTGAGTTATACAAAACATGAATTAAATAACAATATCAAACAACAAACTAACTTTTGCCAAGATCTCCACTCATTAGAACAGTTCTTTCATTTCCCATTGTGGTGAAGGACAATAATAGGTATTTCTCTTGACCAATTCTTGCTCTATTTGACATGAAGATTTAAATCAATCTTTGTCTCCAATTCTATGAAAACTACAATAAGATATTTTCAGAATTTGAATATGCACAAATAAGACCACTGTTCCACACGGAAAAGGCAATGATAGTAGATTTAAAAGACGGCCAACGTAAAAGTCACCTGTTTCTACATCACAAAGTACGGGCGATGAGACCTGCTGAATTACCGCTCGAACACGAGACAGTTGATAGCGTTTGGTCCTTGAAACCTATCTTCACTCCCGATAAGGTTCGTTGACAAGCTTTTAGTGTAATGTTTCCCCATCAACGTAAAGCGAAAGGGGTAAAATGAGTACCACGGCAACAGGGTTGTTCTGTGCCACTCTGTCCCACTCGACCGCGCTGCTTGGCTTCCTGTGGGGAAGATCCCTTTTACTGCCTATTATCGAACAGAATGCGATATACTGTGCATGTCGAAGACGGGCAACATTCCAGGCATTGAAGTCTGCGTGAAAGGGTTTGTGGTGGAGGTCGAAGCGAAGAATGCGCTCAACCTTTATCTAGCGGTAGTTTTGTGGTAGCGGTGATAGTCACTTCACCGCACATCATTGGACGGAGGAATGTAATGAAATTTGCCGAAAATTGGCTCTTGCTCATGCTGGCGCTAGTGGTAGTTCTTCCTTTAAAACCCCAAAAACTCGGGGCATGCTCCAGCCGGGTGCGTGGGTGCGTTTCTTCGTAATGGTTATCTCGGGGAAGTGTTGGAGGGGTGGCGAGTGTCGTGTAGATTTTTGCAATCAAAATCTACAACCTCAAATGTCAAACGATCCTATACTGTCGTATCGCTTGTTCCGTCTCGCCGGGCAACCGTGCGTATCGGTTACGTCACGGTTTACGAAAGCTTCTGTCAGCATGTCAGTAGGCTGTGCGACTACTTCTTCGACCCTGTCACAGAAGAGCTGTCAGCTTAGAGAGTGTTTTGGGATCGGCCAAGGTTAAGAAGCCATAACATGGAGCGTGATGTGTGTGAGTGTGTGTGTGTGTGTTTAGTGTTTTGGGATGATTTTGGTTAAAAGTGAGGCTCATCCGCACGTTCCATAGTAACGAAGGTAGCAGACGCCCAGAGCCCGCATATTTGAGACGTGCAAAAGAAGGCTAGGGCGGTGCGGTATCTAAAGTATCAGCTTCCTTTGGAACATCTACGTACTTCTTTGTCTCCTCCGGGAGCACTTATCATTTGATCCGATTTGAAAGTGGCGCTGTGTGAGCGTGTGTTTGGGCGGGTATGTCAAAAGGTAAGAAATTTAATTCAGGTACACTTTTCATGCCTATCTTCACATTTGCAGACAGGAAGCACCATCCCGAAACGGTACGAGCTGACAATGGATGTACGCCGGCGGGTGAAGGTGGCTGCAACTCGTCAAACCACAGCCAGCGTGTTCGTGTATGTGAAGCAAAAACAGAAGAAGAAGAAAAAAAATGGAGCAACGGTTGATAATTTCCGCGAATCATGACGTCCTGCGATCACGCTCACGGTAGCGCTTTTGCAGTGCGGCATCGGCTTGTCGTTTGGACGGAAACCCGGAAGTTGTGCCGACGGTTCGTTTAGGCTGCAGTCATGCGCTGCCCGCGTGTGTATGTGTTTGTGCCGCAGTATCTGTATCTACCCATCGACATCGACATGTACTGCTACTGGGGCCGGCGCAAATGCCGGGCGCTTTTCTGGTGGAAAGGTATAAATTTTATTGCCCAGGTCGTAAATCGAGCATTGCGTGTAGTGAAACCGTCGTACTGACGTAAGCAGCCCAGTACGTACGAACCGTTCGCAAAGTTCAGCCGTAGGTGGGCACGGTGCGAATGATGGTAATTTTTGAGTTTTCTTCGTAACACACGAGAGAGGAAATTGGATCCCTTAAATGGTGCTGTCTAAGCTTCTTTATGTCGCAGCCGTTTGCCGGGCAAGGGCAACGGTGCTGCGAGTGCCTGCAGAACGAACATTGTACCGAGCGTGGTTATATTGCCGGCACGGTTGTACATTGTCTATATAACAAGCGTGCAAGTTCTGCCGGGCATTGGTGCGGTGGAGCTGGTGCGTAGGCTAGGAAGCGAAGGCTAATGAAGCAGGTAAGACAATTTTGAAGAAATTTGTACTAACTTCTTCGCTTACATGGGTTTCGCCTATCGGGGTGGAGCTGAAGATGGCTGTGAGCAAGCACTTCGGACGGCACTTCGGCCGAACGGTATCAGAAACATTATATTCTTTCCGCGCAGAGTTGCAGCTCACGCTCGTGTCAAGCACACCGGCGTATGTGTATTCGTACCGAAAGTTTTAAAGTACGTAGGAAGAGAAATCACGGGTCTGCTGGATTAATTACACCTTTACATAACATTTTACGAGTGCAGTTACGGCCGGTATGTAGATAAGGTAGAATACGGTTGGCAGTTTCTGAAATGGGATAGTAGTTTGCGGTGGACTGCTTGTTTCCCATGTTCGGTTTTTGTTTATTCCAGGCATCGTACAGCGTTTGGTTTTTTCCAGCCGGGAACCAACGCAGTGGGCAATGTGGTCCGGGGCTCATTTGTGAAGTTAAGTGGATCCCGTCATCCTTTTGACCGTAGCTTTATCGTGTGGTACATCACGCATCCGGAAAACGAAGCGAGCTGATCCTTCAATTCCACACCAGTGGGGGGGGGGGGGGGGGGGGGGGGGCGTGGGGTGCTGTGTGTTTGTGTCCGCCTGTCTGGGGGGGTGAATAACAGCAGGGTGGTGGGAGTTATTTTCGGATCCCTGAATCTGTATATTTTCGTGGCGGTAATTGGAGATAATCCGTTGGATTTTTTTTCCTGCCCCTCCCAGGGTTTTGCTGTTTGTTGTGATTTTTGACAGAGCCGGATTTTTTTTATTGTTTTCTTTCTTAATTTATCGTTAACTGCCATGCTTTTTGTTTTTTTCCGGATCCGGTAGATAAACGGAACGCGGTGGGAGCACAATATGGCACTATTTATTTTGAAGGATTTCGGGAGGTAGTTAACTGACTGCCGTGTGTTGTGGTTGGACCGCTTGAAACTCTCAATTGCATGGCTTTTTATTTTGAAGCACGCTTCAGGGGTACTTCATGAAGATTACAAGTGGTACTGTATTTTGATATGGAATTGTTTCACGATAGGGGCATGCTTTCTGGCAGAACCAGTTAATATTGAAATTTGTTAAAAACCTTTGCCACCTTCAACCAGCTCGTTAAGCTCCAATTTAATGAGACACGCTTTACGGCAACAAGAAAAACCAGCCTCCACAAACAGATGGATTGTGTACTTTAATGAAAGGCAAATATAGCTCCGTTTAATCTTCATTATGAATTGTGTCCACTCCTTTTTTGGTTGTTTGTTTGTGCCCGTAACGAACAGCGAAAAGTGTTTTTCCCCCCCTGCCTGACCTTAATCCACCATTCCCAGGGTTGTTGATAGAATTGAAGAAGCAGAAACAAAAGGAATATTACAGAAGGTGAACCATAAAGCGAGCTCGTTACGAAACGTTGGCGAATGGTGATTTCTACCAGCAATTACTTGCTGCCCGCCCTAATCCTTAAGATGGTGCATGACTACGCATCATTCCTTGTGGTGGGTGGGACAAAACCGGGACAGTGAAAAGGGAAATATAAAAACGCAATACAAAAAAAAGGAGGGTGCAATAAAACGGACCAGAGAGCTGGTGCCTTTTTTTTGCTTCGCAGCCATTCCTCGTGCATTCAAATTATCACCCAAAATTCCTTTCCAATCCAACCGTGCGCTTGTGGAAGCCAATGCTGGCCAACTGCCTTGCCCTAGTGGTGTGACGCGTGTGACAGTTGGTGTAAATCGTAGCTTGGAAGCATTTTTGTTTCGCTTCGTAAAGGAAAAGAAGGAAACTCGAAATGAATCGGAAAATGGACGTTTTTCCTTTTTCCACCGATCGTATCGCGTGAACTGTTCGAGCCAGTTCGTAAACAGGTGCTTAAGTCAGGGGAAACCGTTGATGGTTTTTGCCCGTCGCTTCGATCGGAATGTGAATCGTCAAGGGTCAAGGTTGAAGGTGTTTTTTGGATATTTGCTGGGTTTGGCGTTTTTTCCCCGTCTGTATCGTAGCATATTTTCGTACGATGTGAGAGAAAAGTGATCATGGCGTGCCCACCACACAGCTCGCAGGATGGTCACTAAAACCGATCCTAGCGGGATCCCGGGTGATGAAGGTGTGGCAGAGAGAGAGCTGATTTTATTAATTTTTCGTCCTTATTTACGTTCCGATGCGGATGCTTGAGGTTGAGTTTTTTTTTGTTCGCTTCTCTCATTTCCTCCCCCCTGTCGAAGAGGGGGCCCTTTCGCTGAAGGTTTGGTTTTATTTTGGGCACCATCAACACCCAGCAGAGTAGAGAAGGGCTCGGAACATCTACACATTCTGTTTTTTTTTTGTTGTTGCTTCGCTTCTATTTCTTTGCTACAATGACCGATGGGCTGCCTTTTGGTCAGAATGGGGTCTAATATAAAATTGGGAGGAACCTTTTGCAACGAGGGTCTCGCAACCCGTGCCCAGGGCGCGTTGGGTTGTCCTAAACAAATTTAATTAACTTCGCCCATTCGGCGATGGAGCCACCAGCAAGCACAACGGCCCCGAGTGCCGTTCGTACGGTGGGGTCCGCTGCGCTGGCCATTTCGGGTTTGACGAACGAGGTGTACCCACCCCAAAGCTCGTGTACGGACGGAAGTGGATGACCGTGGTATCGGTGGTCAAAATCAACGCACCGTATGCGTGTCCACCGTCGTGGAAAACAGGACCACAGCGGATGCGGTCGAAGTAAAACAAACTGCGCCCGGGCAGCGTAGTGATGAAATACAATGGAATGAAAATGGTCCCAGGAATTATTGAAGGAAGAGAGCAGGAAAGAAAAACCCAACGGCTAGTGGTGTATCCAAATAAATGACAAAAGCAACGCTTTGCGTTAGTGATGCCGTGCGTTTTGTTTACGCACGCAATTGACATGCTGAAGGACACACCGTCGACCGGGGAATGGAAAGGACCGCCGCACAAAGGAAACAATCTGGAAGCTCATAATTTGGAACTGAAACATTTGAGTTGCGATAGGACGGTTGCTGAGGAATTAGTTCGCTAAGAATTATTGCGTTTGATGGAATGAATTTGATAATTTGTACCAATGCGACATTTCAGAATGGAATTCTGCAAATTGGGTAGAAGCGTTGAGGCCCGCCTGAAGTGAGCATATTGTGCGGTGCGGAATTTAATTTGTGGAATGCTACCAGCAAGCTATTATTGTGTACAAGGGAGAAAGTCGTAAAGGGCATCGAATAGATATGGAATGTTTAGTTCAGTAAAACAGTTAGAAGTTGTTCCTATGGTTTACTGATATACGTATCAGCTTGCACATGACAAAACTGGTATTAAAGCTCATCCATACCGCAGAGCCCTAGGGCGTTAGGACAAAGCGTGGGCAATTCTTAAAAGAGGCAATTGAATATCATGGATTATAATATTATAATGTTATATTAATTATATGTGAAAGTCCATTAGACATTCACAACTAATTCTCAATTCCTTGAAGCATAAGTTGTGAGTTGACCAAGTTGAAAACACGACATTTGCGTATGGACAAGTTGCGACATTTAAAAGATCAATTCAATTGAATTATTATGTTTTTCTCACGGAAATAGCATCACATAAGTATCATAGCTTCCAAGGATTTTTTTCAAAGAATTAGTGTGCGTTGGCCACAACCATCTAGCTTGAGGGAAATAAAGTGTGCAAATGCCAGAATTATTAAACCAGCACGTTCTGAGGTTCTAGATTCAAAAAAGAAAAGTTATAGAACAATTGGAGTTATACGATATTCGAAATACAGGATCCTACGATCATGATCATGATCTCATCCTAATATATTTGTTTTGTCAAAGGTTACGTACAGCAACTGTTGGAGATTCTTTACAAGTATTTATTATCGTTATCCATTAAAATGTGTACATTTATTGGTACTGTTATTTATCTTTAAACAAGATAAGACATGGCACATAAATGTCATTTTATATATTTTTAAAATAGTAATATATGTATAATCATCTCCTTTTTATTGTAGATTTTATAGTCAAACAAAGTGATATTTTAATTTTATTGTTTTTTGATGTTTCATTAGTGATAATTTTAATCTTGTGTTTAAACGGTTTACATCTTCCGGACGATAAATATGTGTACCTAATCGACTTTAATTTGCTCAAAATTATCAATTATCAATATCAATGTGTAAAATTAATTCATTTGAAGCTTCGTTGATTTTTTGTAAAGTATCGACAATAATAAATCAACATTAGTTCTGGTCCATAAGCTCCAGTGTAAGCCGCTTACCGACCGTTATCAGTAGCATTGTGCTAGTTTTCCGATTAAATTAGCGTACCGTCATTATTAAAAAAGCGAAAGAATTTTAAATTATTCGCGTGCGAAAAAAAAGGCGACCACGGTAGTTGATTTTTTCCTTCACCGATGTTTCCCGCTACCAGCTTATGATTGAATGGTACCGGTCGATATAATAAACCCTGCTCCATAATTAATTGACACGTTCTGGTGCACGGCAATTGAATGATAACTAAATCGATAAAGTTAACAAACAGGGACCACCCGGCGGTACAATTTAAGTTGAACCTGAGCGTGTTTGCTTTGGCGTGCATTTAATTCGCTGTTTGATAACTGGCGGCGCTGGTATGAAGTTTGCTGCGAAGTGCGTGCTGGCACAATCCATTGCGTTTGATTGCGTGCGATTGATAATGACACGCCTGATGAAGACGATTTCGTCAGTGCCGGTGTGAACACAATTTGATCGATCGATTTAAATAATTGTATCGCTTTGTAAGAGTGTGTGCACCCGTGTGTGTGTTTGGTTTGTTTGCGTGAATATAAGGTCAACTTTGTTTGAAAATGATGAATGCAACTATGTAAATTTCATCAAAAGGGGGAAAAAATGTTAAGCGGAACAATGGTAACTGTTGATTTTGTGGTTGGAAAATTTTCCACCAAAACGCTTTCATTGGAACCATTTGCAGTTATTAGTAATTGCAACAATGCCAATGAATAATAGTTTATCTGCTATTGTTTCTGCGAATTGATAATGTTATTTTGTAGCAATGGTTAAAACTACAGTAATGTTTAATTATAATTATCAGATTGCAACGTTTCATGGTAATGGGATTTTATGCACACAAATGATTCATGTAACAGGAAGCCATCTTGCGCAGAAATGCAGCTGGCCTCTTGAATCTGCTGCTGTTCCATTTAGATAGAATATTTCTGAACGCTTGCCAGCAAGGTTTTCGAAAGCCATTTAAGCTAATTTTAGACTAATGGTTACTGGAACCTAAGCAGCTTCTTCTTTACTCTTTTTACGCATGATTTATTGTTAGTAGTGAAAGGTCAACCGATGAGCAAAAGCCATTAAACGGTCTGCAATGCATCCGTATGTTGCATGCAATTTACTTACGTCATACACCATCTCGGAATTAAAGTCATCACCGAACTCATCCGTCGTTTCAAACTCTTCGTCAACCTTCAGGTATTGTGGTGTGTACATTTATCGTGTGCAACACATTAAACATAAGAGCCATGAAAGAAAAGAAAAAAAAAAGAAAAGTGCAAAAAGAAAAAAAAACGTATAAATAAATGAATAAACAAAAGAGAGAAAACAAAAACATAAAAGACACTAATTACAAAAAGGAAACAATGAATATATTAAAAAAGAAGAATCAAACATTTCACATTAAGTACATTATTGAATGAACTTAGAAATAGATAATAAAAATTATAAATAAGAATTCAAGTACAGCGAAAAGACTGACCAAGATATATCTAAAGCATAATATTATTTAAAATAATCATCTCCATGAGTCTTCCCTTGGTTTGATGCACATATTCTTGCCCTTTCATGTTCGCTTATGCCATTTAGTGTGGGTTTAGTGTAATCGCAAGGATTGGCACTGGCCATTGTCGAAGGCGTAGCACTGCGAATGCAACCGACAGCTGAAACAGGATCGTTTAGCTCATTTGGCTAGAAAATCGTACCAATCGGTGCTTAAGCATAAGCGTGCGGCTTACAGCAGCTTATTCCATCGAATCGAATTAATTGTTCTGCTTCGTTGAGGAAGCTGCGTACTCGAGCCGACTAACGAGGATGGTTGTGTTTTGGCCTACAACTATTCCGACCTCTCTTGCAGGGCCAACGATTGCTGCCGGCGTAGGTCATGCTTGCAGTGTGCATGTGTGTCGCAACTTCGTTTCATCACAGTGTGTTGCAAACTCAAAACCAATACCAAATTTCCCCAGACCTGTAAGGACCTGTATTGGACCGAGTCGGAGGGAAGTGGCCGGGCTAGAAAAGCACTAAGAATTGTTCGTCACAATGGTAGTGTTTTTCATCGTTGGTGTTTTTGTTTCCTTTTCGATCTCAGAACTGCTGATGTAGGACACGATTCCAGCAGCGTACGCTCGAAATCGAAATCGTTCCACACTCGACGCTGATGTGTTCCTGATCACGAGAGCGACCGGAGAAAAGGTCAGCGTCTTGCTGCTGGGTGGGATTATTTTCTGAAGTAAATTTCGAAGAAAAACACACTCTAACCGATAGTTTACAGACGGTAATATTTGTCACGGAACAGAGGATCGAAGAAAGTGTGTGTGAGTGTGGGGTTGAATAATCGCAGCTGCCTGTTCGCCCTCCCGCTTATTCCTTGGCAGGAAACTTGATAGTGGCCGTCCATATATTACACCGATGCTGAACTTAAGTAGAGGTTTGCAGCATGGCTCAAGCAGCACGAAGGATATCATGCGGTATACCCTCAAACGGGGCACTAGTGGTCAAGTCATGGGGCCAATTTTCTTTACTGATGGTTCGGTTCCGATACGGTCGATGCTCGTCCTTGCGGTAGAAAATGAAGTGCAAAAAGTGCCCGACATCCAATCGACGATACCCGGACCACGTAGCAGGTTAATGGGTTCCAGGCCATTGGAAAGAACTTTATCACACTTGCCACAGATGAAATATGTTCCGGTAATGTACGCCCGTGTACCGTGCGGGTGTGAAGGATATCCTTGATCAGTTTAAGCTAGAACTCTGCTAGAACGACGTTCGGTTTTCGGAGGTGCCACTGAGTGGCTCAGAAGGGAGGAAATGAGATGATTTTTAAGAAGGATTTTTAAGAAAGATTTAGTCTCTTTTTTAATTACATTTTTGTAAGTTCATTTGAAAGTTCATTTGAAAGTTCATTTGAAAGTTCATTTGAAGTAAGTTTAGTTGAATAGTTCATTTCTACATATAAAAATCTCAAAAATTAAGTAGTTATAACTTTAAAAGGAGTTAAGTTAAAATAGAATTGCTCCACAATCAATATTACTTGAACGCTTCTATTCTTTATGGATTTCTACGTATGTCGTCCATAAACATAACCTTAGCTTTCCCTAGCGGCAGTAATCTTTGCACCGAAACGATATGCCCAATGCTAGAAGAGAGCATATTTGAATGAACTTGGCCAACTTCAATACCGCAAGTTCGCACACGTTCGTGGGTCTTTCCGGGGTGGAAATTAAAATATACTTCCCAAAACTGCTGAACGCAAGAACGGCACCGGGAAGACAGTGAGGAAGAAAATGTAACCAAGAAAGTTGATTTGCTATCGGGAAGGTTAAGGGTTCAATGAAAACTTCCTTTTGCCTTCCAACGTAAGCACGAATGCAAAGTAGTTCGATTGTACGGAAAACTTACAACCACCCGACTGGGAAGGCAGATGAAAAATTTCACCTTTTCCAACTGCTGCTTGGTTGCCGCTCCATTCGCAATCAGTGCCAGAACTAGCTGCAAAAAGGGGAATTGAAGATATTTTTTTTTTGATTGGGTAGGAAAAGTTGGGCAAAAAATCACTGCCCGGATGGAGTGTGGGGAAATTCGCACAGAAATTCATCTGCAACAACATTTCCGATTCATCACTCTGGGGACCGAGGAAAACGGGGAGGAAGTGGTAAAGGTGCCGAAGCAGGTTTGCTTCGCATCACACGGACACGTTTCCCTGCTCACAACTAGCGATGCGTGTATGACCAGACGGCACATCCGGTTTTATCGCTTCTCGACTACCGGGTTGAGGCCAATGATGGCTACCATCCGGGAAACGGATACAAATGATGATGGAATGGATGAATGATTTTCCTTCACACACACACACAAACATATCATTTCGGTACAAATGAGCAGAGTGCACATGTGAAAAGTTTCGCCTCATGAATAAAAACACTTCCTGCTTCCGCCGGGTCGTGTGGTTTCGCGTCGCATAGCAACGCGTCCAGACACTTACTTAAGGTAAGAAAAACGAGTTAAAAGAACGATTTTTTTTTGGTCGTTCCTCGTTTCGTGTTCCCCTCAAAAGAAAAAAAAAACAAATTATGTACGAGATGAAGGATTTTTTCTCTCCCGTTACCCGTCCTGCTGCTGGAGCGATGGGAAAGCCCCCCCTCGGAAGGGAGTGAAAGTGGAAAGCGGGAAAGCGTAGTGAAATGAAAAGCTCTTGCCGGCACCGCTCAAGTGGCGGGAAGGTATTACAAATCTTTGGCAATAAATTTCACTCCCAAGTTGTGTGCCGGTGGTGTGGTGTTTTTTCTGTGTGTGTGATTTTTCTCTCGCTTGTAGGCGTGTGCTTTCGCGCTTCGTTCGTTTTTTCCTTCTTCTTCTTGTCCTTTCATTTCCCAAGCAGTGATTTGCAAGTGGCAAACATTGCGGGGGTAAAACTGTTCGGCAAGACAAATGGAGTGTGAAGGGCAGATACATAAGTGAAGGATATTTTAATTTGCTACAGTTTCTTTCCTGCTGGCTACTTGGATCGTTGTGAGCCTTTAGATGGTTGGCTAGGGGGTTTGGTTTCCATTACGGTGGATCCAAGCATTAGTCATGTTTGCAGATGATGGAACGACTCAACCAGACCACCACCACCAGGCAGGCAGGCGGGAGGCGTGGGAAGCAAACAACATCAGCTCAATGATCGTTAGCAAAGATGATGATGATGATGATGATGATGAAAGGGGAAATTTTCTTTCATCCGTGAATGATTTAAATCGAGAACCGTTTTGCTAAGCCACTCCGGCATCGGGTGCGGGTTGTGGGTACCACATGAGCCGGAGCTCGCATATGTGTAGCAAGCGCAGCACAAGAAGAGCACGAAAACTGTGAGCAATTTCCACGTTTCCCCTTGAACCCAGACACTTTCCATTTTTCCACAGCAGACAAGCTCTTAAAGCCCCGGTGTGCCACACTTCTGGGTGTGGTGTGTGTGTGTGTGTGGCTGGTGCGGCGGGGAAAACGAAATTGAGAAAAGTCGAGTGTTACAGGGAAAACCACTTCGCGAATTCGCGTGAGATGTTAAATCGCGGGAAAAAAGTACTCCTGTGAGACGATCTCAGCTTCGAGGGGGAGAAGGAGATGTTTTTTTTTTTTGGTTGCTGTTCCTGTCCACCCGTTAGACGTCGTCTTCGATTCATCATCGTGTTTCCAGCTAACTTTGTGTGCCGTTCTGTGCTTCGCGCGAGCCTCACCAACACCGGCGTGCCGGCACTTTTGTTGACTGTATTGCTTTTGATCAAAATTAAATTTCACGTCGTGTGTACAAAGCGTCACCGGTCTGGTAGTGGTATCAGGTATCAGGCATTTTTGTTCCGCGCTCTCGATCTCTCGAGTGGGATGGAGTTGAATTAAATAATATAGATGGCGCATTTGAGATGATGCCCCCCCGGTAACGGGCACGAGTGCAAATATTTTATGCAAACGGAAGCAATGTTCAAAGTTCCTGGCCGGGAAGTTGCTTTGCGACATTGCACACAGCCGTGTGACTTTCTTCACTTCAAACTCACTTCAATCTGCAACGTTCGCTATGGTGAAGGGTATGAGCAAGGAAACACTGTGGGGTTACTGGTGGTCATATTGTGAATCTAAATTTTAATGTCGATTCATTTTTAAGTGATCATAATAACTGAATAAGATGACATTTACCGTATTTTAGCGTGTATAACAAATCCCTTTTAGGTCAAAAATGACCAAATTCTAATTAGGGCTGTCGTTATGCAAGGGTAGAAACTTTTTCGTTCTAACTTTATGAATTAAAGGTTGTTTTGCTTAAATAAAATCTATGGTTATGGTGATACAATCAAATAAAATCTATGCATCTATAGTTTAATAATGTTTGAAACAAGAGACCTGAAGCTCTTATGAAAAATCAGCAATGCTAGTACTGAATGCATTTAGAGGTCATCTACCAGCAGAAGTTAAACAAATTGTTGCTCAAGCAAAACGTTTCTGGGAGTCATTCCTGGAGGTATTTGACTCCTTCAGGAAGAATAAGAAAAACCCACCATTCCAGCGATCTGACAATGGGTCATTACTGCATAGCCAGGAGTCAGCGAAGCAATTGTCGTCAAATCCTTTCAAAAATGCGAAATCAGTAACAATCTTGATGGGACTGAGGATCATGCAAATTATGAAGATAGTGATGACGAGGATGATGACAATGAAAATGTGTTTGAAAACACCAGTGAGGACGATATGAAAGAGTATTTTCAATTTTAATGTTCAAAATAAAATGAAACAATAAATTTTTTCCAATTGTTTAAAAAAAAGAAATCAATTCTTTTTTCCAAAAATTCTTGGATATTTCATCTAGCGGGTCGTTATACAGGGGGGGTGTCGTTATACACGCTAAAATACGGTAATTTAAATGAGAAAATTACGTTTTTTATTTGATAAATATAATGTTTGCTTTTTGTACTACAACAACGTCTATTATTTTGCGCTGTTACAAGAGGTATCAAACAAGAAATCTTATAATCTTCTTATTATTATTATAAAATCAAGTTAAATTTCCTTTCAAACTGTTCGTGTGGAAATGATCAAAAGTTCCAATTTTGTTTAGTAAGTTCAAGTAATTGTCAATATCTTATTCATTTATGCCTAGCAATTTTTCTGCTGTTAAATTCTTTAATTATTCCAATGTTCGATATTGAATTATATTAAAGTGTTATGTTTCTTTAGTCCAAATCAGTATCAAATTTAGTATCATTTAATGTTTTTTGTTTAGCAGATTTTCATGTGAGCAACGTTTTTAATTCAAGTTTTCCAACTGTCATGTGGTATTGAAGTATTACGCCATGAGTTTTGAACCGCCCATTGTTCGCTAGATTGCAGATTTTTTATCTCTTGTTTGACTGCAATCAGCTTTTTTGCTTTTGCTTAGCTTCAAATTGTTCCCGAATCTGTTTGGTGCTGATTTTTTATTTTTCCCCGAGTGTCCTTCATGTCACAAAACAAGCATAAAAGGAAGAAAACATTACCGTTCACTGACAACGGAGGCTGGCACGATTCCACGTTTCCTGTTTCTGAGTGTTCGCTTGTTCGAATGAAGGCTGTCAGAGAACGGAAAACCATTTTCATACTTTCTTTTGCTTCGTTTTTTTTTCTGTTCCGTACGGCTAGGTCTGCCGTGCTGCGTCCAGGAAGGAAGTGAAACCCTCATGGCAAGAAAGGAGTTCATTTTATAAATTCATTATTTTCGCACATCACTTCCTTCGCGCGGGATAACACCGCGTCTTGGGTGAGCACGAGTGACGAGAGGCATAAAACATGGTTCCGCCCGGTGGGCTTGATATCGGAGACCAAGGGATTCGTGATGAGGTTGTGCCACTCGTAGCAGGATTTTTTACCCACGGTCTAATGAGACTGGATGAGATGTCAAGAATCCCGTTAGCAGCTTTCATGCATTTCGTTTCAAATGCATACAAAATGAAAGCCAGTATAATACTGTGCTACTTCGATCACAATGGGTTGCAACAGGACCAAAATAATAAGAATGTACATTGAAGAGTTCCCTTTCATGACATACTTAAATTCGGGATAACGAAGTTCGGACGAAGAATTCGACATTCAATTTATGTTGCAGTGCCAGAACTCATTGCAATAGGCCGGCGCGCCACGGGGCTTGCCAGCAGCGAATGGATGGCGAAATAACACATAGAATTCTCTATGTGTAGAACATAGAACATAGAATTCTCTTCTCCGCAAATCGTCCACGTTTGTGCCATGGCAAAGAAAATACAAAGGTGCGAAAGAAATGGCCGATGCTAAAATGCGAAACTTTCCCATGTTTTTGTTGAATGTTTGCCACATCTGGTGGAAGAGACTTTGGGGACGGGTTTGGCATCAATTCCGCACGACAGCATAAATTTGGCATTTTGCGAGCGGTCTCATTTGCCTTTGCTGGTGTTTGGTTTTCCTCGCTTGTAATTTTCTTTATGATCGAAAATGTTGTAAATACAATTTCACCGATCGGTTGGGCGTTGTGGTGTTGCTGGGGTAGGATAATATTTTGTCACACTTTAGAAACGCTGTCAATGGGATATGATGTGGTGAGGATTAGATTCTGTATATTTTTTAAAAATTAAAGTGTATAAGGATATCATTTTTTTCATCTCTTTCGTTATTTTGCAATAAATTGTTTCCCATTTTTTAACCTTACAGTTTAACAATAGTTTTAGTGAAGGCATTGTTCATGTTCTACTTCCTTCTAGTAGTCAATCCGTTTATGTTGTACATTTGTTGTGAAAAAAACAATTTTGTAGAAAAAAATGTTAAACATATTTTTTGCTAGTCTATTAATAAATCTTCACAAAAGAAAACCAAACCAACACCACCCAATAATATAAACAAGGAAAATGCTACGTTTTTGTAACCCCCGCAAAAGGGGCCCAAAACATGTGCGCGTGTGTATGTAAGTGTGTGTAGGTGCACACACACACACACATACACGCGGGAAATGTAATTAAAAAGTTTAATTAAAAACTTATATTCACTTCCGGTCACCAGCAGTGGCCCCATTTCGGTGCTTCCGCCGACAGAGAGCACATTAATCTCCGCTGCATCGCCCTAATGACCTGCCCGCGCCGAGCAGGTGATTAAGCGAAAGCAGTACCGATGGTTGGGCAAATGCAATGGTGGTACCTTTTACAGTGAAACAAAAAAAAAAGCAGAAGCAAAATTCATTTTTACCCATATGAGTGCTTCTTGTTTTTTAGAACTCTCCATGGATATGATATGATCGGGGGGTGTTTTTTTTCCACATCCTAAAGAGGAAAGTAGAACGTCGGACCGGATGGCTCGATCTAGCTTATGCCGGATGTTGCCTGATTCGAGAAAATCATGCTCCCCGTGCAGCACAGCACACGTCATGGAGGTCATTTTTCACGCACGTTGTGTTAAGAAACAAAACGTGGGAAATTGGATCAGGTGTGGGGAATGGAGGGAATTTAATAATCATCCGCATCCGCCAGAGTTGTGCGCTAGTATCGTTCATGAAAATCGTACTAGAACATTAATAATAAAATCATGATCTACGAATCAGCTGGATAACACGGAATTGAATGTTATCGTTATATTTGTTTTTTTTTTTCGTCGGAAACAACAACCAGCAACCAACTACTTCCCTTTACAACTGTCATTCGTGTAACACGGGTGATTTTGTACGCTGTTCAATCAATTTGCCGTAACGGTTAGGAAGCAAGTAGTAGCGAGAGATTTCGCTACACCATCTGCGCCCCCAGTTCTGGTGCTACAATTGCAATGCACGACATTAGAGCGTCACCGAGCAAAAAACTGCTCGGTGCAAATAAAAATATACAAGTCAGCATTTTCGGATGGCAAGAAAAGTGTCTTCCGAACAGACTCGCGTGCCCGAAAAGACACTTTGGAAGTTACGAATGAGGTGGAAGACAAAAAAAAACCATCAACTCCTATTCGCTTCTCTCGTGAAGTAGTACATTCCTGAACATTCACCGTTCGATGACTTTGTTCAGTTTGGTAAAACACACACACACACCCACCCACCCACTTCCAGTGGACGATGGGTGGAAAGTGATACAATGTGTTTTCCCCAACAGTTTCTGGCAACGAGACATCCGATGCATGAGTGTGCAGATTGTGCTGAAATATTAATTCGGCAGCAGTGGCAGAGATGGTGCGTCTTTAAGAGGTGGAACATAGCTTCTATTTTATCTGTGTGTGTTTGAAGCTGTGTAACATGTCTTAAAGAAATATCGTAAAAACATTGTCCAACACAGCAAACTCTTGTAAGTTTGATAGCAACACCTTGTTTTGTTGCATTATATGTGTTCGTCTACCTATTAATACTAACCAAAATAGCTGTTATAGTTCCGAAAGCCATTCGAGCTTTGCAAATGTTGTTGAGTTAAACAATCATTAAACAACTTCATCATTCAATATGCAGGAGTTGTAATCTCTTTTTGAAACCTTTAAATCGATGCTTTTTAACAGTCTTGGCTTTAAGGTTTGCTTGAAGTCTTCTGCATGGCAAAGGTGGTTATCATGGAACTAACTTCATTGATATGATACTTCATTCAACCATTTTCGGCTAATACTCCCACGATAAAAATAAAATATCAGATTACCGTCTATTATGGTGCGGTGGTAGATCTTCATTTCATCGTGCACTGCTAATAGAACCGTGTTTTGATAGCAGACGAATAGAAGTTGTTTAATTAGGATCACTTTCAAGAGCTCTATACTCCTGTTTTAGAACCGTTTATACAAACTCAAAACAATAACAACGCTTTTAGGAGTTTGCTTTTGCCGATAGCACTACGGTAGTTTTAAAGTACGGTTTGAGGAACTATTGCGTTTCTTTGTGCGAGGATTTTTTGCTTAGTTTTGTGGTACGAATTTAACCGAAGTTTTTTGAAGTCTACAGTTTTGGAAAGTCTCAAAACTTGTCTTTTTTGTGTAAGGGGGTTTAAGAAAAACATTGAACCATTTTAAACTTTCTTTAAATTTTACATCAAAATTATTCGACTACAAAATGTTTAATTATTTTTGATAGCAAATTTTCCAAAACATTGTACGAATTATAAAAACTTTCTATTGCAATATTCTTTTCCATAGTAGTGTGATTACTGGAGATTTTCAGTTAATTCAAGAGCATATAATTTCATGAAATAATAAGAAAAACATTGAACCATTTTAAACCTTCTTTTTAACTAATTTTACATCAAAATTATTCGACTACAAAAAGTTTGATTATTTTTGATAATAAATTTTCCAAAACATGGTACGAATTGTAAAAAGCATGAATTTTCTATTACAATATTATATTCTATAGAGTTATGATTACTGGAGATTTTAAGTGAATGGAACTTCAAGAGCATATAATGTAGCGAAAGGCTCTCAGCTTTGCTTATCATTTAAACTCATTTGAAACTGTCTCAAATCATTTACTTCCACTGGCATTACCATCAGTGGTTTCGCATAACTACGAAACACCCTTTTTGGCATTCCCTAGGAAAAAAGCGAAAAAAGCTTTCACCATCACCACCACCACCACACCACCACTAATAGCACCACACTATTCATTATAATTACTTACGGGTAGCGACGTTCGGTTACAGTGCGTTTTCACGATTTCCGGATAGCCGTAGATCTTCAGGAACAGAAACGTTCCCTGGATGATGAGGAAAATGAAAATTATTTTTGACATTTATTATAGCACGGTGCCGCCCTGCGGTACGGTGGCAACAGTGGCTGTATATATATATATATATATATATATATATATATATATGTGTGTGTGTTGGAGCACTGGAGCCGTTGTCCGGCTGAAGTCATTCCACGCTTATGCTGATCGACACACTGCACACCGTTGCGTGCAGTTCTGCTTTGTTTTTTCCGCTTTTCCGAACACACGGACACACACACTGACACACGCTGAGGGGATTTTACGTGCGAAATGTTTAAATGGGTTTAAAATGTACACTGTAAAGTATTCGCTAGTAGGCTCTGGCGTTGTTCTACATGACGAATCGATATGGTGGAAATAAATATAAATAATATTTAATATGGAAATAAAATAATACATAGATTTTTATATAAATAATATTTTAATCAGCTGATGTTTGAAATAATAATAAAAGAATTAAACATAAATATAAATAAATCCTGGTGGGGTATAATACCATTAATAAATAAATCCGAATATGTTCTTAGACAACGTTTTAGAATATGTTGTGAAGAAACGTTTAGTGTATAATAAATCGTTGGGTATCACAGAAATTTGTTTGAATGCTTAAAGTTGAGTAGTTTAAATAATTTGTTTACGTTCTTTTTTTCGTAAGAAAGGCCTGGCTGTATTAACATATTTTAGCACGTAGCCGGAGAGTCAAGTCCTTGCAATGCGTCCGGATGGGATTTTGGCCACCGAGCCGCCCCGTTTCTTAACGTTTCAAACAAATAGGATTAGTAATAATGTGACTTTAATTAAAAAAAAACTTCCTCTACAGTTTGTTGAGGACATTTTAAATGTTCATCTCACATTCCCACTATCTGTCAAATACACTTCAAATTGTAACCGGCAGTCAATTACGATAATAAGCGCAGAATGTGATCACCTGATGGCAATTAGTTCGTTGATTAATTTATGACCGGAAGCACTATTTTGACTTGTCATTAATCAGAAACTCGAACCATTGCACACTGCTGTTGCATTTTCCTGTTTATGATGTATGGTGGGTATATGAAGGACAACATGTTCAGCGGAAGCAGACAGATGAATGAAAACAGGAGCTCAATGTCAACTAGATTGCATCGTGTGCTGAAGTGCTTGAACCTAGGACAGCTGTATGAATAGTCCGGCAATAATAGAAAACCTGTTTTCCTCCCCCCCCCCCCCCCACCCCCCACACGAACAAGTGTCAGAAAAAGGAGCGAAAATTTGCATAAAATTTCCAACTGTACTTCAGCGCCATTCAACTGTACCTTCATGGCTGGCGCTTATGTTTTATGGCACATGCTGGACATTTTAAAATGGGAGTCCATCAGGGCGTTTGTTGGTTTTTTTTGTTCGTTGTCCTGTGGCTGTGTGGCGTTGAATTGTTTCTCAACTCGGGCACCACATTCCCGAGCGTGGTGAAAACTCATCCCAGTGACCAAACTCACCATTCATCCGGTGGCCGCGTTTCCTGTTGGGGTTTTTTTTTTGCGTTGTGTTGTTTTGTTTTGCGAAACCGTGAATAGATTGAAGTGGTGTAGAAATTCGAATCAGGTGCATTCAGTGCAATTTTTTCCTTTTTGGGTTTTTCGATATGCCTATACTATAACGCTCTTTCCTGGCAGCGGGAACTGACAGAATGCAATTTCACAATGGCATATACCGGCTTCGATACGATCACCCCGATTCCTAGCCCCCTTTCACGGAGGGATCTCATGCGATTGCGGATGTTGGTGGAAACCCGAAGAGAGCGATAAAACTAAGGGCAATAAAACCGCTCCGCAGCACCGTCAGCTGCATTGGTGCGAGTGGGGCGATAAATGTGTAAAATAATGCAAACAACCTAGTCCCCATAATCGTTTCACGATCGTTTCAGTTTGTACAGCGAAGGAAGGATGTTCATGAAATGCACAAAACATATCGGTCGGTCGGTGGGTTGGGTCATGGGTGAAGCGCAAATATTTGTTTCCCTTCGGCAGTGGCAACATAAATTGCAGAAAGCGAAACATGTTTGGCATACGAGGCATGATGATGATGATGCTACTGCTGCTGATGCTTCTGATGATGATGGTGATAGTCAAATAATTAAATGCCAATGTCTTTGTTGATTTTCCTCTCGGCGAGGTGTCGGGGTTTTTCTATGTTACTGTTGTTTGGGAGTGTGAGAATTGGCTATTGGCACAAAGGCATCATATTGAACAGAAAATGGGGAATTTAGCTTCATTCTATGGGGTGTGTGTTTGCGCATTGGGGAAAAAAAATAAAACACAGCGGAAAAAGCGGAAAATAGTTCATTTTTCCGATGCGTGTGTACGGCCGATCCGATTTTACTTTTTAGCGGTTATTTGCATCAATGTGGGCTTGATAAATAAAGGTTGTTTTTAATTTTGATTCCGAGAAAGACAAACAATGAGGTATTTTTAATGAGTTCATGATATTGACAACAGGATTCGGAAAGCTTTACAAAACAGGATATTTTAATGATCTCTGGAATGTAAAGCAGCATTAATTGAACGTTAATTGGATGTGCGGAAAATAAATATTAAATTTCCCTGTAAAACGCACGAGTTTCGAGTACAATTATGCCTCTTTAGCAGAGTATGACTCACTGTCCATCATGGAATAATGCTAACCCGTCTGATGGATTGTACAAATTGATTAAATACTAAGGTGGGTGTAGACCGGGCACAAACAGCATGAACCGGTGAAAATTAGCACATTCTGCACTCGAACGCGCACGTAACCGGTTCTTGGCAAAACTCGTATTTTGGTCCAACCTGTCACATTTCGCACTTGATTGCGAGATTGGGCTGTCTTCCCTTCGGTGCGCTCGTGAAACTCAATCATTGTCACTGCCGAAAGCTTCATTTGTCATACGCACACGCACACGCGGTAATGGAATGAGCGAAGAAGACCTTCAATAACATATTCATAATCTCTCGGCCATCACATTGCCCCCCCCCCCCCCCCCTCCCCCCACCATCACGATAATGTATGCCCCAAAGTTCCAGAAACAATGTCACTAATTTCGGTGCTTCCTGAACAGGGAACGAAAGCAGAACAGCTGCATAACTCGGGAAATGCAAATTGCTGGCTGCATCGTTGTTTTAATGGGTGTCACACATACACAAACACACAAACACACACAATCACACATGTGCACAAACATTTGCTTAATGTGACAGCTTCGTCCTTCGTCCATTTCGCTTCAATCGGCCAGACGGAGCCCTGCGTCCGGTGGTGGAAATTCGGGAAAATTAATTTTCAATCCAACCACCGAAACCGTACGTCCGAGGTTTTATGGCACTGAACGCACTTATATGCACACACTACGCGTTGGGGATGTTCACCGGCGCACACGGCCGTTCGGTCTGTGGGATTGAGTGTGTGTCCGCACTGGTTGACCGCGACCAACTGGTTTTGATCGGTCGTCGAATCGGTCCGATGTTGGCTTCCTGACGTCACACGTTGTGTTGGGGGAGTCTAGCAGGACTGTTTCAAAAGCCGGCAACCGCACCGCAGTGTTCAAGTGTTCAAAAACAATTGAAACCCCTACCCGGGAACAACGACAACAACAAAAAAACACACACACGCATCCCACTAGTGCGATGCAATGCGGACAAGACGTGCGGTGTAGACGTCAGCTGTCGGTTGTCGGGCCATTTCTTTCCGAGAAGAAGGGATAAATTGTGTCTACACGATGTCTACACATCAAACAACAGGGCCCAACAGAAGTATTGCGGCAATTGCTCGAAACGCATGTGATTCTTCCCGCTGGAGATATGTTTATGCGTTGATTAAAGTGCGTGTCAATGGTACACAACAAGGGCGCGGCCAGATTGTACGGTGCCAGAACGGGGGATAGGGGACGACATCTTTAAGCGAGATGGCGAGAGAGGCGTCACACGGTGTGTACGAACGAAGCGCAAACAAACCGTTTCGTTTGGATAATCAATTCGATTGCATTCGGGCATTAGGCTGCCGGTTGGCAGTGGAGTGTATGATCGTTTTCGTGTGCGTGAACTGTTGGGTAACGGACCGTCCAAAAGTCCACGGCCACCAACGGCAAACACCAAACACGGGGGGCACGGTGCATTGCAGGGCGCGTATAAATAGACATCTTCGCCTCAAGGAATGCTTCCGTACGGGTTGTCCAACGCACGGGAGTGGTGCTTCGCCATTGTTCAACAACTATCGCGATAGTTTATGAGATGAAGGATCGCAACAATATGGTTGGTTTGGTGGTTTGCTCTCAAAATTCAATGGAGTGGCATCAATAGCCAGGTTGAAGACGTTACTTTAACCAAAAGTCGGCAGTCGGGTTGGTGGAAATGATGTTGTCAGTTCTATTCGCTTCACTGGCTACAGATATCGGTAAGGTAGGTACGCAACGGCACGGAATATTATTGAGTATTCAATTAAATTTACTACCCCAACCATACCACTTTCCCATACTCCGAGCCAATATCCGTCTTCTTAAGCGCCCGATGAATAATCAACGCAGAGTTCAAGATCCAGAAATCTTCTGCACATCAATTAAAACCGAACCATGTATCGTACCGTTCGTTTGTCAACTCTTGCTGCTGATTGATACAAATCGTACGTAGTTTGTGCCGTCCCCCATACCATAAAGCTGTGTAAAGCTGATATATTAAATGAAATCATCAAGTAGTCTGCGAAGCGAAACTGACACTGACGTTCGCAGTGAAAGTGGATCAGTCAGAAGACAGATGGGGGGTGGGTGGGTCTCTGTCGTCTGTTTAACCGCAAGTCAGCAGTAGTTGGGCATGGTTAGGTCTCGGTCTTGGGTAAGTCATAATCAATCGACTACCGTCTTCGGGTACCCCGGTCGACTCGGGACATACTTGCTGGTGGTGTAATTCTATAGTGTGTACACACGGTAGCTGTCTTGTCTGTCCTCCAGCTTGGCTGCACGCGCAAAAGAGGGAAAGTCAAATACAAGCCCACAACAGAGATATTTCCCGACGTGCCCTTTCCGGCACGATGCAGATATGGTATTGGGAGATACTAGGGCCACCATCCCGGACATCCCGGGTTCTTCCTCCGTAGCGCTAGGGATGCGTGCGAGCGTACTCGTTAGCATTAATTTACTATCATCATCACTGAACTATGGCGGGCGGCAGAACCGAAAGGGGCCAACGGTGAATCAATTGAGGTTAGGAGCGATGTTATCGACAGCGCATGAGAGGCGCAAGGATTTCTGGAACTCCTTCCAGTGTGAGCGAGGGATGGGTGATGTGATAGGGGGAAGAGAATAGAGAACCCTTAGAACCACACCGGAGAACCTTGGATTTTGCAGCGTCAAGTTCGGAACTCGATGCGAATGGTTAAACCATTTGACCATGTCGGTTTGCTAGTAGCAGTGGGATCAGCTTATCGTCCGGCCGGTTTGTTTGTGCATTTCAATTTACCAAATCAGATTACACACACGCAAAACCGTGCCTCGGAAGCGACCATTATGCCCTGGCCGTGCGTGCAGAAAATGCTTCACTGCGAGCTGGTGGGCTCGGCGTTTTGGTCGTCTAGTCTACTCGCTGGAAGTTGGAGAATTGATTTATTCCCGTTCGTTGATTTCTTAAGCGCTGTGAGAGTACGTATACACGTACGAAAAGTGCACGCACCGACGACGACGACGAACGAACGAATAAATCTTTTCTCCAGGAATGCGGGCGAATCGAGGAAATTCCATTTCTGTCGCATTCTGTCTCTGCATCCCACAGCCATTCCGTTTGTGTGCGAAAGCTTTTCTCATCCCGCACTCCGCCCTGACTCGAACGTCGAAACGTGACCGAAGGCGTTTGCAAAGGATGAGTTTGTTTTAGAATTATGGCAGAGGGCAGGATAATAGAAAATGATCGATCTGATAGCGCGCCATAGGAATGGAGATGTATATATGATACAGCTTCAAAGATGGTGGTTCGCTCGGCTAGACAGTCGATTGTTTGTTGCTATCGGTAATGACAGGGATCGCCTTTGACAGCGCTGGAACGCCCAACGGCTAATGAGAATCATATCATCGAATAATCATAATTGATGGACAATGGGTTTTGTTGGCTTTAGGGCAGACTTATGGTCTTTTGTCTTGACGTTTTGTGTAATACTTGTGCAATGCTGTCTTAAATGAAGCATTCCGATTCCGAATGTTGCATCATGCGAAATAGCTTATTTTGTCCTTTATTTAGACTCTTAATGGCTAAATAAGTATTAAAGGTAATAGGAAATGATTTCTAGCTTAATTTGTTATCCTTTTCTATTCTCTTTCTACTTAATTTTGTTATATTCTACTAATCTGTAAGTTTTAGTGTTGGATGAATCCGAATGAATCTTTCAACTGAAGGAATGAAACTGAAATGAATTCATGGTTTCTCAGCGATCGAAGGATCCTTTGAGATGAATCAATTGCACCTGAAACATGATTATGGGAATATTTGTTTCGTTTTGCTACTAAAACGGAATTGATTTTTACGGATGAAAAAAATATAAGTTTAGGTGTATAGATTAAATATGTTGTTAAAATTTCAATATGCGTAATAATTTGCAGTAATATGGTTTTGAAAAATATTGCATTAATATTATTGAGAGTTTAAAATGTTTGAAATATGATATACGCAAGTTAAATTCATCGTTGTTAATATTTCAATATTTATAGTTTATATTTATAGAGTCTTTTAATTGCCCCAAGAGTAATCGCTGTTTTGTCGAACTTAATATAACGCTTTCAGGGTTCATGAATCCTTTATTAATTGAAAACGTTATTATTAAAGTTAGTAATTTAAACACGTAGTTAATCATTTGTTGAGACACCTCTAATGTTTATAAAATTGGTGCACGCAGCATGTGCTTTATGGAAAACAAATATGCTTCCCAAGCTATCCTTTGTTCGCCCCTTTTAAAAAAAAGCTGTCGAAAAAGTTAATCCCACAAGTTGTGTCTATTCTGGCCTACCCCCAAACGTGGAAACACTCAGTGGACTACAACGGTAGACCTAAAACACTCACCACTCACACATTTTTGTATTACCAAAAACCCTTGGCCGAAGCTTCAACCCCGTGTGCCATTAGTGACCATCAGAGCCCACGACCGCGCGCTGCCCGAAGTTGGACAGCCAACGTTGTTTGTCAACGTGGTTGACACGTGCCAACGTGCGCATGAACGGTTTTTTTCCCGGAGCCCGTGAACGTCATCTCCGCCGCCGTCCGGTTTGGGGTTGATTGCGAAAAAATCAACCATCCGTTTTGTTGGCTGGGGGTCTTTGTGTGTGTGTGTGTGTGAGTAGAAGCGACAACAACAAGAAAATGTAGACGAAGTTTATCCCAAGCGACCGTACTTAATACGCAACTGGCAGCGCATACACTCGGTTGTTCGGCCCGTTGTTCATCTTGATGGAACGAAAGGGACGGCCACACGGTTCGGTCGTTGTGGTCAGCGAGATGAAAACCGGGAACCCCTCGGTGATGGGGTCAGCACAACCTTGCTTCAAGTGCTTTGTAAATATGGTTGGCCTGATGGAATTATGCTTCCCTCTCCGCCCGGTGTGTGTGTGTGTCGTCGGAAGTAACCAAAAAAGAAAAAAGGTACCGTCAGTATCTTCCCGGTGCAAAGATGTGTTTCTTTAATGCCTTCGGGGCATTCGACACCGGCGGGTCGGGTGTTGAGTGGATGGATGGGTCAAAAGGCTCGTCAGGAAAACATTACACACGGGTTCGGGTGCGTTTTACTGGGGGACAAGGGGGACAAGGGAATGAACTTTTCTGGCGTGGTTTTTGCCCGTAACTGGAGCGACATAAGTTTTATCTCCCGGCGGTCTTTCGAGTCCCGGGGCACTTCTTTAGCAGGTAGGTGGTGAACCTGGTGAGTGACAGTAATGCCAGAATTCCCATTTTGTTCCCGAAGTTCATGCGGCTCACACAAGTCCATTCGTTCCGGGATGTTGACCATTTACAAGATAATTTTACGGAAGTCAATCAAACGACACGCAACTGTTACTCAAAATGTTTGCAAGCGAAGGGTAAGAGGTTTTTCCCCGAGTAGCGATCGATATATTATCACGTATAGCGCGAAGCAACCAAAATGTGTAGCCACCAGCTGGTGACTGCTCATCTTCAGAAAAAAAGCGAAACAACACCGTGCTGCAATCATTTAAGCAGCCCGAAAACTCCACCGAATAAAGTTGTCACAGAGCGCAATTGAATAGTAGCGGCTCGTACGCTACGATCGTACGAATTGAAAATTGTTGTAGCTCATAAAACCCGGAAGCTGCTCACAAAGCAGAACAGGGGCGGAGCGCAAGCGGAAGCTTACTTTCTCAATTGCAATAAATGCCTCCAAAAAAACGATGGCATCGTAATAACAATCGGCTGATAATATTTATTTTCCAGACGACGGTTTGTTTTGCCACTTCTTTATGCTGTTCCGCGCCAAACGCTGAATAGCGCAGCTGGTGTTACGTCGTAAAAGTTTTTTTTTGCTTCCCTCTCGCGCAAAGCACCGACTGAAAAGAAGTGAACGAAAAAAAAGCTCTTTTCCCAAAGCAAGTTTTCATGGCAAGTTCACGGAGTATGCTTTGTTTTTTTTGTTCTGTTTGAGTTTGTTAAAAATTTGTCCAATCCCTTTTTCTCCTAACGCCTCACTCATTTCTGATTGAGGCTGTGAGGCTCTCTTGCTTGCGGCCGCACAGTATGGTACCGGATTTCGTAGAAAGGAATCTCGTTTTGTTTCTCCTTCCCCACCGGAGGATATGTACATGGACCGGTCTGTTCGCTTGAGACATTTTCGTTCCGTTTCGAGCCATGCATTTTGATGCGATTTCGATTCGCACATATGCGACGAATGGTTCGGCCATTGCCGGAACCGGATATGTGTCACAGTGAGAGAGACAGAGTGTGTTCAAGCACGTAAGTGTTGCTTCGGGGTTCGGTGAAGTTCGCTGTCACCGGATACATTACACTGCAGCACGGGTGTCCGGAGAGGGGAGGGTCCGAGTTGCGATCCGGTTGAGTATTAAATTTTTAACCCATCGCGATGGCAGTTGGGCCGAACTGGTGAACCGTTCCAAACGAATTTCCGATCTCCGACCCGTCGCAGCAATGTTTGAAAACTAAACCGGAGTACCATTAGGATAAGTTTTCGGTTCGTTGTACCCTGTTGCCCGCTGAATTCCCAAACATCTCACCGAATGTCTACACGTACTGTCCCCTGCCGTGGGTAGGCCAGCCACATACGGCCAGCAGCAGCAAAGTGTCGTATTTCGATGAGCTTCACAGCGCGGCGATGGTTTCCGAACCGAACACCCGGGCCCGAAAGGTCAAGATGTAACGCTGTACCGCTTTGCGACATGGAACCCGGTGTCGGGGATCTAAGCCTGAAGCAGCCAGACACTTTTTGCCCGACCAGAACGCAGACAAGATAAGGCGACATGAGTCGTCAGTATGGAAGAGCCACCGTCTCGTTTGAACCATTTTTCCATTCAAGTTTTCTGGATTAGTAAAACGGAGGCGAGGACAAACAGAAAAAAAGGGGGGAAGTAGAGTAAATAGGGGAAAAAGAACACATAACGACACAAAAGGACACAAAATGGAGCAAAAGATAAGTTTGTCCGTTGTGCTTGTGCTACCGTTTACATTTCCTTCTTCGCTGTCTGCCCTCGAAGCTTTCGTTCGTATGCGATACGCCACTTCGGGACTTTCATGGCATGGATTTGAAATTTGTATCCAATCGACTTTGGGGCCGGTAATGTGCCATCGGCCGAGCTTATCGATTCGTCGTGACAGACGGCACTGTTTGCCCCGGTCGAGCACCGGTGCCGGTGGTTTGGCTTTTGGGAAGAGACAATTTTGATGAGCCGTTTCGTTATTATGCAAAACGATGTTTTATTCAAACCGATGGTGCCGTGTGAATGATGATTCGTTAAGAGATGGAATCGCTTTTGTCGAACCGATCGGGGTTTTGCAATTTCGATGGGAAAAAAGAACGAATTCACTTCTGCACGGGAAAGTTCCGAAAACACATCAGAACTGAGGCGAGCTTTTGTTTTCTTTTGTAGGACATTTCTGTTTTGATGGGTTTTGGGGTGAAATTATGCATTTGATTCGTGCATCGTGCCGCAAGATCGATGGGTGGCTAGGAGAATGAATGATAATGGAGGGCAATTTGGCATACAATGTATTGTTTTATCGAACGATCTCTTGGAATTGTAACTGTTTTGTGATTGGTTATAGGTTTTTGGAATTTGTTCTACATTGTTCAATAATGAAATGAATTTTTTTTAGTAAGAGATCTTACATGCATTTCAAAATGCCCCTAGCTATGGATGCTGGAACAATAATCGGTGGATTCATATGCGTACATGGAATTATGTTATTTTTCTGCTAGTACATTTTGTTTAATTTTACAAAAATGAAACCGTACACGTTTCGATCGGTACAGTATTCCAAGAAGCCAATAAAATATCATGAGCTATGGGAAAACTGTTGAATCTATAATACGCCTCTCTTGTATAAAAGGTCTTTTTGTGGCATTCATTGAATCTGTATTGCTACATTTAATAAAAAAGTTACTCATATTATTATCTAGTTGCCCCTTGGCTAATGTGGGTTGTGTGGTTACATGTAGCTGTAGCTGTAACTGAATAAAATTCGTGTTACAGCATGTTGAGCGACATAACAAAACGCCAAAATTGATGCAATCCGCATTACAAACTATCCGTTTGCCTTTTCCTATTAACTTGTTCCTTGTTCTAACAGCAAATTTTATTTTATTCGTGAGTTTTGCATGAATTATTTTGCATGATTTATTAAATCAAATAATTGTGTGCAATTAAGGAAAATTCAAGTAAAGTTGCATGAAGCTATTTTTTGAAAGAGCAACTTTCCTAAATGTTTAATTCATACTGTTTTTTACATAAAAGTGCAAAGTGCGAGTAATCGCATACACGTACACGAAAAGTATGTGTAAAAACGTAACGTCAAAAACGTAAAATTTTCATGAAAGTAAGTTTCATGAAATTATTTATATGCTTTTGTTAACACATTAAACTGAAGGAAACAAATGTTGATGTTTTTGTTCCTCAAGGACGACTTGATCGTGTTGCTAAAATGGTAGAAGCTTAAGCTGCCACATATTTCAAAGGTGACAGGTTTTGAAAAAAATATCCATTTTCTCTGTTTTTTTACATACTGGATGAAAATTTATTTTTAAAATTAGGAATGAAAGAGTTTTTACAAATGTCTGAAGTCATAAGTTCACCATAAGTAAAGCACGAATCAGAGGGTTCAATCAATTAGATTCAGAAACAAAAGTGAAGTGTTTTAATTTCCTTTAAAATGTGGTTAGGAAAAATTGTAGTGAAGTGATTTCGATAAAGAATTTTCGCTGCATGAATATATCTGCCTTGGATATTACTTGTATCGAAGCTGTGTTCTTCACGTATCGTTTAATTACACATAAGGAACAACTTGAACGATTTTTAATTAGAAGCAGCATGAAAGGCCTTCTAGTTAGTCGAAATTTACCTCTTTGGCTGTGTTTGACGTACATTTTCCAAATCGATTTCAACAACCATTACAACACACTTGGTATTGAATGAAAAATCAATACCTTTGCCCATTTTACCTTCACTTGCATGGTAATCTTCTAAACCAAAATGTACCAAAGCATTGATTGTGCCCCAAATTGGCGTCCAGCTTGCCCTTCGCACCCTTTTTGCTCCCTGTCGATGAATAATAATTAGTAATCAGAAAGCTTCCATGCTCTGTTCTACCACACCCATTGCCAGCACCATTCTTGTGCCGGGCTTTCGAGCTGGTTGGAAAATAATCAGAACTACTAAAAAAGCGGACCGGAAATGGGATTATACGTTCGGTTAATTGAGCCCGTTCTGGTGCGTGCGGCAGTGGCAGAAGATGAGCGGATGCCACCACCCGTTCGCTCCGAATTACATCTGATTTCGCTATCCATTGTGGTATCGGCGCGGGGGCTGTCTGTTTGTTCCGGGTTTTGCCGTCCGTGCCGAGTGCCGAGTTGGTGACTCGCCGCCGTACGACGTGTTTGTCTAACATGGATGATAGTGTGTGGTGTGGTGCGCTTGTGTAAGCAATGTCGAGCTGCTTAGCAAAGGAAACGGAAAGAAGCGCCTGATGGGCGCCAAACAAAACAATAGGCACTCTCCGGTGTGTGAAATCAACGGTCCTGTTCCCCGCCCGCTGTAACCCACGGTACGGAAAGGATCGCCAATCGAGCCGTGTACCATTTTCCGGCGCTTCCGGTGACGGTGTTCCTTTCTGCGTGGCCCGCACACGGACACACGGTAATTGATACGATCTTGTCCGAGGTTGTTGCTCGGTTGGATTAGGTTAATGACGATGATAATGCCCTTTAGTGGGTGGTGCGTTCCGTAATCAACTGCATGTTGGTGTACGGGGGACACTGGTTTTCTGCTTGTGCTTTCGGGCGAGTTCGAACATGAGGCTTACTATTGATTTTGGGTGCTTGGTGTAACTAGGAGGAAAATTCCAAAAACTATTAGGTGGGTATGTAAGTTACAAAAGGTTTGGAAGTCGATAGGACTATCCGAATTGTGCGCTTTCGTTTAGAAAAAAAACCGTATCAAAATATTTGTTTTTTTGATAATTGCATTAGATGATTTGATACATAACACAACGCCAGAATTGATGCAATCCGCATTACAAACTATCCGTTTTCCTTTTTCTATGAACTTGTTCCTTTGCTCTAACAGCAAATTTCAATTGACTTTTGCGTTTGCATTCATTTAATAAATCAAATAAGTGTGATGATGCTCATCACCACATCATATCAAAACATCACCAAAATCAATAAGTAAGATTGACCTGATCTATCACCAAAGCTAGTAGGATATTAGGATACATTAATCATATCTACTAGTGTGAGCCTATGTGTTTCAAATCCTTTGTCGTCTTGTGCGTCTAATGGTTGAATACTACCAGAATTATTAGGTTTGAAAGACATCAGATAACTGCTAGGTCTTGACACACTTGAATGCCGAAGGAAGCAATGGATCTTGTCGGTATCAAATAGTTGATTAGACTCATCGACGCTCCTGATTTTTTGTGTTCGTTAAACATTTATGCACCAAGTATAGTTTTAAGATCTCTACCATTTTTAAATCATTACTTTGTAACGACTGATTCACTGTTGCTAATATCTAATACCTACTTTAATGTTATCGATTTGTTCATTCTTCACAATTTAAGTGAGCATCATGTTACGTTTAGAGGGATTTGGGGTAAGTTTTAGTTATTAGGCTTTGTATAATTGCTACAGAAGTAGGACGTAGTAAAATACAATGATAATAGTAGTAGTAATAATAATAAAATCATGAATCGGGTCTGTAATGTATTGTAGTATACATTACTAGTACGCATACTAATCTTAATAGTAAGAAATACGGTATTCACTAACAGCACAATACCATTTGTATTATAAAAGGTGCTCTCGCATCTGCAGGAGGATCATTACCGATCGTGAACTAATAAACGTAAGATCACTAGAACATCACATAGTTTGGCGACGAACGAGGAAAAAGGCAACACGTGACAGCCTTCTCTGTCTAATATACGTATACATTGATCAGTGTCGGGTTATTCTTCAGTAGTCAGTCCATCTCAAGTCAGAGGTTGTGAAGTGAAGATACTGAACATCCGTTCCAATGATTTGATTAGTAGCATTCGTGCACAAGACAAAGCTTTTTTGATGATGACAAACTGTTTGACTGAAAGTTTGTAGAGTTCGACAAATTTAAAGACAAAACGACTAAAGATGGAATCCCATCCGGACCAATCCCCCATACCAAGGACAGTGACTATCCGGCTATGTGGTAAAATTAAGTGTAGTAAGCCAGAAGTGACAGACGTGACCTAGTAGGTTGTTAGACCAAGAAAAGAGAAAGAAAATGACTGAAGATCATAATTAATAATGCGTAGTTCTAATAACACTGCCATGAGCTCTATGATTTTAGAAAGCCACGAACGTTTCTCATTTACTCACTTAATACACTATGACTCTTATTGTGTCGTATGTCCTAAGATTGAGATAAGATGCTCACATAAAAAGAAAACATTAATGCTGCTTTGCAACAGATAAAATTAAAATTGTCTGTAAGCTTTCCCGTATCCACTGTCATAATGACACTGATGGCTTGCATGTCAAACGTTTAAAAACTTCTTCAGCTGCATCGTCATCGGCTAATAAATCAACTAATCACACTCTGTCAGGTTGATTGCACCGACAATGCCGAGACGAGTGGATGTCCCGTTTTTTTTTTTGTTGCTCTTCCCATCCAATTGCTTCATCATCTTCACTCGGCAAGATTTATTCATCTTCATTGCATGCAAATTAGTTATCGCTTTCTAAAACCCCGCCCGGCCAGCCGGGTCTTGCTCGGATAGTTTTCTCCCGCAGCACCATTCATTCTTCATCGAGTGTGATGGGTATTGGCGGCGGCACACGTCAATCAAAATCAAAATCCAATCGCTCTAACAGGATATATGGTGCTGGGACCGTATAAAACCGCGCCCGTTCCCGACGCACCTTCCGACACGTTTCACCCCTTTCCGGTGCTTTCCGTTCCGCGTAACATGTCGCGTCAATTTTGTAACCAAATCCGTTTCCGTCCGCCAATCACGTCACGTCATTTATCATTTCTGCATGCTGCTCGGTCGATAGCGTTTTTGCGACGCTGATGGACGTGCGGTTGTAAACGTTAGTCGGTCCGTTTCTTGCGCCAACGGTGTGTCTCGGTTCCGGTACGGAGTTTCCTTCGAGTGACAGTAAGGCTTTCATTCGCTGCTAGCTTTGGCTTTGGAAATGATAATTGATTGTAGTGAATTTTTGCCCTTCGCCAGTAAGGCAGTGCACTTGTTGGGAAAATTAATACGGAAACACGTAACGGGGCGGGTGAATTGTGGAGAAAAAAAAAGAAACAACGTTGAACAAAACAAGAGGTATCGTTTGGTGTGCCGTAACATTCAAAAAGAGAATCGTGAAATAAAGGCACATTGTGCTAATTTCGCATCCATTTTCATGTTCATGCTGTGATGAAGTGATTTGTTTGAAACGAGCTAAAAACCTTCCCGAGTATGTTTCACAAACATTTGTTACCCGTGACAAATCAGACGGGGGTTTTGCTTTTAGTTCCACAATGTCAGCCAAGAATGTAAATCAATACGATTATTATTCATAACGGTCTGCTCTGTCTCGCGCTTGGAAAGCTTTTCTATTATTCACGAAACACCAGGCGTCTCCATTCGAAGGTGAGTCGGCTATGGTCGGAGTGCAGGTGGAGGAGTGTAAGTTTATTTATTGGACCTTAACGATATTAATGTGTCGTGAAGTTGAGCAGAAATGAGTTATTACTTCCTCACACACAAGCAACGTGATGGAACGATTTTCGTTTTGATTTTAAATTAGTTTTCCCTACTATATACTAAATGTGCCATAATAAATTATACGAACTGGCGGGCCATTTTTGCACGCTTCTCATTGTATTTCGCGTAATGTATATTGAATATTAATAATTCTATCGATAATTTGCTTTATCTGCCATGGTTTACATTATTCGCGCTACAACTGTCATGGTGAGAAACTTAGTTACCATGCAGCGCCCTCTGTTGTGAAATGATGGAAGTAACTGTAACTGCTTATTGAATTGACATTTTTCTTCCTAACGGGTAAAAATGACTAAGCAAACCCCTTCTATTGAAATCAGCGAACAGTGAACAGGAAAAGGGAAACAAAACGACCTGTAGCTGAGCTTTTGCAAAATGATTTTCAGTAACATAATGCTGTTGAAGAAAGAACTTCCGGTGGATTAGAGAGCACCAAAGCAACCCAAACAGAAACGAATTTCAGAGTTTCTGAGAGGTAGAAGCGATAAGAGCACATTTCGTAGGAATGGTGCGGGTAGATACGAAAATTCAATCATCTTAGACACATTTCCAGCCGTTACACCAGGCACCAGGGTGTAAATGGCAGTACAAGCAGGGCACACCGTTACATTCTTCCTCAACCCTTGGCGCACGGGAAGTGACAACACAAAAGGGACTCCACCGTCAATGGGGAGTCACCGGCAGATCACTTTCTGCGGAACTGTCTGTTAATCGACCGGGCGAGTAGATTGTGCCAGTGTCGCCCGGTTGCTTCAATAGATGTGTAAATTGGTTGTGACGGTAGACCGTGCCAAGGTAGAGGTAGTCTCCTCCTTCCGGTCGAGTCGATTTGGCTGATATATTCAATGCAAATGATAGCTCAATGGTAAGCTTTCCAAGCGGCGACGAGCGAACGAGCGGACGAAAAGCGATCTTCGTCGCGTCTTGCTTCTCTGCCCGGTTCGAAATCAAAGTGTCGGTGATGGTGTAAGATGTCCTCTAGGAAATGGCGAACGAGGATCGAACAGAACAGACACCGAAGATGACGATGATGACAGGGGACAAGCGACAAGCGAAACGAACCGGGTCGTAGATGATGATATCGCACAGTTTATTAAATTATTCCACCTCATATCGTGTCTCCGTTCCGGCGGGGAGGGACCGTGGCATCGTTGTACCGACACGGGTTATAATGCCCTGGCAGTAATAATAACGGGCAATAGTGGTTGTAGTTGCGGTCGTAATAGTCGCCATACACCGTGGCAAGTTTTGCAGCCAGCCAGCACATGAATCTGTGATCGGGGTGCAGCAGTGGCAATAAATAGTGTAATACTTTTATGGGTTGGAATGTGTGTGTGGCATAGGTATTTCAGGTGTGGAAGTGGACCAGTTTTTGAGGGTCATAAAAATAGAGGCAAACAGGCGTGTGCTGTCGGGTGCAGCGATGGGTGTTTAGCATGTTTCTGATCGGTGATGATTTAGGGAAATGTATTCAGTTTAAAGTGGCAGTTACTTGAAACGGTTGGCCATAAAGGAAAATGGGCTTAAATTAGGGGAAACTTCCAGAAAGATAAGAGTGACTAACGACTCAAAGTGATAGGTTAGATGAGATTTTATCACTATTAGGTTTTCCTACTACTAAGAATGCAACTAAGTTCACATACTCGGCTCAGTTGTTGAACAAATGTGGCATCTTGTTGCAGTTTATAATTTAAGCTTACTAACAATTGTTTGGCCTAACACATTTATTGCGCTAGAAGATTTATATCCATATCATATTTCGTTTTTATTAACCTTCAAACGAGTTCTGTCCAAAATTAGACAGCACTTGGACAATAATCTAGTAGGCTAGAGCATTTTGTTTAACGCAACTTTTGTGTTTTGAGTAATCATGGAAAAGACGGAATTTCGCGTGTTGATAAAATATTGCATTTTGAAGGGGAAAAATACAGTAGAAGCCAAAAATTGGCTTGATAAAGAGTTTTTGGACACTGCTCTACCAAAATCTACCATAAAATATTGGTATGCTAAATTTAAACGTGGTAAAATTAACTCTGAGGACGATGCACACAGTGGAAGCCCAAATCAGGTGGTTACAGACAAAAACATTTAAAAAAATCCACAAATTTGTTAAAAGCAACCATAATGTGAAGTTGATCGAGATAGCTGACTCCCTAAAGTTGTCTTAGGAACGTGTTGGACATATCGTTCACGAGTATTTGGATATGAGAAAGCTCTGTGCATAATGGCTGCCGCGTGAGCTCACATTTGACTGAAAACAACAACGATTTGATGATTTGGAGCGGTTTAAGCGGAATAAATCCGAGTTATTTCGTCAATATGTTACCATGGATGAGTCTTGGCTACTCCACTTCACTCTGACATCCAATAGACAGTCATCCGAGTGGATAGGACGCAATGAAACTGCTCAAAAGCGGGGAAAACGCAACAATCAGTTGGCATGGTTATGGCCACAGGTTTTTGGGATTCGCAAGGAATAATCTTCATCGACTATCTCGAGAAAGGAAAGACCATTAACAGCAACTACTCAATCAAGTTATCGGAGCGTTTGAAGGATGAAATCGCCAAAAAACGGCCACATTTGAAGAAAAAAAAAAAGTTTTGTTTCATCAAGACAACGCACCGTGCCACAAATCAGTAAAAACAATGGCAAAAAATCATGAAATAGGCTACGATTTGCTGCGCCCCCAACGTATTCCTCAGATATGGCTCCCAGTGACTATTCCTATTTCTCAGATCCCAAAAGGATATCCTCTGAGAAGAAATTTCCCCGGATGAAGAGGTGATCGCCGAAACAAAGGCCTTTTTTGAGGCAAAGGACAAATGCTACTCCAAAAATGGTAGCCAAAAATTGAAAACCGGCCATAATCGGTGTAACACCCTTGAAAGGATGTATGTTGAATAAAAAACAATAATTTTGCAAAACAAAGTGGTTTACTGTCCCAGGCCAAACAATTATAAGCCCACTGCTTACATTCCAATACTCCTAAAGTACTGCCATAAAATGTATAAGCAATGCATGGCATGAAAATGTGCTCTCATTTCACTTTATAAAGTTTAAAGATTAATACAACAATATTCAAAAATATCTTTGCCAAGTGTTTCCGCATTTATCATTGCTGCCAGTATTCCCATTCGTAAAGAATTTCCTCATCCACCTTTTGTAAAACTTTCTCACAAAAAAAAAAACGACAAAAACTCTTCCAAAAAAAAGGTGCTACGAAGCATTTGTCGCTCAAATCCATTCGTCAGCGCACAAACAACTTCAAAGTCTGCTTTGCATTGTAGAACCAGTGCTTTTACGTCCGGCGTGGCCCAACAACTCCGTAAACCGTCTGGCCGTCGGGTTCTTTCGCTTCAGGCAATTCCTGGGACGATGTTGCAAATTGAAATAAAACTTGACTTAAGTCTCGTCCGTACCACCGCACGATCTCTTTGCTGCCAGCTTCACCAATTCCATCACCTCGCCTGCCAGAGCCCGGGCTGTTGATATTTACACTACTTATGACAATATTTTCCCATTTTTACTCCTCAACGTAGTACACACGGGGATGCATGTAGGGGTGTGTTTCTAGAGCGGATTGTGTGTATGTGTGATTTAGCTTCCCGTTCTTGTTATGCCATTTCCTAAGCATTCACATATTTTTCCTCCAACCACTGGGCCTCGAACGTGTGTGCCGGGTAAGCAGCGTTAGACCAGCAGCCCTGGGGGTCTCAGACACACGGCGGCCTTTGTTTCAGTGCATACAAACAATCAGTCAGTCAGGACTGATGGTACGCACTTTTGCAGGAAGGAAGAAACGAGACAGCGAGATGGCAAAAAGTGAAAGCAAGACCGACAGCAACCCCCAAGCCCAGATAAACGGATGCAAAAAGTTAAACCTTCTCTAGAACCAGGTTGAAAAGACCTGTCCCGTGCGTTCGCAAGGGCGACCCTGCACGGGAGGAAATATCAAAAAATGAATATTTAAATACTCTCCGCAGCACACAGCCCTGACAGGGTGGCTTTTTGTCTTGAAGGTGGGTCTCCGGCTCCGGTAGACATCGAGTGGGCCTTTCCATCGGGCCGTTGAGTGTTGTTTTATCGTTATTTGAATTTTACCGCCCTTTTTTCGCCCATCACGGCCAATCGGTTCCGTACAAGCAATGCCGTTTTGTGAAAGCCATCGGGCAAAATGGTGTTACGATCCTTTGGAGAATGTCTCCAACCCGGGGAAAAGGTGTGCTCAACTCCCAAATGAAAAATTATGTCCATCCGGGTTCCACCAGCTTCCCTTCCACCCCACAGGGGGGGGAATTTGTTTGGGGTGTGGTTTGATTTGATGCAACACGACAACTACGAAAAGGCAAGTACCGTAGTCCCTGTACCAAAAGTCATTGAAAGCTATTCTTCCGATATGGGGGTATGAGTGTGTTTCTTCGTTTCCATTCCAACCAATCTTGCTGGAGCCGGATTCATGGCCACGTTCCGTGGCGAGAGTGGCCACCCCTTTGTGTTGTGATTGTACATTTTCCGTTTACACGAGAGGATAGCCTTCTTACCCGTTGCGTGGAAGTCCTGACCGGAAATGGAAGTGAGATAAAGCTGAAGACTAATGGGCAAACTGTAAATCGGTTCACTTTGCACATCGGTCCGCGTCCGAAATAGATTTCTTAAGCGGGGGGAAGCTCCTTTTTTTTCCTCGTGCGCACTTTTGAATCGAAACAGCGCAACACAAGCGCCAACGAGGGTGGAAAACAAATGTGCCTGTTCTTCGTGTCCGTTTTTTTTTGGGTTTTGGTGTCTTGCTGTAAAATTTCCAACGTAATTTTGTGCTGTCTTATTATTTTGGCTCCGTTTTTGCTTTCGGTTCCGTAAGCTAGCTCATGTCTCGTTTGCTCACTTTGCGCCCTGCCACTTAAGTTGCCTATGGTGGTGGCAACTGGTTGGCTACTGGCAGGGAAAGGTTGGAAAAGTTACGAGCTTTGGAAGATTTTCGGGTGGTTTTGTGTGGTCGGTGTTCGTTGAACGGTGCCCGACTCGGGCATGTAATGGGAGATAATCCGTGTAAGAAATTGCATTGTTGAAAGAAAGTTCTGGAGATGATATCACCGGGCAGGGACGATCGAATGACCGGGTTTTTCGATGCGGTGCTGGCGAACGGTAACCGCTCGAAAGTTCGCCCGTAAGCAAACTGGGTTGTGTTGCGGGTGTGCGGGTGGCGGTGTCTTGGCTAATGAAAAACTAACATTTTCCGACAGTGGCGTGGTGAAACTGGTTGCAAAACCACAGCTGAATGAAGGTTCGATCCACTGTTCCCCGCTCCCCGATAACCGAACGGAATGGTTGGTGGTTTTTCGTCCTGAACTGACCATTCGTAGCGGTTGTTGCTTAGTGTTGTGGCTTTTTAAAATAATTCGAAAATTAAGTGAAGGCAGGGGAGGAACATAAATAGTGTAAGATTTACTTCATGTTGCATGCATTCAATTTTCTGTGCTGGGAAAATGGTTCATATGGCGAAGTGGAACCGCTTTCCCAGCATGATTAAATTAAACGTGTGCCATGGGGTAATTACTTGGGGAATAATTTTGAACGAGAACATTTTCTAAGATTAAACCGAGAATTAGTTACACGCAACTGAAAGAAAGCAAGAAATAAGTAAACGGTCTTCTCTTGGTTTGCATTTTGCATACATTTAGGCGTTCATACTGTGAATATAACGCACCCATTCCCTAACAAAAGTTTGTCTTCTCTTGTTTTGCATTTTGCATACATTTAGGCGTTTATATTGGAAATAAACGAATTCATTCCCTAATACATGATTTGTTGAACAGAATGAACTTTATTGTTTCTAATAGTGATTTATAAATTTATTGACTTAAATTAATTTAATATTGTGTTTGTGCAAACTTGTCTGTGTGTGAAACCAACCTCAACCAAATTAATTGGTTTTACGTCTAGGTTCAAAATGATTTGTGTTATTTTTTAATCACTTTATGGTACCGAAAAAATCATTACATCTGATTCGATTTAACTGGTTTCGTTCTGTGGCTGTGGCTAGAGGTTCATCAAATTTAATTTGAAAAGTGCTCGTAAAACAAGCATTTTTGTTGTTGTTTGTTGGTAGCCCTCACACACACACACTCTCGCACTGATTGGATGGGGAAAACCAATTTCTCGTTTGTGCGCTTTCACAAACCGATAAACAGAAACATTTGGCAGATCATCTAAATCGCTTTGATTTGATAAAGCGTGCGTGTGTTACGATTCGATCGTTTCGAGTGTGATCGAAATCGTCACGAAATCGGTTCGCTGTGGTGCGAAAGTTAACAAAGCACCCGCAAAAGCAGCAAACAGCAAGGGGAAACCCCGATATCGATAAGTTAGGACAGTGTGCTGCAACACAATTCCCAGCGGGCGCCTGCACAAGTGGACCGGAACAAACCAACAACCGCCAACCAACGGTTCGCTTTTGTGGGGGCAGTTCGCAACCCAGTTCGCTTATCGAACACATCTTCCCGGGAGCCCTGCCACCTAGACGTTTAGTGCGACTAACCGAGGAAAGGCACGCATCCGTTTGTGTAGAAGCGAGAAAAACAAAGCAACCCGGTTTCGGGTTTTGGGTTGGGGGCCGGACGGGACGCTACGCGAGTGCGCACGGTGGTCGCATTGAGTGGCAGCATAATTAATTGTGATGTATGGAAAATAAAGCGAACAATTCCCCGATAGTGCACGCGGCACGATACCGGCTCAGTGCTATTTCGTGTTTTATTCCACCAACCTCGGCTTTTGGTAAAAGTCAGGAAAAAGATAACACGGTTAGCCGTACCCGATTGTCTGTCGCTTCCGGCACGCAAACACGGATGGACAGTGAGAATGGAAACGTGCCAGCTGGAAATAGATGGTCCGATCATTTGTCAATTTGGATCCGATTGTGCCGGGGACCGCCGGTCGGTGTGACTGTGAAAGGTGTCGCTGATGATTAGTCATCGTGGATGGAGTTATGTGTGTGTTTTTTTGTTTTGTGCCGTATCAGTTCGTCCTTCAGTTCGACCAGGGATGGCGTGGGTGGGCTCGGTGCGCGCTATCGCTTCTCACCATGTGTTAAAAGGGATGAATTTTTAAACGTCAAACTGTCCACAACAAATGAGCCACCCGAAACTGTGCTGCGAGTAAATGACAGTTATTTGTGTGGTAATGATGGCCGTTTAACGTTCGAACGGGTTGAAAGGGGGTGGGTGAATGTTTGTTGTTGTTTTTTTGTGCTGTTGTGTTGCACACTGCCGAGGGAAAATGTTTGTGCGATTGACAGTTGAAAGCTGGGCAATTTATAATGAATACATCGTAATCAGCTCCTTGGGTTTGGTGTGGCATTAATTTGCAGTTTCGTGTTGTATTGCGGCCAGGTCCGAATTATCTAGCCAAGTGTGAAGTGCGTGAATGGAACTGGAATGGAAAATGTGTCGATGTTTATCTACTCCGAACAACCCAACAGTAATGAATCGTTTTCGATTTTCTGGAAGCTCATCGTCGTTAAGAAAACGGAACAAAGATGGATTGTTATGACATAAGAGCAGTTGGCATCACTAGATTTTGAGTTGCAGATTGCATACATTTAGGCGCAAAAGGTCGGAGAATTTCAAAACGAATGTCTTTACGCCTGCCAATAGCAGCAAAGGAAGCGAAACAACAAAGGATATCAATCAGTGTGGTGATGCACAGTAAACAAGCTGATAGCAGAATATGATAATAATAAAAAAAATGCAATCATTTGTGGTAATGGTTAAGAGTAATAATTTTTGACAGTGATTGGCACAGCGGTACGGAAATATCCCGGGGGTAGTTAAGTACTTCGTACATTATTTAAATGTCGTCCACACAGTGCTAGCCGGCAAAAAAAACCTCCATATGATAAAATTTCTAAGGACAAACCGTAACAACGGAACGAGCGGAGTATAAAAAACAACTGGGACACTTCCGCTACTCAATAATATAATATTCTCCCAACTCCCTCCCCCCATCGCACGGATGGAAGTGACAGGCCGTTTTTGTTATTCGAAAGTATATTTTCTCACAAATTTTCCACATCCTGTGCAGGCGATTGTCCTTTTTTCCCCAGTGCTGCCCCGAAAGCATACATAATTCAAATGCTGCGATGATTCAACAGATGCTCACAGTGACGTTCTTCATTATTTCAATAAATAGACATCCCATGAAATATTGGCCCATTTTCCGATGGACATCCGAAGCGTCGGAAGAACGGAAAGGAAAAGGAGACCGAAAAGGTCTCCTTTGCCATATGCTTTCCAAACGAATTATGTCCAAACGTCCGACACGTTCTGAGCGGTTTCCTTTTCCGGTGCTATATTCGAAGCGATTTTTTTTTGTGCTCACTTCGTTCGGATTTATTTTCTCTGCCCGTGTAAGGGGTTAATGGCAAGAAAAAAAAGGGATCGGCTAGGGGGAAGCCGAAAAAAAAACCGGAATGCGTCTTCTAGGATGCAAGATTAGGTAAAGTCCCTCGGTACGGGTGTCAATTTTCATTGCCTTCCAAACAGGGATGCGTACAAACCACCCCACACAAACACACACAAAAACGAATGAAAGTTCCAGCAGGGCTCGGGGAAAAAAAACGCAACCAAGCGAAAATTGGCAGCTGGAGCTGTCTCGCAAACCGATTCCGAGTGGATTTTTCCGATCACAGAAAGGGCTATGCCAAAGCCCTTCACTTTTGTGGCAACCCCAATGGCAGATGGGTTGTGGGTGAGAAAAAAAAAACACAAACAAACAAAAAAAAACCATCCCCCGCGCAGAGGAGATCATCGGGAAAAATGGGAAAATGGGGGAAAAAAATGTGTGCTCTCAAACCAAAAAAAAAACCCCAAAAAGACAAGAAAGGATTCCCATTTCTCACACAGCGCCGGGTCCATCATCGTCGTCCGGCAGAAGCCAATTTCGATCGGTCGTAAGCAGTAAACGAAGGCCAGTGCGCTGCATGGGCCCGTTTGTTCGGACATCCTATCGGGTCGTTGATAGTAGCAAAAGAATGCTAAAAGACAGTTTTTCTCATTTTCATGCAACACCATTGCGGACCGTTTCCCCGCTTGCGTTACTGCAGGGAGAGAGAGAGAGAAAAACAAAACCAAAAAACAACCGGCACTACCACTGCACATGCGAATGTGGTGTGGCAAGCAAAACTGCATCCAGGGATGTTGTGCAGAAAACGGAAGCAAAAAGTCCCCCGCCACCCCACCGCAAATGTATCCCCATAAACGGTACGCTGTTTGTGGCAACTGTGCTTCCGAAACGCCAATTGTGGCTGACGATTGCAGTTTTATTTGCGGGCGCGCTCAATTTCATCCCCCTTGCGGGCAGTCGTGTACAGCGTGTCTCAAGTTACAGCGACCTAGGATGGAACCGGACCACGAGGAAAACACGTGGCGCCGAACACCGAACACACCACGGGTAAAATGGGAAGTTTACGATCGTCCCGGAGCGTCGATCGAGAGGATTCTGAAAGGTGGTTCAACCAGAAACAAAAAAAAAGCGGAAAAGAAGGAATGTGGTCATAAATTATGGTACCAGTGTGGGTGGAGATAGTTTAGGGGTTGAATCCCCCCCCCCCCCCCAAAAAAAAAAAAAACAAATACCGGCGAATGAATGATTGCTGAGGTTTATCTTTCCCAACGCTGGGAAAAAGGGTGGTTTTGCTGCCGCAGTATGGAAAGATTCCCAAATAGCAATAGATTTGTTGCTGTTTCGAAGTAACGCTAGTGCAGTGTATGCAATTTTCCTCAGCTGTTTTTTTCCTTCTTTACCTTCCACGCAATGGTGTTGGTGTTTTGCGTTCGAGCATCATCTTTGGCAAAAGAATGCGAACGAATGTGAACTGGTTTTTGCGTATGGTGTTGCAATGGTTGCAAAAGATAATTGGCAAGTTTTGATAGCCCGAAGGAATGGCATATGGGATGCACAGTGGGATGCTCAATGTAACCAACTGTGCCTTTTTTATTGCTTAGCACAAGTCTTTAGCACATGCTTTATTGTATTTCTGATGCAGGGTACAGACAAGATACAACTTTCCAGAGTATAAATGTTGTGCACATCATCTTACTTAGTTAACAAAAGACTTGGTTTGGAAGAAGTTTTTCGTAAAGGAAATTTTGAAAACATGTTGACATAACACTTTTTTTCTAAATTTGAGAATATATTTTACTTCACTAAATTGAAGGGAAAGGTTATGCTTAATGAATTATTTGAGAAGAGTTGTTATATGATTTATTGTAAAGATTTTTTTTTTATTTATTCATGGACGGCCAGGCCGTATTGCTATTTTTTGTAAAGATTATGATTGAAGAATCACTAAGCCTCTTCCTTATGTTTGGCCCTTTATGTTTTATGTTTGTTTATGTTAAACCTTTATGTTTTGGAAAATTTTAGATTGTTTTGAAGATTTATGTACCTGCAGACTTAAATTGAACAATATTTAATATTGTAATTCTTAATTGTCAAAGCTTCCAACAAGTACCATACATATCGTGCACGGGATATATTTTATCTTATTTATATATAAGGTTATATATATATTTATATATAAGGTTCGAGGAAAGTCAAAAATCGCTTTTCTACACCTGTTGAGAGTGTTTTCCAGCAAAAGGAATTGTTTTTGCTGGGAAATTTTTAGAATTTCAGGAATTATCGGATATTTATCATTGCTAGGTTTTTTCTAAATTTTGATTTTTTTTTTGAGTTCACCAAATATTTCGAGGATCAGAAATGTACAAAGATTTATACATATTCGTATACTTTGGGCGGCTCAGTGGCATGATGGTAGCGGAGCCGGTCTTCACACGAACGGAGCGGATCAAAATCCCATTTGGGCCAATCTCCCGTAGCAAGGATTTACTTATCCGGCTACGTGGAAGAATAAGTCGATAAGGCCAGGCCGTACCAACGAAAAACAATATTATATACAATGATTAATAGGGTTTACGACACGTCTCTTTAGTGATTGGAACAGATGAGAGCGTAACATGTGAACTTTCGTTATTGCATGAAACCGACATCCACATACATGCATGCAGGACATCGTTTACAATATGTACTCCACTACTTAGTGCTGTGGTTATGCTATACTCGTATACTTATTTATAAATCTTATCCAAAATCATTAGATGTTGGTAATAGTGCCAGTAATTGGTAAACTTCTGTCATTTAATGTAGTTTTAACTTCAAACTGATTAAACTCGAAATTGCGAAATTGGAAATTGAATTCCGCATTCCTGTCCAGCATCCATCCCACAGTGTAATGCTGCAGAAGCCTAGATCGGATTAACGCTTTTTTGCAGCCTTCTTATCAATCGCCACGAGTAGCTTCACACTTGTTCGCCAAGGATTGTGCAGCATACCATGTGGAGCAACGAAAAAAGAACGTCTAAATCCAAAACAAAGCAAAAAAAAACGGCTGCGGTTCGCCTCTCTATGTTCCCGCTCCTTTGGCGTTGTCGCGCCCATCTCAAGGGAGTTGTGTGCTTCGTACATTTCGCCGTTTGTCGTGTTTTCGGTACTCGCAAACTGTTTCGGTAGCAACTATCCCCAACAGCCAACCCAGTAGATAGTTTGCACAACTAAACCAATTAAGGATGCGCGCACTGCATTGTGCGGCTGGCTGGACGGACTGTGGCTGTGCAGTGGCATGATTGCAGTTACATTCATTTTTATGGCGCTTAGCTTTGTAGTCGCGTAACCGCGGCGAGGATGCTGCTGCTGGTGGCAGATATGGGTCGGTTTAGCCCTCGACAGATAGACGACCGTGACCGGGTTGGTTGGGTGGTCCATTCGTTTTAATGGCGGGTCAGTCGATGTAATGCGATGCGATGTTGCTTTAAGCGCTGTAAGTACTGACAATAGACAATGGGTGGAATGAAATTAACTAAAAGTCAGTTTGTTAGCATTGTGTTGGAATGAATGGAATATGCGAACAAAAAAAGCTCAGTTGATGTGGAATCATTTAGCGCCCAATGTGTAATGTATTGTAGAATGTGATGCGCTGCCATGTTAGATCAAACTATTTGAACAAAATGGTACTTTTCCAAGTAATCACACAACCCGTTCTTTGCAATATTTAACGAGCTGCCCAATTTCAGTTTCAGCATTTTGTTACTGGAGGTGATTTGAATCAAATAAACCTCATTACTGAACTTCTGTTCGTGTACCTAAAGGGCTAAAAATTTCCATTCCAAATCAACGTACCACCTGTGGTATGTATCGAAGCAAACAATACGTTAATTAAGCGCTAGTTGAATAGTTGGCAGTTTGAATAACATTTCCCCCTACCCGTTGCTACGCACACAATACACCAAATTCCGTGTTGCTAGGATGCGTACACTATATTTGAAACTCCATTTTGAAACCCTCCGTGCATTGCGGGTTGCCGCACTGCCAGGCGTTGTTTGACGTCGGTTGTCAAACGCCCGGAATAAAAGCACATTTCACTCGCTCGCGGCAACAGCGCGCTAAGGCGAATTAGTGAAATGTGTCAAACAAGTGACAAAAACGCGACAAAAGGAGGTCAACAAGTTCAATTGAATATTCACACCAGGGCAGTGATCACCGACTGCTGCCGACTGGTTGAGTTTTGGGTGTGAATTTTGTCAACACCAGTACCTTTCACCGTTACGCGGGGAAAACTGTACACCGGCGTTACCATAATTTTCCCGACGACGACGGCGACGAGTTGAATCGATTGCGACAGTTGCCGCATTGTTCGTGCGCCAATGGGAGATCCGGTAGCGATATCATAATGAGCGACTCAAGTCAGACAACGTTATTACAGTTTTTAATTGCGTTTGTTTTGTGCCACTTGTGCGACAGCGAACGGGGAAGCGACCCGGGCCAGGCGGGTGCTAATCGGTCGCGAATGAATTTTTCCCAGTGCGATTTTTCGTGCGCCAAAAGTGCAAACTAGCTAGCGGCTGCGGGAAGGAGAGAAAGAGCACCGAGAAGGTAGGCGTTACACTCCGCTCTAAAGTGCAGGCGGACGAACGTGAACCAAGGCCAGATGGTGGCAGAAAGTTGATTCTCGCTTTTTCAGCTCCAGATGGTCGACAGCGCGTGTTTTGGCGCTAAGTTTCCTCGTTGAGTGTGACGAATTCTTAATTGAAGATGCGAGAAGAGCGAGCGGCAGGAGCAGAACGTCGCGGGCGTGCGCAAGTGTCTAGTGTTCCCGGAAGAAGCTGACGGCAAAGATGTAAATTTCCATTGCAAATAGTAAGTGGAAGGGTTTTTTTTTCTCTGTTCCAGCCAGAAGAAGCGTTGCATAGTAATGCTATCCGCCGTAAGATTTTCTTGGCTTTTACTAAGGAAGGAGCAAGTTTTTTTTCCGGTGTGTATGCAGAAATGCAGTGAAACCATGCTGACGTCTTGAAGCTCACGAAAAGTTCGCGGTGCATGGAACAAGAGAGGAAGCGGATTAAATTTGATAGCCATCTTGGGTGGATAGTTTTCATCTCCGTTGCTGGGAAACAATTTTCCAAACAGAGCATGAAGGAACAAAAAGGATGTCAGAAATGGAGTAACCGACAAAAAAAAGCCGGACGATATTAAAAATAGATTATGCAGATCACATAACAATCAGGCGCCGTGGAGATAGTGGACGGTGGTGGGTGAGTAGCGAAAAAACGATGGCATAATTAATGCATCAAAGCCTACGTCAGGGTGTACCGCGACGAGCTGTGGGGATAGTAAACCGACTCCATCGACCGGGTTGCACTGGGCACTGGCGCAGTTGGCGGAAACGAAACAAAGTGATAACGAGCTCCTTAGCCAAGACACCTCGCGATTGTGGCTAAATGGCTCTGTTAGGGATGCAAATGTAGTTGTAGATGGCCCCCTCCCCCCATACATCCATTCATTTTCCTTCCCGTTCCGCAAGCGATTTGCTTAAGCTTTAAATTAGACTCGGTGGCACTGATTGGCGAAAAGTGGGCTGGGTACATATTCACGCGCGCGCGATGAAGTTTGTTGCATTCGTTTGCGTTATGATGAGAAAATGAACATTCGGCCAGGGAGGGGGGATGGCAATGGGGGAAAAAGGAAATTGCAATCACGCAAACCCCGGACTAGTGCTAACCCGTGCGGATGCCGTGCTGATGCCAAATATTTAAACAAGGTGAGCAAAGTTTGCGCAACACGAATACCGGAACCCGAACTTCCCGCATCTTGCCCCGGTTCCCGGTGTGTTTTTTTTCTAGACGAAGCACTACCCAAGATTTGGCCGGGTGTTGATGATGCAGGTAAGGGCAAAATTTGTAGCAAATTGCCACTTGATAGATAGTGGCTTCCTATTTGCGAAGGGAAGCAGTCCCTAACCGCACCTTCCCGAAAAAAGGGATCGATGCAGAGCATGGGTTGCGCTTTTTTAATTTCCGCCCGCAGCCCGGATCGAGTTGATCGTGGGTAGGGGCACATAAATGGCACGGGCGGCAATTATGTATGCACCATCGCATGAGGTGTTGAGTGCAAGTATGTGTAAGAAATGTGAATGTGAAGAATTTCTTGTCTGGAGCTAATTATTTTGTTCCCCATCATATCACGTTTGATGGGTTGGAAATAGTTACACCTTATTTATTATAACAAGTAAAACTTTACATGCACGTCCGGGGTTCTCCGAATGAGTTAATAAATAAGTGTTTACATTTTTTCATAACCTAACGGTGTTGAAAAGTAGTGAATATTGTTTCGAGAACAAAATAGCTTAATACGCCGGAGGGGAGTCTACTTGGAAAAACGTTTGACATTGCATAACCTTTGGGCGTTTACAGAAATAAGCTACGCAAAGCGTTACGAAACGTTACGTTTTAAGTGCGCATTATGACATTACACCACAAATAAAATCATTTTATCACATTGTTGCATTTCGATAGATTCATTGTTTAACAATCGAGCCCTTTTGTTCGAGAAGAACTAATTTCTAACCACTAGAACTGCTAGAATGTTTTTTTTTGTTTTGGCAATTCAATGTGAACTAAGTACCCGGTACTAAACGTCGACAGGTCGTACACTACTGTACGGTGTTGTGTTGCGGGCTTTGCCACGCTTCACATACACACGTCAAGAGCTATTCCGAGCACACCCAACGATAATAGGTTTCTTGTTATGAACCCGAGTCTGCTACCATTGAAAGAAGTTGATAAATAGTTTATTTCCCGTCGTCACCGCCTCTTAACGGCCCGGATGAAGGGGTTACCGAAAGAGCTCATTTTCCATCCCACTTGGTTGAAGGCGCCCCATTCCCAAACCAGCGAGAGAAAAACGAGTTCGTAGTCGAGGGAAAACGGATAAGCTTTCCCATCATTTCTGGTGAGTTTTGGTTGGGGCACACACACACACGCGAACACATAGGCACACACCTCCAGGCACGCTGTGGGTGGGCCTGCATGTGAACAATATGCTTTCCAAACTAACTTCATGTTTACCCTTTTTCCTTGCAAGCGTTTTCCTGCTCGGTTTAAAAGGGCTGGAAAACTGTGGCAAATTTTCCACCCACTTTCCATTCACCATACATACATACATACATACGCACACACAGGCACAGTCACATTGCCGTTCATGAGCACTTTGCTGAGGCACGGCCTGCTTTTTTGTTTGTTTTGGTTCTTCCGAGAAATGAGCACAACCAACGGCTCAAACTGAGAGGTGTGTGAGTGTGTGAGAGAGAGAGAGAGAGAAAAAGAAAGAAAGAGAGTGTGTGTTTTTTTTTTGCTTCGTTACCGTTTAATTTTCTGAGAACATTTTCCGAGAAATGCCAGTTGGGAAAAGCTCCATCCGTGAGCGATTGGAATGGGACGAATAAATGGTAGTCACCTGTAAACCGTCTGGCTAGGATAGATTTTAAACCCATTTTCTCTTTACGCTTTCCAAACTCTTGTACACACACATACACCCGGGGCAAGTTCTCGATTTCGTTTTTTTGTGAGGAGTGCCTATGTGGGTTGGAGGAAAGAGAGGTTACGCTATCGACGATTAAAAAACCAACACAGGATAAAAAGGTTCCGTTGAGCAAGAAATACATTACATTGCATGTGGAATAACAAAAAAAAACCATCTATCGTTCATCTTTAAAATAAGGTTGGGATAGGGACAGCTGAGGGGAAGTTCTTGGAACGATGATGAACGTTGCGAGTTGGCAAAAGCTTACAGCACAATTGATGTTATCTCTCTTTACCGATAATCTGTAATAATAAATGTAATCTTTGATAATTGAAAACGATTGATCCAGGTTGCTTGTGCAAGCTTTTTTGTCATATTGAACAATTCGAAGAACGACGATGGAAAACAAAGAAGGTGCTCGTATGTTGTGATGGTTGCATACTTTCTGGCAGTATTTTTAAAGACGCCTAAAGTTATGCAATAGCTGAACAAAGTTGGCTGGTTGCGATTAATTATGAGATTCATGATGTTACTGTTTTTTTTTTATTTGGAAGAGACGGCCAGACAGTATTGCTTATAATAAGGATAACATTTTGATCAGGAATTTTCCACACCAATACTCCATAGCTTCTAAGTGAGAGCTAAAAATGGTAGATATTGACATATTATTAAAGGAAAAGAACAAAAAAAAAACCACTGACGAGACATTGAGAAGAAGCACGACAATTTCTGGTAGATCATCAGCAAATAACATATCGAACAAAAGTTGTTCCTGTATTTCTTAAAGCTCCTCCTTACCCAACCGTTTGATAACGATTCTGTCGAAACATCAACATTTCGGTGTCATCGCACCCAGGAGAGTTGTGCGCTAAAGTTAAACATCCCATTACGATGGAACCGTCAACATATCTGCACCGCGGTGTTTCTTAATATGGTAAAAGTTGATATCGTTTCCTTTAGACGAAAAAGTTTCAAGACGCACACACACACACGCACGCTCGCGACCATTTAACAGGAATTAGTCACCGGCCTGCGTGACAGATGGTTGATTCGATTTTGGGTCTCACTTGGAGCGTTGCTGCCCTGTGCCGCAATGCCAAAAACGGAAGACAGATGGTGAAGTGGACCTGTGGGGCGGGAAAACCGTCCCAAACGTCTATGACAGTAATCTAATGGTGGCTCTGTTTTGTCCCAAACGCGTTACTTAACGAACAATATAAACGAACCGTTACGTGGAACATGATGATAAGCGCATGAAACACAACTTCGTGATGGCGATAGTACGTCTGAGTGGAAGGTGGGTCATGAAGAAACGGGCCGGATGAACGAGATTAATCTTTTCTCGCCAAACATAATATTACTTTTCCTCTACCGGTGCATCCCGCCCGATGGAATGATGTATCAACGGTTATCAATTTCAGAGGAATAGGATCGCCCCACCAAAAGACACCAAGGGCAGCTGCAGGACGTTCCGATACTTTTTCTTAAGGTAAGCTTTTCCTTAGAAGAAGCTAATTTTCCTACCGCCTCCGATGAAGCTAGCAACCGGTGGTATAAGCTTGAGTTTTCTTTTCTTTGCATATTGGAAGTTGCGTGGAGATTGTTTTCTCCTCAGCGGATGTTGCAAATGCACATCGTTTCGGAAGGAAAAAATAAGAACCACATCCAACGAGCAACTTCATCGCTGCAGCTGCAGTGCAAAGAATTCTGATTGCCGTTGCAGTATCAGTGAGGTAGAAAAATCGAACGACGGTGGGTGCGCTGAAGTGCTTTAAATTTAATCACATTTCCAGCGCAGCTTAATGTCGTCCGTCGGTTGGCTTCCCACCTGCCCATTAGCTTCTTGCGTTCTCGACGGAGCGTTCCGTTCGTGAGTAATGTTTTGCGTAGGCACCACGCTGCTTGAAGGCTTTCCGTGTGGCTTGTGAACACATTATGGACCCGGTAGCAAAGCAAAATTGCGGATGAAGATGCTCGTGATGCATATCTAATAAAGCTGATAGCGATAGGATACAAGCTGCGCTTGTTGGCTGAAGTTATTTACCTGGGCATGAATTATTAAGCAAACTAAGTGAAAGGTTTAATGCCTTGTTTTCGTAAATTTGAGAAGCATTTTGCCACAAATTATGATTTTATCAAATATGTACAATACAGCACAAATATTCCTTTTTAAAATTCTAAATAATAGTAAGCATAAAAAAGATTGTCTACCAAAAATAATTTTATAAACACTTCTTCCAAAAGTAGAACAATTCTTTCCCACTGTGTGACGTAAAGCTCCTTTGTGCGTAATGCTGTCTATAATGAGGCCTATTTATGCGCAGTGATAATAAATGAATGAAAAAGCTCACGGCTAGACCCGTTGGGAGTAAGTAGCTTCGTTAAATTGCATCCCATTGACACACTCGGTTTGTGGAAACTTTTACTCCCGCGAGGGATAAAAAGCGGTAGAAAGAACCGCTTTAGTCGAGAAAAAAAATACACAAAGTCCTTAGCTGCTAAGTACATGGTAAAATAGCTTCACTTTTACCCTCTCTAAATAGCACATTCAACTATAATTAACCAGTCGGAGGGGAGAGAGCGTTGCCAACAACCAAACGGTAGTGAAGAAAATGGAAAGAAAAAACGAACGAACTTAACCCTTAACTTTGTGCAAACTAGCAGTTGACGCTAGCGAATGGTGTCATAAATATGGTATAAATCAACAAGGATTAACTGCCCCTGCTGTAGAGCAAAAAAAAAAGGAAAAAAAAACAAAGCAGCCAAAGAAAGGGAGCAAATTATGATTTGTGACCATAGTAGGCAGGATGTTTATATTATGCTCGCTGGGTTGAAGTTGACTTTTCTGCCCAGGTTCCCATTCTAAAAACCACTCGAATTCGTACATAAATTAAGTGTTGATTCCGTTGCGTGAAACTCGTGTAGCTAATTTCTTCATCAAATATTTAAATACAATCACATACACACACAAGGCTAGCCGGACGCCAGCCTGAGAACTGCGGGATCAAAGCGAGCGATGAAAACTGGCACCGCGCGCATTTTTGAGTTTTTTTTCCGGGTGAAGAATTTTCCATCATTTAATCTCCTTTCGAGAGATTCCTGGTTGTTTTGGATCGGCATGAGATTGTTGATTTCTGTGGCCGCCGGAACCCGCGTTCTTTCGCGGGTTTTCGTGGAAAAATGTTGCTTCAAGATTATTTAACACACTGGCACACTGGAAGGCAACGGAAAACCAACGCAAAAAGCAAAAAGCACGATCGTTTCCGTTTGAAAAGAATCTCAATTTCGAGGTGCTTTATTTCCATGCCGGAGTTTTATATTCCCTACACACGTACACCGGAGCCGGAGTTAATTTCAAGTGCTGCCTGCTTCGGGGGGAGGGTGATGATTTTCGCCTGCTGGAAACATTTCCAAGTGCAGAAGTTTGTGGCCTACACCCAATTCCCCACTGCTCGCCTTTTTTTCGCAACTTGCTTGCTCGGTCACACCGTTACATCCGCTGCTTGTGTGGCTTCCGTACGGCAGCAACAAAAAACAACACGATAAGAAGCACACTTGTGAACATTTTTAAAACTCTTTCAACCGAAAGCAACTCGAAAGGCAGCAACTTCTTGGCAAGCCGTTGTGTTGTTGTGTTCGTGTGCGTGCAGGTGCAGGAGACTACTTGTGCGATTGCCAAAGTCACTGTGAAGCTCCGTTTTGTGCCCCGGCAAGGCTAGCGGGGAATCCGAATCAGCAAACGAACGTATTGAGCTGTATCTAATCTCTTTTGAAGATTTACGCTAAAGTTTAGTCAGCCCGGGCGCTTGTTTCGTGATTCGTGGGGAACCGGGGCAGTTCCGGGAAAGTGGCGTACCGTTCGGTTGGGAAGTTTGCAAATGGATGCTGAAAACTCGGTCCGGGTGCTGATTGCAGTCGTGTTTCTGTATATTTTTAAAGCAAGTAGCAATATTTTAAACAGCAGCTACCATATTTTCACACAATAGAAGTAGGAAACTGTTGCTTGTCGGTGAGAAGGTATACCTCTACAGCTCTTACTTACTGCTTTCGAATTTTAGAGCGTAGCAATAGTTTGTATAAAGCTTCGATAAGAGCTTAAAAAAGCTAGAGTTTTCCATCAAACGTTCCTTTCCAGTCAGCTCTTCTAAGGCTTTAAAAAAACTATAAAAATCCGAATAGAGGATTGAGGAATTTTCCGGGCAATGATCATCAATGTTCCCTCGGCACGTGATGGGGAGTACTTATTGTGAGCTCCTCGACTTTGCATCTCACAGATCTTCTATTGTTGCTTCACAATAGACAGAGTTTATCATGGATAATATGGAAATTCAAACCTTGCATGCATTGGTGATAATATAGACAAAGCTTCGAATTGTATATTGTTGATTAATGGCGTTGGAGCGGCCCGGTGGCATGATGGTAGCGGAGCCGGTCTTCACACGAACGGCCCGGACCAAAATCCCATCCGGACCAATCCCCCGTAGCAAGGACTGACTATCCGGCTACGTGGTAAAATAAGTCGATACGGCCAGGCCGTTCTAACGAAACAAAAAAAAAAAAAAAACTAAAATTAAGTTGGCTTGTCATTAGAATTAGAGTTGGGTCGAGTGAACTGAACTTGTGAAGTTCGGTCAAACCCTTTAAATGAACGATCGAACTTATTTTGTTCAACGATGTTACTGCATTTTTCTCCGAAGGACGAACTATCCGTACAAACAGGTCCGTGGAATTAAGCTTGCTTTATAAAGAAGCGTCCAGACTGTAACCATAACATATGTTCGAATGGTTTTCGAGCAGAAAATCAGCGTTTCTGGCAACCAAATTGGCATCAAATTGCGTTTTAGGACGATTTGGCAACACTGAACGGACAAGTGTGGACGCAAAATCCATCGCGTAGTGTAACAAGAATTAATTTTATTGTTGAAATACATTTTTTTCGAACAAAGATCATGTAAAAAAGTTTAATTCAGTGCTTAGTTCAACCGCCAATGTTTAAAAATTGTTTCCGTTGCAAAACAACTCGATTTTGATAAATTCGAGCATATGTTATAGTATGGACCATTTCTCTATTCTTTTCAACATTTGGCAATTCTGTTTTTGTTACGCGTAACAAGTATAACATAACAAAATTTTGTTATGTATAACTGTTATGAACTACAGTCTGGACGCTCCTTAAGAGCAGAGGGAAATAGAACGGTAGGACAGAGCGAACTGCCTGACGAGTAAAGTCAGCAACAATATAACAAGCGAACTGGAGTGATAGATTGAGCGAACTGCTCGACGAGTGTAGAAATATTTGGAGAGCGACCTGGAACGACTGGTAGAGTGAACTGCCCGTCGAATGTAGGAACAATTGGTGATCAGCCACGGTAGGTTAAGTGAACAATATTGTTAACGATATTTGTAAGGAAGGATTTAAATTGGCGCTCGTTTCGTTTTGATTCTAAAGCAATACTAATCTATATTTCTCTTATTGCTATTCTTAATTCTATTTCCATTCGGGTTCGCTCGTGAGCGCCGTTTACATACTCCGCTTGGCCACTTCAGACCGATCCTATCTCAATTCTTAACAAATATGAAAGAGAGAAAAGATGTGAGACACTTATTTAATGCGAAACTAAGCTATCAGAGTTGGCATAGCAGTTGTTTAAGAGACTCATGGAGGGTGTCCAAGTCAACTCTGTTGCTGTAGCGATATGTAAGAAAAACACAAACCTTCCCCGTCCTTATCCTAACTCCACTTAGGCGTCTTCTGACGGATTGTAGATCAATATTTCAGCACAGAAGTATACGCCATTGTTATTGAAAGATATTGTGAACAAATGTTCAATCATCAATAAAAAAGACGAAAACTGCTAGAGTCCTGTATAAAAGACATCACATGTTGGACCAAGGATTCCGTAACAATGAAACGCTTGACACGCCTTGCGTGCTAGTATCATGAAACTTCCAGCCGAGCTTAATTTACTTCCCGGAGCGTTTATGAAGAATTGGTAGAACAAAAGGCAACTGCGCCAAAATCCTGCCAACCGATCGAATAGGATGTGTCCCGCATTCGAGGGCGAGAAATAAATAAAAAAAACACGCCTCCAGAACCATGGCCATAAGCGACAGGAAGAAAAGTCATTCTTTCGGTATGCTTTCTTGCTGAGTGTGCGAAAAGTTGGCCATAGGCCATAGCACACCATTCCGGTACGCGCAACCGTGTGTACGTACCTGGTGCGGATCGATCGGCGAAAGCTGCATACCCGGCGTATGCCGAAAATGCGGCATCAACAGGAACGATCTGCGGTGTCGTTAGTCTGGCCGCCACCTGGGAAGGGAAGCTGCGACGGTGAATGCGCAGGAACCCGCTCGGCATCGGCATAATATCGATAAAATATGTAAGAAGATTTGTGGTTTCCCATTGCGATTTCCTTCCCACGACCGAGCGCACTGCAGGGCCAGGTTCTAAAACGGCCAAGCGATGGGGCAAGCGAATGGGAAACAACCACTCCACCGGCAGTCGGGAGGAAAACGGAAAGAACCACGAGATCAACATTCGATTTGGCAATTGGGATACACCTCCCCTGCCCGACGGATGAGCGTTATAAGTGTGAAAAACGAACAAAAAGGAAGCAAAAAAAAAGCCCGGAAAATTGCTCACTCCGCACCTGGACCACACTTGAAATGGGGACACAGAGGAAATATAAAAAAAATTGTACCTTTCGCAGCATCACAAAAAAAAGGTAACTGCAAAAGCGTGATGGAAAATTGATGCTCATGATGGCGATGGAACCACACAAAGAAGCGGCGAAAAAAAAGAGAAGGCGGCAGCGTTGTGGTTGTGGGAAAATTCTTACTTCTTTTCCGTGTCCCGAGAAATGAAGACAGACGAAAAAACGAAAGCAAACATGAAAAAACAGGACATTGGGGTTTTGGGCGTGAAGGGAGGTGGCCTAGGTGTGTGGTGTGTGTGTGTGGGAAAATGGGAGCAATTTAACTTTCGCTTATAATTTGCACCGACTGAAATTGAATGCCGAATGAGACGGAAACGCCGACCGGGTGCGCACGCTCGCCGGCTGAATAAATGATGTGCAATTTGCATGACGGCGGAACGCACCCGGTTCACCCGGGAACCCGCGGCATCATGCGCGATGATGAAGGAAGTTTTCTTAAAGGATTTAGCAGCCACCGCTCGCAGGTTTTGGCTCGGTGGAAGATAAAGTAGGCATTAGTGGATTGTGGTTGGTCCCGTAGTTGGTCCCTTGGAGGCCTTGGTGATGGTGTTGGCCCGGGGTACGGTTCCGATGGCACGATTTGAGCTAGTTCCCTCTGCCACATTCGATCGATTTGCTACCAGTCGGTAAGCTGAGAAGAAATGCTGGGAAGTGCGATGTATGGGAGTGTAACGTGCGAACCTGTCTCGTGTGATGGATGTTGGCGACTTAGTAGTTACGATGAAGAGGGATAAAGCGGGGGCATTTGTAGCTTTTGTGCTGCATAATGGTGGAATGCTTAAAACCCGCTCATGAACTTCGAACGTTTAGTCTTCATAAGGGCTCATCCAATTATTACGTAACGCAAAAATTGTCAATTTTCGACCCCCTCCCCCCCTATTGGAACAAAACGTAACACTTGACGCAACCTCCCTCCATTAATTACGTAACATTTCGTTGAAATTTATATGAAATTTTCATAATTATCTAAGTAATTCAAACAAATGCAAAACGAAACAAACAAATTGCCTAAACAAATTACTACTCAGGCCAGGCTGACTTGCTTAATCGTTGCTAATAATTTAGAAGCGTTTTTAGAACATTTTTCAATCTATACAGCTACGATAATGCATACGATATTTCTTTAACAATATTTGTTAGCAATGAACAATGGCTGTCCGTATCTTTCATCAATATAATTAGGATAGGTTCTGGATAAAGATATCAATTACCGGAAGACGCTTCGTATACAAGTCCACATTCACCTCATTCCCGAATGTAGGACCATTATTCATTCACTAATCTAATCTTAATGAAACACAGATTCAAAGGTTCTAAAAAAAATGGTGAAAGTATAACTACATTTTTTGGTAAAATAGATTTAGTGAATAATTTTCAGTTAAACGAAGCTGGGAGTATATACAACTTGAATTGCTTAACACCCAATGGAACATCAGACATTTAAAATATCAATAATTGTTAGGCATTTGGTTAGGCATTAGGTTATGGTGGTTGGCATTTGGTTAGGAAAAAACGGTTTAATTGAATCGATAAGCTTCTTAAAATTCAGCACCATTAAAATCAACTATTTTAGCTGGTATGCTGACTTCAAACACGGCCATACAAGCACCGAGCACGATATTGCACGTTCTAGTTGGCAAAAGTTATTCATTTTTCCGTAAATGAGCTTCCGAGCACTAAATGATATCGAATAATGAACTGATGTATGATTAATGATTGATGTATGATTGCATGAAGTTATTAAAGATAGTGATTAACTTGGATGCAACATTCTGAAACTGTTTAGAGCTCTACAAGCTCAATGTAACAAATCGTAACGCTGGTACTGACCCCCTCCACTCCCTATTAGCGTTACGTAATAATTGAATGAGCCCTAAGGAAACGTCACTGTTCCTTTGCAAATTCTTTTATTGAATGCATATTACCGTAAAATGCTGTTGTTTTGCTACATTTTTTCCAGGTTTGAGCTACAATATTTAAGGTTATGAACAATTGAACAACAAACATATTGTTATACTTAGTGGAACTCTTAAAAAAATGGATTGTTTAAGCTAATTTTACTTCCAACAGTGCCATTATGGGCGATGGAGTTCGTAGAATCAACTAAATTACCTGTAGGTTTCCTTTGCATTGATCATGTAAAATGAGGTTTTCAAATACCAGAACTCTTCAAAGGGTTGTCCAAATATTCAAATCATAATACCCACGCGTAGAACCATGAAGCCGCTTTCCACTTTGCTGAGTAAAGGAGCTTTCGAAAGTAGTGCTCAACCAAACACAATGTTGGTTCCACTAAATACCAGCCCTGCCTTGTTGAATCTACCTGGAACTGTCGGCACGGGAAAAGCGTCGAATAAATCGCCAGAAAAGAAAAAAAACGTTGCACTGCATTTTCTGTTCCGCCCGTGTGCACGGTGTCGTAATGATCGAAAATGGTTTGCAGCTTCTGCAGCACTGCAATCACTGCACCTGGGTGCAAAGTGCATTTAGGAGTTCACGTCCCAGCGGCTTGCTCCCTCAAAGCTTTATTGGTGCCAGATCGAGTTTTCGAGCGAAACGCGTCGGTGTTTCTTGGAAAACACTGTGACTGTTGGTCGGTTATTTCGGGTACATAGCGGCCCCCCTGGGGGGATCGGTCCGGTGCGCTAGGACGCAGACGGCAAAGCATTTTCCGGAACCGGAAAACACCGGTTATTTGTTCGACTGTCGGGGAAAACAGATTGCTGAGCGTGTGATGGTGCTTATGGGCTGTGTTTTGCGCGTTTGAACCGTTTCCATCTTGCTGTCATAGCAACTGGTAGGGCCACTGTGTGTGTCTGTGCTTTGCTGTGTAGTTCTGCACCGTAAGGACGGTTCCTTTCCGGAAGCGAAACATTTGACGGAGGTCTTTCGAAGGCTGTACTACGGAAGAAAAAAGCAACAGGGAATTGGAACGAATTCTCCCTTTACTCCACGGCAGACCCGAAAGAACTTAAAAGATGAAAGAACCGTTTGAAACGCGACAGAAACGCCTAGACGTAAGAAAAACAGGAAACGAAGCAAAAACAAACTGTAGCAAGAAGCGACACAGTGCCAGAAGTAAAGATGTACAAATGGAAACTGTCAACGCTGAAGACAACAATCATAGTAGGTTCGTTTTTTCATTCTCATTCTCTCACGAGTGGTTCAAGTTGTACCGGTTCCGGTTTCCGCCATTGCCAGTCCCAATCGTACGCGACAGTTCGGGAAGTCATTTTTATGTCAAAAGAACGTTCTCCAACCGACGGTGTCACTACGGGGCGGTATGATTTACTTAGATTGGCGTACAAGATACCGCCATGGGGCGTACATTGACCTACTGGGGAACATACGTAAATGAAGCTCTGAAGAAGCTTGATAGAAGATAATTATTTCAGTCTGTGCGAGGTTGCAATCCCATCGCACACCTCAATGCAGGGCTGCTTTGGTTTGAGTTGGTTTTCAACTGGTGCTCTTTCGCGTTACCATTGACAACTGATTAAAGCTCGAGAGAGGACATACATCAAAGCAATGCGGTTGAAGGAATGGTAATGGGAGTTAAAAATAAGAGGTTATGTTGAATTGTCGTGAATAGAAAACCGCGGTACTGATTGTCGTTATGTTTAAGCTAGCACGTGAAATGTTGGTGAAGGGTTCACTACAAGCAAGCGCATTCAACCATGTAGGAGTAGTAAGTTCCAGTGGCTTAATTATCAAACAAGCTTGTTTCTGTTTTTCATGATTCTTTTGGTTTGTTTGCATGAATACAGAAGGAATTGGTTCGTTAAATAAAGTGCTTCTTAAATTAGAAATATGGACTTAATTAACAAAGACATGACTGAGTAAACCCAGCTTCAATCGCGTTTATTGCATAATTTGAAAGGATTTACTTATTTCTACCAATGTTTATTAACTTTATCTGAAGTATTTTTAAGGAAATAAGTTTTTATGAGGTCAGTTGTATCAAAACTGAATCAAATGTTGAATTTAACACAAATGTTAAATTAATATTTGCACATAAATCGAGAAATTAAAGAGCAGCATTCACAAAAGCGGAATGTAAATGAATGAATGAAGGGAAGTTAATAAGAAGAATAACCCAACTAATAGAACAAAAAGGTAGAGAGTATTTGAATTATTAAGGTACAAAGTATTAAACGCCAAATTGTGATAAAATAACCCATCTGACAGTAGCAAAGAGAACAACAGAGAAGCAGACTTTAAAGATAAACCAAAGTGTTAAAGAATGTTATTTTGTATCACTGAAAATATTTGAACAAATAAATAATATTTATCATCAGAGAAGTTTTACTATTTTAGGCAGAGAACGAATATGTTTTATTTTTGGTCTCTTTATCACATTACTTTGTCGAAGAATAATATATCGATTGTTGTTTGTCTTTGTCGTTTCCTCAATGGAAACGAAAATAAGATCAGACCAAAGCACTTCAGCATTTGATCCTGAAGCAATTTCACATTTATTGCAAATCCAAGAGGCTATTCATCATACGCTATTGCTTGCTTGACCCACGGCTGGACCGCGCCTCGTAAGCAAAAGCCCTTCAAATGCTCTTCTCATTGTTAAAAATGACAATATTGTTTCATTCTGTGTAAAAAGCACTCCACCAAACAAGACAGCGAACGTCTCGCTTTTTCTTGCACTGGGCGAAGTACAGCAAAATAAAAGTAACGAAACACAATTGCGTGGATGTTCCGTAGCACCGACGCCGGTTGATTCCGATGCGAGAACACTCTCTCACGATGGTGCGCTAGCATGGTGGACCAGAGTATTCGGTCGCTTCTGCACTGATGAAGTATCCTCTCGAAATACGACAATAACTTTCACTCGAAGTGAGTTTATCGGTTTATTTCCACCGCACCGCCAGATATTGGATTGGTGGCCGAACGCGCCGAACAGTGGAAATGAGCGCACACAACCGACAATGGGACCAGATTAAGCCCCCGGACTGGTCTCCGTTTTTCCGGGGTTTTTCCGGGCTGGTGGAGCAAAAAAAGGATCCCCTCCGCCGCAAGGTTGATGTCCGTGCGCGCTATTGATGCGAAGGTCTTTTGTCATTGACCATCAGTTCAGCGTTCATGGCGGGGTGCCGGGGGGTGGGATCTCGCAAAACAGATTCCCAGAAGCGGTCGTTTAGTTGGGATGATGGAAAAGAATATTTGCGGAACACAACGCGGCCATTGGAATTTTTCCCATCTTGAGCGATCGCTGTCATTTTCCCCTAACACTTGGTGGGCTTGTAAAAAGTCTTGTCGCCAAAGTCACCGCTCAATCATGCTACGGTATCGTAAATTTCCCCAACAACCAACAACCAAATTTTCCCGCCCGGAACACCGGATTCAATTACATCAGAATCACCAAAAAACCGTCCAAAGCCTTGTTGAGTTTATTTTGCCCACCCGTCGGGGGCGCTGTTGTTCGGGAGGCGGTTTCTTTTACGGGACAAACAACATGGCAACAAAGACCGCTGTAAAAGTAGCTAAATTGTAGCCATTGCATGGTACCGGGACTCGGGCGTGACAGGAAAAGCGGCAGCAGCACATTAATTTATCACCAAAGCTTTAAAATAATAATTTTCACTTTACAAAGAAGCGTGGGGCTTTTTTTCCAAGAGGGGGCGAGAGGGGCGACAATACTGCCAGCAGGCAACGGTTCGGGCAGGGTAGCTTAAATAGCATCATTTTCCAAGTAGTACCAAGGAAAAATGACATCGATTCCGAACAACTGCGACTCATTGGCGCGCTTTACGGTTGTAATGTACCCGTTCGTTCCGATCCCTACCGTTCGTTGGGGTGGGACCGTTTTGTCCCCGGTTCTTTGCGTTTGTGATTTCACCCAGCCAGCAACACCAGTTGTTGGCGTGTTTTACCATTCCACCAGCCAGAGCATTGGTGGTGGGACGAGCACTGGTAGGAGGTGTCAACTGCTGTCCGTGGGACAGCCTCGTAACAACAGTGAAGCAACGACTTGACGGGAAAATTATTTATTATCGTAAACTGTTACCCCGTCGCTGCAACGAAGCTTTGCTTTGGAACATTTTCAACAAACAACCCATTTTTCCCGCCCGGCCTCGGTCCCGGTGGAAGTGAGATTTTCCAGTCCGGTTTTTATTTCATTGCGGACGGTTGGCCGGGTTTTTGAGTGCTTTCGGACTGCCGTAAAAGCGTGCTTCATGAGTTGTGTGAGTACCAAAAGAAAAACAAAACGAAGAAAAACACACACACACACTTTTCCAATATTTTGTAAAGTTTTACTCCTGGTGGGGGAAGAGGAAAAATTCGCCCACCCCCAAAAAGCTTGTCAAAAGCGCTTTTCCTGGCGCTCGGGGTTTTTTTTTTTTGTGAAAGTGTGAAAAAGCGCCACACTTGCGAACCATTGCGTTTTCGTCAGAAGCATAAACCGCCTGCTAAATAGGTCTATAATTGGTGAAATAATGTCATCAAACAAACAAACAAACGCCTTTTGCGCCACTGCGAACCGAAGGGGTTGCCGGGATTCGTGGTAATGTCAGCCTTTCCTCCTTAGCACCAATTAGCACCCGCCGGGGTCCTTTACGGCGGTGCGTACTACTAATAATAATAGTACGGAAAAACATAACGCATTACACTCTCAAGCTCATTAGCGGTAGAGTAACACGGGTCGTGGTCGTTTTTTTCTCTCTTTGAGTTGGTTTCGTTTGTGCCGAAAGGTAGCGTGAGAAAGTTTCCCTAACCGTCGTCAGACGACGTGCGCGTGGAAAATCCGAGGGACAAAACCTTCCCCATGATTGACGTAATGGGGGGAGGGGATGTTGTGTGGGGTTGCCGCAAGTACCTACCAACACACACACACACGCATACATTCCGAGTATTTGCATAAAATCTATTTTTTCAACCGTCCGTCCATTGGGTGCCTGAATTCCATTAAACACTTCGTTATTTGTCAGCTTGCTTTGACCGGGTGGGTAGTATGGCGAGAAAAAGCCCTAACTTCCTTTGCCCTTTTTCCAGACCGGAATCGGAAATGACGTGAATCGGGAGGCTTTGGAATGGTACTGGCAAGAATAAATAATTGTTTACCATTTTTTTTGTCTGTTTGTTTCGTTTCGTTTCGTTTACCATTCCTCTGCGTTTGAAACCATTGCGTGACCATGGTGACGCCGGTGATGGTTGGAAATAAAAATAAAAGCTCAGCAAGGCAAAAGTCACCCAGCGTTGCGTTCTTGGGCGGAATGAGAAAATTAGTTTCGAAGCGATTTCAATTAATGAATGTCAAAAATCACTTTTTTGTGTGCATGCCTGCCCATCGGGAAAATAGGGAAAAGAAGGGAAATAAATCATAAAAAGCAAGAAGCATAAACAAAACCTTCAAGTCCTCCATTTTAAGCTCAGTTGATGATATGAACACGCACACACGTGTGGGCGAAAGGCATTCAGCGGGGGAGTGGGTGTTGTTGTGGTACATTAAAGCGTCATAAAACTTTACACATGTATGGCCGGATTTGCATATAAAAAAGCTGCAGCATAAACGTCATTCGGTAGCTGCTTTCGTCATTCATCCGCTCATGGTTGACGGTGGTGGTGGCCGGCTGTTTCGCCGGGTTTTGCTGACGTTTGTTGAAGCACGAGCAATTGCTCGGGTGTGTGCTCGTGAATATTTTAGCCCCAGACCAGACCCAGGGCTTGGGTGCGCTGGTACCGGTAGCCGGTTGGGTGACAAATTGGATTGTGAGTGTGATTGGAGCGTGTGCACAAAAAAAAAATGTCGTCGAACGAGTTAAGCTTCCAACGATTAAAGCAATTTTCTCATCAAAAATAAATCATTTTTACTTCAGCAGCGGTAAATTGTGAGCAATGAAGCTTTACCGTCGGCTGATTGATTGTAATTAAAGTATTTATCCAATTAATTGCTTGCAGGAGGAATGCGACGGTTAACATTGATAGGGAAAATTAATTGTAAATTATCTAAAGGATCGTGAACAGGGCTATTAAAAGAAGGTAATTACCTCACTTTAATTGAATTCTAAATTATAAAAAAATATGTTAGTTTTTTATGTTTAATTATGTAATATAGCTATAGGACCGAAGTTTTAGAACGATAATATTTCACTAGGTCATGTCCAGCAACACCTGACAGCATCTGATGTGGGTGAAAGTGGAAAACAATCACGTTCACACCGAATGAACACGAATGAAAGGATTCACCCATCAGCCATGGCACACTTTGTCTCACTTCCAAATCAAACAACAAAAATGACACCATACCCCAGTGGTTCCATTGTTGTTGCCATTCGCGTTTTATGCTATGGTTGGGTACCAATTCCCGGGGGTGGTTCTTTCGGAAGTCATCGTTACTCTTTTGTTCTGCACGGTCGTTTTCGTGATGTGAGATGCCACGGAAATCTCCCTTCGTTTCGATTCCGTACGATCATTTTGTGCTTTTCTATGCTTTCCCCACTCGTTGGAAAACCGTATGGTAGGTTATCCCTTGGTAATGGGGGGTAAAGGCAATAAGAATGGCCAAACAGCACGTTGTCGGTTCAGTGGGACCAGTAGCTGGGAACAGTAAATTGTTTGGAAGTTCTGGAGGAAACGGCACAAAAATAGCAGCAAAAAAAGGGGCTTTTGGTCGAAATCCACCGATAAGGAAAAGCAGAACGATGAATGGATTAGTGCAGGAAAAAAGCCTCATAATAATATTACTACTGCTGGAAGTAGAGCTTAACAAGAAATAAGCTTACAGTAGGCTGTGCTTCAATTTTTATCCAATAATCTCTATTGAATGGAGGTACTTTTGTCATTGTCTACTGGCACAATTATGAAGTAATGAATTACGTTAATGATTGCCCGGAGAAATGTAAAGGAAGAATGTGTACAGCTTTATTGCTTTATTTTCGTCGGTCCATTATCTAATTATTTGACGTGAATAAATCGTTGCAACCAGTTTTCTGTGCTTCCCCGAAACAAAAACAAAAACATCCTTACGGGAAATCGTTTAGTACCGAATTTGTCTGCCAAATATTGCCATACTTTTTTGTTTGATTTACTTTTTTTTTCAACGTCAGTTTCAACCAAACAACTAACACACAACGCAAGCAAATTGCTTTACCGAGGCAGAATGACGCAGCCCCCGGTTACCGAAACAGTGAAAAACTGCGCCGCAATCTGATTTATCAGCTGGAAATCCATTTTTCACGCAATGTGCACACTCGTGCGCCCGACGAACGTTCGCAAAATAACGAGTGAATAATTTTGTCCACTTGTTCCCGGGATATAACTAAACCATTCGCTGGGGAACTACAGCACCCGGGGACGGAAAAGAAAAACAAAACAACCAGTCCGAGCCAAATAAAGCACCACCCGATAGCCGGGTTCTGTGTTCTACTGTCGAAATCTGTCCGTGTCATCATCATCATCATCATCATCATCGCTTGCAATGACCACGGAGCTTTTTTGGTGTGGAAGCGTTAGCAAACCGAAAGCGGAAGCAAGGTTGTGTTTTTTTATATTATTTTTCCACTTTTGCTCTCTCTCCTTCTCTCTCACTCCCCCCTACATCAAACAGTCGAGTTGGTCGATCAACAGAACCGCCGTTCAGTGGAGCGAAGTTTTGCGAAGCGCGTACTAAGACAATAAATGTACAGAGACGGAATTTTCCCGACCGATGCCGGCGGACCGATGTCCGTTTGGTTCATGAGGGGGGGATGGATTTTTATTTTTCGGTTATTGTTATTTATGTTGCATATTCAATGCCCCGTTTCTGTTCATAAAATTGTTTCCCGCGGGTGTGTGTTTGAATTGCACTTTGGAACGCGGCACGGAACCTAGAGCGATGCTTGCAGTCGATGTGGCCGGCGAAACACGAATAAATGGCGATCAAAGCTTTGATGGGTGAAATGCTGGCAGTGAAGATGAATGATATTTTCCGTGGGTTTTGTGGAAGTTCCACTGGACCATGTTGTAACAGTTGCGTTTAATGTGAGTTTCAAAGATAATTATCTCGTTGACTTTTCGAAAGCTTCCGATGAAGAAGCTGAAGCACAGAAAACCGAGAGCGTTTCTATGCAACCACACTTTTTTGTAAAAAGAATACATAAGATCTTATTGGAATTGCTAGGGAAATCATCTGCCATTTCACTTATTTCACAATGTTATAAAAAAAGGCAGATCAATTGTCAAGAAAGAACCCTTCGAAAAGATCCGTTTATGATAAGCTCATCCAAGCTCATGAGAAATTACCTTCCAAGCACTCTCTGTATTTGGTACTGGTACTTTGGCTGGACATGTGGGATATTGTTGAACATCAGATGGTTTTGTATTCGATCACCCTTCAAAGTGTTGAATATTAGGAATCGCGAAGATTACTGATCTCAGGTGTATGAATTTACCATTGAGTGAACTCCACCAGTGTACAGGGCATATCGACTCCAATGTATGTGACTGTGTGGTAGAATTAGACGATTTACTTATTTTTCGGTCCGTTTATAACAATGCTGTAAGTTTCTAACAGTTGATCGCAGTGCAAATTATAGCAAGATCCTTTGTTATCTCGATTCGTTACAAATATAGCATACGTGAGGGTGATTTTGGAACTTTGTGTAGTGAATAGTTGGCCTGTATGACCCTTGCTCCTTCTCAGATCACAATGTTTATTCTTTGTGCCATACGTGAAGTTGAATTTCTCTTGTACAAATGAGAAGCTTTAAAGTAAGTGTGGTTTGTGGAAATTAAGGGTATAGTATGCTAGGATCAGCAATTGCAAATTCGAACGAACGTTCTAGGAGACAATAAGAAAGAAGAGTTACATAAAATCTTTCGACAGACCTTACTATTAACCACTTAAACCACTAAACATCGATATCAACCGAGGCTCATACCGTCGTTAGAAAAGGAGACCATTACTGTGTCTTGGACGACGGAATGGCACGTAGCAATGTGGCCGAGTACACTTGGAATGAGATACCCTTTCACGGAGAAGGAAATGTCTCCCAACCAAAATGATTAGTATGTAGAACAAGACATCCTTTGACAAGACCTGCCAACTCCCATACCATCCGTATCGTCATCCGTATAAAATCAGTGAAAGTCAGAAATGGCAGATGATAGTAACACTAAAGAAGATATATTCTGCTTTAAAAAATAAGTTGAATCTTAAAATATTGCTTGATAAGTGATAAGTGGTCTCTTCAACATACTCATAATGTATTGCCTAAATATTCAGCTTTATTTCTCACAAAACGGCTTTAAAGTTTACGTATTACTAACATCCTTTTATCGTGTGATAAGCATAAGGTTAATTCGTTGAGTGTTTTGCTTGGTTCACAATAACACAACATGCAATTTACAATAAGATAACCATCCATTTTGCCAAAGCTTCCAATAACCTCACATTTAATCACGCCGAAAACAACCCCTCTCAAAATGTACACTTAAGTGAGCGGAGGCAAAGCAAAAAAAAAGGACGTTATTTCCGCGACAAACCCAGAAAACAACATCCTGAACAACGCACCATCCTCAGCGTACCAGTGGCATCCACACGTGCCTACACAAGCACAGGAAGGTGAAGCCAAACATTTTCCTTACCATTCTTCCCATCGAGCAATTTACGATAGGTCTCCATTATCGAAAACCTTCTAACCTCCGCTCGTTTGTGGGGGCGACAGTCAATATTTGAGCAGATGACATTATGCTTTCCGGTCCCGGGTTGCTGTGTGCGGCAGAGTGCAGTGGTTTTCGCACGGGGGCACCCCCCCCGGTTATGGGAGTTAGTGGTAGCGTGGTACGTGTGAAGAAGTCGACAGCCACATTGACTACGTATGGTGCAAGATAGCACCATTGGGGTCGAATGAAGCGGAGCGATCCTGTAAAATGGGTTGAGCCGGTATTAAGGATGGTTTTACGTTCGCCTTAGGCTTACTAGCTTCTTTCCATTGACTTTCCGCGCTTCTCGGGGTGTGCTCCGTTTTGCGAAAGTCGAACATCCATATGTTCGAGAGGCAAAAGCGAGGAAAGTAAATCAATTTCCGGTGGAAAAGTGGAAGCGTTTGGAAGGAAACTCTCGCATGCTTCCTAACCACCGTGATAAGGAAATTTGGTCCGATCGAGAGGCACGGGAAGGTTTGCCTCAGTGCTAACAGTACTGCTCTACCATAGCCCATTATTGGAACATATTTTTGAAGCTAAATTTTTAAACGCTTTTTGATTGGGTTTGTGAAATAGTTTAACTAAAGACAAAAGGATTCTTGCGGGAGGATTTTTTCCCTAGCGTTTGCACGCTTTTCTCTAATCGCTTCAGGATACGCATCAGCGGATCTGAAGGCGGTGGAAAGTGAGTTTCCCTGGAAGCACAATCCTTCCAGCGATTGCATCCTTTCAATCGTCCGATAAAGCTGCCGTTACGATTTATACCCATTCGGACCTTTCCCGTGCAGTGTCCTTTATTTCGGGCCCTTTTCGGTGCTGCCGGTGAAAAACGAGCATCGAGTCCCTGTATCCACCGCAATCCACCGAAACCCACCGAAACATCTTTCAACGATTTGTCTGTCAGACAATCAATTTCTTTGCTTCTGCTGCGACATCCGGGCTTTCGTGAGCCCGTGGCGCCCAGCGGTGGGTGTATCGACCGGGGCCGAAAGGCTTCAACAACCACAACCCTAATGGCGGTTAGGGCAACGGCACTGCTGGTTTACTGCTGTCGATCTTCAAAACCCGCATCCAGAGATATGAGGAGCGAAACTTTTGGCTGACCCAAGGTCACCCGTCATCTCTGGTTCGAACCAGTTGCAAGGCGGCTTTTTGGTGGGATTGTAGGAATTTTCCAAACAGGGGATGCCGCAGTGGAATGGATCACGTTGGCACGATACGAGGGCTATATGTCATTGGGAAAAGACACACCAAGTTCTTAGCCACGAACACACACCCATTTCCCATTCAAACACCATCGAGCGTGTCCTGTTTGTGTGGTTTCTGCTGATGGCAACATTTTCCGTTCCGGTGTTTCTTTTTTTTTTTTTGAGGAAACTGGGAAGCGAAATTTGGTAGAAAAAAAGTTTCCAAGCCCGGCCATGCAACCCCGGTTGCGGTTACCCGATGGGAGGCACCTTAAGGCAGCTTGTTTTTCTTTCGGAATGTTTGAATCATTTTTAAAGTTTAATGCTATGTTTTATTTACATTTTTCCCGCCGAGGGAAGCTTCTCCGATGTGGGCTGTTGTAAACTATTTGCCAAGCGTACAACTTTGCTGCGGGTGTTTTTTTTTTGGTGCGTGTTGAGGAAATGTGGTCAAACTGTGTAGGAGACAGTTGTTACGGAGAAATGGTGTAGCATAACCATTTACTCGAGGAGAGATCGTGTTGATGCATGTGGAATATTTTATTTTTCGAAAGGGAAATCAATATTTTTTAAACTTGAAAATACAACCTGAGTGCACACAGTATGTAATGTTTGGTATGGGGTGAAATGAAATTGTATGCTTTAATGTTTTCTTTAGAGTACAACACTTAATTTAAATTATTTAATTAATTGTACGTGTGAACTATTTTTTTTAAATATTTTTCCAACTATTTCTTATAACTTACTGAAAATATTTGTTGATTAATTTAGACAGGGTTAAGTTTTCCTATTTCAGCAAAATTAAAAATAAGCAATTCTTACTAAAATGAAATTTAGATTGTCATTCACCCCAACTTGACTTTATTGAAGTTCAGTTTTTTTGAAAAATAAAATTACTTAACTTGAAACATAACTTTTTATAATAACACAGGCACAAACTACTGGGCGCCTCCATCAATTTAGCTTCTCAACACCTCAGCGTCCATTCCATCCATTTTGTATCTTTTCATCACAATTTAGAAAATCATCAAAGAAAGACTTCAGATGAAACATTTGCTTAAACGGTTTAGTTTATAGCAGTTAAATGTTTACTGTTGTGCATCAAATCACACCTCAACCAACCGACTTTCAAAACAAAACTATTCAAGGGATTCCTGAGTGACATTAAATAAATCTAGTAAGCAATTGCTGTTGAGTAACGGCATGGTTGACGTGCCATGAGCAGTATAAATAAACTGGTTTGAAACAATACTCATAATTTATGAGATGAAATCATCTTTAAGCTTCCAAGTCTTGCTTCAAAAGGTTTTCGATACGTCATAACTATTGAATTCCTCTGCGGCTCTTATTCTTCTCAATGCGACGAACAAGACTGATGCCATCGTTGCTCCCGAAGAATTGACGAAATAAATATTAATCATTAATAGTCTTAGTAAACATGGAGTATAGACATGGAGTGCTGAATGATTTATTGAATAATTGAATAATTAAAGTCCAGTCTGAGCAAAAGTTAACAAATGCGGATGAAAGCAGAAAGTATTAAAATACATGGAATCAATTCACAATGATCAGCTTGGAAAAGTTTCACGGAAAGTTTCACGAAACTGACAATCGAAACAATATAATAACAAACGGGAGAACGGCTCAAATTACGGCACGGTTTTTCTATTTGCCCAAAAACTTATAGATCGCAATCAATATGAAAGTGAGAATTTCTCACAAATACTCGAATCTTGATAGAAAAAGATTCACGTTGAAAGAGTTTTCCATACACGTGCACAGCTAAAATTGCACCCCCGGAAGTTCACTTCCATTGCAAGTGCTTTCATTTAGCTAAAAGCGAGCCGCGTTTCTGTTCGCTTCGAATAAGTGATTAGCGGGAAGCGTCGGTGGTGTCGCGATTTCAACGGCATAGTTTGCCCATTTCAGCCGCCAAAGGAGTCATGGCAATAGAATAGAACGTTTTCGATAGCTTCCGGTATCGTAAACCACGAAGTCAGCATTAGAAACGAGACTCGGTCAGAAGGTGTGCCAACGGAGGGCGGATTGTTGCTCTTGTTGTGTTGGTTGTTCGTTGTGCAATGAATCAATTTCCGCACCGCTCTTATTTCGGACAAAAACTGATCACAAAAAAAACACAAACGTTTCCGACCGAACATGCGTGGACAATGCGTGCGTGCGAGCATATTGTTCAACCTGTTCGGTACACGTTCTTATTGAAATGGAGCTAGTGGGCAGCATTTCACTCCCGGACCAGATGCGAGTATATAATCGGTTCGAGTGTTTTGAAGAATTCAGTAGCATTTGCGATTTCAGTAGATGAGCGGCAGCGTGGCTGTGTTCGGTACGGGTCGGTATCGGTTTTCGGGACACCGGAATGCGTACCGTGAAGGGTCAGCTCGGTGGAAAATTAATCGATATTTTGTCGAGTTTTTCAACCTTCTAATCGAGAGCGAAGAGGGCCAGAGGATGTGGGTGATCGGGTAAAGGGGCTGCCCACTGAAGCCTGTTGTTTCGTGTCGGTACAAAAAGTTAGTGTTGGAAAACATTGATAATGTTGAACGGGGCGGGCATGTTTGACAAGCATGAGTGGTTTGGAAAATGGTTTGGCCTTTTCCTGTTAAGTTTGTGTTCGCACAGTGCTGATCGTGAAGCTTTACTAATCATTTAGGGAAATTGAAAGCTTTTTAAATTCTTTAGAACTTTGCTTTGTACAACGATGATGAAACAGAGAAAAAAATATGAATGAATAATTAATAATGATAAATTAATAATGATTAATTAATAATGTCATTTTAAAAATGTTATTTTTGTTCTTCTAGAGTTTGAAATGGAATTTAAACAGCAAACTATAAAATTCAGATAAGGAAAAATAAGTAAATCCTATGCTGATAACGTGACTCAACAAATGTAAAAAATCACTAAACAAATCAAAGCTTTCGCATTCGCTCAAAGAAAGGAAATAATAAAGAAGAAAAATGAAAAAAGAAAAGAAGCAAACCGATCGGTTGTCATTGTAAAATAACGGTTTTTTTAAATAAATAAAACATTTCACATGTTATTTGTATCAACCGAGCATGTCCGAGATAAAGCCAAAAGACAATGAGTGAATACCTAGAGAAAGTTGTGTTCTTCAAAGCCATTATTTTTCGAATAAAATATATAAATAATTAACATATTAGATGAAAATTTTAAACAAAAATAACCGCTTTGTTTGGACATTTATCGAGCAGCTAACCGAAGCTTTCATTAGAAGAACAATTTAACCCTCTATTCTTCTATTTGGTATTGTAATTTGTACGTCAAACTGACAGCGGTTACGCAACTCAAGCTGTCAAAACGCAGTGAGAAAAGCTTGATGAAAGTATGATCTACCACGCTAGTTATTTGAACCGGAACGACTAGCCGGATAAAACATCAGTTCATACCTCATTCCTCTTTCTTTGGTTATAATTTTCTCCTATTCCTTTCGCATTCCACTTGCAGAAAAGATAGCTTTGATTGCCATTGACAGAGGAGCAGGCGAGAAAGGTTCCTGAGGGTGTTCTCAATCGCACTGTGACCGCTTCTTAAAACGGAAATACCACGAAGGAATCAAGTTTCCTACCGAGCTGTAAGCAGCCGCGCAGTGAATGCTGCCAGCTTGAATCCCTAATCAAAGGATTCTCTCTATCGCTTGGTTCACCCGCTATGGGGGCACCGCCTCGTTCTCCCGGTGCTTGTCCGTCAAGCTTCAGCGAGATCGTGAAGAAATGATGGAAATTTCTTTGATATTAGAATCTCTTCAATTACAGCTCAACGGCTAGCTTTCATCTTTTGCAGCGCGCTCGCTGGCACAACTGGGTGGAAAGGTTGACCAGCAGCAGCCAGTAGCAGCAGCAGCAGCACTAAGATGCGTCCACGCTCCGTAGGGTTCATCCTGTGAAGCTGTACAAACAAACATCGGCCCCAGACTGGCTACGAAGGCAATGGGAATTCGCTGTGAATAGCACTTTACCCCACCGACCGGAGAAATTGTTGTTAAATGCGGGCGAATGGCGTAAGAAAAGGGATGGAACGGATGCTGCCCTCGCGCACCGGACTTGAGTCCACCAGGCAGGTTGGTGCGCGTAATGGTGATTTTTGTGTGTTTGAATTAAAGATAAAAGGATAATTTTGTTATGGAATATAAATCAAATTATATCATCTCGGGCAGCAGGCGTTGTCTACTGCTCTGGGTTCGGTAAGGTCTTTCACCAACACGGGCACGGGAATGGTGGCCATTTTTATAAATGTTAGCAGCAGCGTTAGAAACGTTACCTTTTCCGAAAGGGTTTCTTTCAAAGTTCGCGATAAGAAGCGATAGCAGAGCACACACCCAGCCGTACCCTAAAGGAGGGAAGGTTAATTAGGGATGATTAGCAGTCCAGTGCTGGTGCTTTGTCCGCTTGCAATGCGGACCGTTTATCCGGCCAATCCGTTTATCCGGCCAAAAGGAATGGTAGCGTTTCTAGGGTCATAAATTATGCTGTATGGTGATTTATTGAATTTTGATAGGTCAAGAAGCAAATCAGAACATCGTTCGTCGATGCGGTCGATGGTGTGAATGAGATAAGCTTTAAACACCGCACACAAAACCTCCTTTCGTTCGCATTCGATCGCATTTGCTACAGATGCGCAACAAAAAAAAGCTCTACTTGAAATTCAAAGTTCGCTCTGGACAAATGTTTGTCGCGGGGCCTGGGAAGGAGAGGGGTGGGGGGTGGTAATGGTAAAACAACCCCCACCCAGAAGTGGCGGTCGAACCACTTTTTTGCGTTTGGAAGAACAGAAGAATTTGGCAATTTCGATGTAATGTTGAGTGGAATTCCAACGAAACCAAAGCGGTTCTGCCCTCCCCCATCACGAGATAAGGCGAAGCATAATTTTAAGCCAAAGCGATAAAGTTACCTTTCCTCGGTTGGTACGCGCTCGGTTTTTCCCTCACCACTGCAAACCAATCGTGGGCGAACGAGGGTGTGGAGTGGAGGAAGGTGAGATAAAGTTGAAAATTATTTTTCCACGGAAATTGCCTCCATGGGACTACCGGGAAGGTCGAACAATTTATCGGATTCTTAGATGTGGAATAATAGTATTTCAAACGAATTTTGGAAACCCATCACATGGAAATTCATCGCCAGGAAATGCTGATGATGTAGTGCTTTTACCGTGTACTTGCGATGGTGTGAATGTGGTTTGCGGATTGTTTGCTCAAGGGCATTCCAATTTTCGGTAATGAAATATTTTCAGTAGCTCTTTAGAAGAAGAACCCGTCAAACTGTCAGTCCATGAAGGGTAGAACATGTTGCAATATGAAGCTTATTGCCAAAAGAGGATTTTATTTTATTTTGAGTATGTATTGTTCTTAAAACGTTGTGGGAAATAAGAGAAAACAGTAACATTGTATCTCATTTTTAATGAAAAATTAACTCGTCATTAATAAATTCTTTGCAATATCAAAGTTTTGAAGGCATTGTAAGGAATGTAATGTATAACTGTACTGTGTCTCAAAATTATTGATCTTTTTGAAAAGATAATTCAATAAAAAAAAATTGAGACCTCAACCACGAGCTTTTTATTCTCATTTAATGCATTCTATATCCGTCATGTTAAACGGTGCGTTCAGTAGCTATGCCAAGATTGTTTTAGTGGCTATGTTAATATGTATAATTACTAAAATGCATATCAACAATTTAAGACAACTATTTTAAGTATATTCCTGAGTGTAAATTTGATTATTCTCTGCATCGTTATCAAAAAAAGTCTTGATATTATTAGAGAAAATAAACGATCATTAGATTATATTTCCGCATGATCACTCTTTCGTTGCCGCCAGTAAGGCAATAAAAAATAATACCTTCAACCATCGGAAATTCGCACAATGATATTAATATCTTGGATAATCATAGGGAATATCAATTCCAGAGGTCTATAAGCTACCATCAATTATCATTATATTGAAGTCTACCGGCTATCTACTCTGAAACACCATGTTTTTCGGTTTTCACAGCATACTTTGTAATCACAGTATACTTTGGTTTTACTTTCAAATATTGCGTTATAAAAAGCATTGCTTAAAGGCACAAACATATATGTTACATTTCTGAAAAACATCCGATGCTTTGTCTTGTCCCCGAATTACATAAAAAGGGTAAGGTTGTTATTTACTTGATTTATTTTTTTGAAATATAAACTAGGTGGGTTGTGACATTTTCAGTTAAATGCACATGATGCACCTGAGGGCTACCAATACTGAGCCCTACTTCATGGGGGCTGCTTGTTGGATATCGGATGGATATAAATACCCGTTGAATGGAAAAACATGTTAAGCATTATTACCTTGAAAAATATTGTTTGTCAGTATATTAAAAGCTCTCAAAAAGCTTTATCTTTATCTTATTTAAAAGCGTAATAAATATGAGATGGAAACAACCATACCTCGCAAACCGATTGGGAAAAGATTTTGTTTGCTTAAATTCTGATGAAAATGGGAATTTTTAAGAATACGAATACCCCGCACAGAATTAAATGCAGTACCGAAGAATGATAAGTACCGCGTACGGTTCGCAATGGTGACAAGGACACGGTGGGTTTTGTAATTATTATCGTTTTTAATTTGTTGGTTGACTACCACTCAATCGTTTTCGTAGCATTCTGGGGTGAAAAACGATTTCGATTAATGACGTGGTTCCATACCGGCACAAAAGCCCATAGCCCTGTCAAGCCACGAGCTTTAATTAATCTTGCCAGCACCGTGTCCGGGAGCCACTTGAGCCCGAAGTGCGCCAGGATTGTGAACCATCAGCAGAAATCAAACAGTGTACCCCTCGGCCAGCGTAAAGATCGTGACGGGTCGCTTTTCGGCATCGTCCGACGGATGGTACCCTCCCCCTTCCCCATTATAGCGTCACGCGTTTCAAAAGAACTTTAATTAAATCCTGTCCCAAAGCCCCTTGGTAGGTTCCCCGGTTCGGTTCGGTCCCGGGGTTTTGTCCGGTTTCGCTTTAATTTGTCGACACGGTTCGCTCGTTCGCGTGGACGTTCCACCCAACCGGGTGTGTGGTTGCGGTTTTGCTGCTTACCTGTACCCGTGCGGCGACCCGTTCGTTGTAACGCATCGGCACAAACCAGCCCTTGGTCGAGCCGGTTACGAGCACGATGCCGAGCAGGAAGAAGCACACAAAGGCGGCAATGACGGCCTTCGCCCGGCCGGATACTACCATCGCCATCTTGCACCGGGCGGGCTTTGTCAGATGTTTTGTCGTGCAGGGAATGCGGTCAGATATACGGTGTGTGCTGCCCGTTTGCTGCTGCCCGCCCCAATACTGCTGGGTTTTGTGCGTTTCACAGCACAATGGAGCCTGATTGCGGGCAACGGTTGATTTAAATCTGTGCTCTTTGCTGGCCACTGGCAGCACGGATGGTCATCACGCTTCGACAAACGGTGGCGTAGGTTTGTGCACCACTAATTAAGCTTCCCATCGAACTGTGGCTTTTGGGGAAATTTTCCAAATTCCAAGGAAAATGCACAATTTTTCTTAGGGCACGGGATGGGTGCTGGTACGGTTTCACCTCTCACAACACTTTTAACGCACGGATATGATACTTTTCTTTGCGATATTTGAGGCCCTTCCTTTTTTGATATGATAATCGAACAACACTTGGAACACAGACAACGATTTTGAAGCGATCGGAAAATTGTATCGCACCACAACACATTCACCACAGCACGAACGCCTTACTTTGCTACTTAATAATTACTCCACAGCAACAAAAAAAAAAACACTTCTTTTTACTTTGTACTTCCAGCTCCAAACTGCAACCTCTCCGTTTCCGTTTACGGTTTCCGGTTTCCGGTGTACGGCAGCAGTTTTGCGTCCCACGATATGATGATGACGTTTTCCTTTCAGAGCTCAATCCACCGCAATCAAACACGCCGCGCCACGGGAACGCGATGGTTGATTTGTTTGTTTGTTTGACTGTTTGTTTGTTCACACCTTTCGGCGCATAAACTACACGTACGCCAACTGCAAAACGCCCCCTCACCGAACGCGGTTGTCTTCCTCGTGGTAAAAGCCGTGGGATTTGCTTTCTGTTACATGTTCGTGTGTACGCTGCAAGCAAAATCGTTCGCTACTGGTGGCGGTGATGAGCTTTCATGCTGGGTGGCAATAAAGTTTAAGCCGCTTCCTTTATTCGGGCGCTTTGTTTATATATCCTCCGGTGCGGTGGGATTGAACGGGGAAAAAGGGGCAACAGTAGTGTGTAGTGGAGCGACTATTTTACGCCCTTTCCGTAATTTTCCCTTTGCTATCACCTGTTTGTGCGCCCGAAAAAAAACCAAGGCCTTGCGAGTAATTAATGGTACGCACTGTCGGCCGCCAGGTGGCGCTTGCTGCACGATCGCTTGAGCAGACGGCTTGCTTTGATGTAAATTATGTTTCACCACACGCAAACGCAAAATGCGTGTAACTGTTCGTTCGGTGATTTGTAATGCGAGTGCGGGGAAAGATAAGCCCTCTGGTGACCATTGCTTGTTTCCCGATAACTTAATTATTTCATCTCGCACGGTTTGGAGGTGATTTTAAAACCGGGGGTTTCTTTAACGGGCAATGAAGATTTCACACCTCGAAGCACACTAGTGTCACTCCAAACTTAACACAAATTTCCACCAACAGCGTGGTTTATATATTCTTTTATCTTTGTGGGTACGTTTCGGGAAAAGCTGGAACACATACCATCAATGCAACAGTTTGTAAACGGAAACGAGCTTCCCGTGATGGCTTGCTGATGTTGTTGTTATCCACCGGAAAACTAGCGAGCCAGAACCTTCCGCCGTAACGATGCCGTTGCCTTATCACAGAACGTATTGATATTGGCGCGCTTTGGCGCCCCCTCTCGCAGATGCCACAACAATCAGAACAACGAAACGCGAATCGCGACCAAAACAACCCGGAAAGAATCGCGCGCGCACACGACACCGTAAATACGCACTCGAACCGCGGAAAAACGCGCGGATTGGATCGGTTAACGGTTATGCGGTTTGTAGTGCGGTGGCCAAAAATAAATCCATAAACATTCCTTTCCTGCTTTGCTACTTATCACAACACGGCATTTACGCGAAAGTCGCCACGAAAGCTTCATAAAATCAACAACCGACCCTTTAACAACCCAGCTGGACCAGCCTTTATACGCACTGCACTGGGTCACGGGCGCGTGTTTTGCTGCGGGACGATGGCAGCATTCGGCCTATGGGCTTGTGGAACCTACCGGTGGCCAAAAATTGCGAACCATCATAAATCACGCGCAAAGCATCGTTTCGCACTTTTACCTCGGGTGGTATGAGTTCTCACCCTTCGCCGTGTTTTTTGGCGCCCTTGGTTTTGTTTCGTTGCTGGTGTGATTTGCTGACGACGTTGTGTGAAGCTTTTTGCTTGGCGTCACAGTCCTTCACGTGCAGGAGGAAGTATATTTGTACCGGTTAAAGAAGCGCTCCTTTAACCAGCAAACAACTTTATGCAGGGTGGAATTTGTTATGAGCCCGTTAAAGCACCACCGAAAAGCAATGCCTACTGAGACGACCACGCTTCACTACGCGAGCGGTAACGTGCACGTGCCTTCACCGTCCGTGTGACAGTGGGTGTCTGTGTGTGTGTGTGTTTGTGTGTATGAAGCTGGGCACGTGGGAAAACTTGAAGAGGGATCGGGAACACATTCACATTTCCTCTTCCTTGTGTGCCTTGCAGGACGATAGTGACTAGGCAATAGCGAGACCACGGGCCCTGGTCGAAGTGTTATATTCAATTATGGTAATTATATAATCCTCTCACGAACACGGGCAAGATAACGTTATGCTTTCCTGCGTCTTTTCGGCAATTCACCACATACACACACTACGCGTTAATTCATTTGCTGCTGCTGCTCGAAGGTTTCTGTGCTTTGTAAATTTTCCGATTGGTGGTTCAAACTGCCAAAAAACACACACGTCGCGTCGCGGGATTAAAGACGGGAAGCACTGCCACGTGAAACAAAAACGTCCCACGAAACGGCCTCCTAGCAGACACACGCTTGAACGTCACAGCGGCACGTCCGGTTCATCTGTTCGAGCAACAGTGCGCGTCTGTTTGGCGGTAACGGTTGCAGCACGCACTGGCACCGGGGCGTACAAGAGCGATGCTGGCAACAGCGAGAAACGAGAAACATAACACACACTCAAACACCGCTCGAAAATATCAATATTTTCCAAAATACCGGCCTAAGCTAATGAAGCTGAATCGGGGGCCCCGTTTACCGTGATGCGATGTCAAGTGGAACGGAGATATGTTTCGTCGCGATGGTGATATGGCCACTTTACACGATGGCGATGGTGGTGTATAGGATATGTAGAAACGTTTTTTTCCAGGCCGAAAATAACACGCCAAACGCGCATAGGATATGTTTCTTTCCTCCCGCGTCGCTCCTTTTTTTGTGTTGGCTTCCGAGCTCTTGTTTCACTATAATTGTGTTCCGCCGATGCCTAGCCCACCGGGCACACGCCAACAACGGACCGGACCGTTACGGTACGGCTTTTATTCACGCACGGTTGGCAGACGGATTGCATACGGTGCAAGGCGTACGTAAAATCGCGAACGGCACAACGGACCCGAAATCGATCGAACGGCAACGGTGACGACAACGACAACGACGACGACGACGGCGGTAAAGACGACGACGACGACGGTACGCAACTCGGTTGAAGTGTGTGCAACTTCATCGCGGGCCACCAGAAAACTGAACTCGTTTCTGCGTTCCGATACGCGTTCGAGGCGGCCAGCAGAAGCTGATCCGCCGAAAAAGGGCCAAACCTGCCGAACCCGACCCGAACGCTGCAGGGAAAACGAACGCTGAGTTCACGCGTTTTGCGACACGGTTCTTATCAGGTTCGTTTAAAAAGCGGGGAAAATTCACCCCGTTTTGTTCGGCGGTTTGCATACCACCCGGGGGTGTAGGGCGGGAAAGTCGTGCCAAAAACCTTTCTTTGTTTAAATGACTTTTCCACCCCTGTGCAGTGTGGCGCTTTTGTGAGAAGAGAGAAGGATAGAGCGAAAATCGTGTTTGTGTCCTTGGAAATCTCGGCTGTGTGTAGTGCACGATAGTGCGCATGCTCACAGGGCAACCATTTTCCCCTGAAAGTTATGCAATACACAGTACACTGTACAATGCGCACCGGTCCCGCAACACATACGCATCAGCACGTTGTGCTAATGTGCGTGACGGGTACTGGTTGTTTTGACGGGGCCGGGAGGACCAAAGTCTGTAGGACCAAAGTCCCGCACTACCCGGCATTCGTGACGTCACCGTTTAAAGTACGAACGAAGATGAAAGTTTTGGGGCAAAAAACACATTCGGCCGAGATTGTTGCAGAAATCCTGAACGGCTAAAAATGGGGCTAAAAATGGCATGAGACCCCTTTTCTAGCACTTGTCCTCCGGAGGACTCCTTAGGAAACCACTCCCTAATGGAGCAATCCTAATGGTGCCTGGAGAAAAAAAAAGGTAAACTGTTAGGTTAATGGCATTTCGATGATGGGCTTTTCCGATAGCGGCACGTGGCGGCGCGTGTGAAAGTGAACGGCCCATTTATTGGACGGCCATCGATCGATCGGTGGCATTTCTTTTCATCTTCCCGGCGGTTGGAATGGTGTTTTGAATAGGATTTTATCTGTTGCTATTTTGAATTCGCATTTGCCATTCATTGATTTGTGGCAATGGCTACGTGCTGGCGGGCTCGGCTTGAGGGGGGGGTTTTCACCCGATGCCGGGGCAGCTGATAAGCCGAAAGCCGGGTGCGGAGTGTTTGAAAATTGTGCGACAATCGTGCACATATTAAATGTGTTCCATTTTGGGGAACTGTGGAGCGTGAAAGTTCGCTTACTGAATGCCGCTTTTTGCAGTAAGGAATTTTCCCTGCTGTACCTTTGCACGGTCACAATGGCAAATGGTGGATGGGTCTTTATGGTCGCCATAGAACGCAAACCTGCGAAACGTGCAATTGAGCCGGTTTTTTTGGGGCTGTTTGCTGTTGTGCGACGATTCGATAATGAACCGCCCTTTATTGTCGATGAGTGAAAATTGGCCGTGAAAAGTGGACGTTAAAAATGGATTTCCACTTCGAAAGTATCGCACGGAAGTGCTTTTGCCATGGTTGTTGAGGGCAACGGGGTATAAACTTTAATATGCTGTTATATTTTATTTCGGCCCCAGAAAATAGCACCCGCTTCATGACAAAACTTAACTGCGAATTAACACATTGTAGAGGATTCGTCCCATTTGAAGGCACAATTTAATTAAAACGATGCCCACTTTAAGTGCTGCCCATTTTGAATCCATAAACTGCAGGCAACGGTTACTTCTCAAGGGGTTTCCCTATTGTCCGCAGGACGAACCTTGGCAGGCAAATCCATCAATCTCACCATTGTTCATCGATCAGCTACAGGGGACTCTGTCGCCTAAACTTCAAAAGAACACCCGGAGAAGTTAATCATCGGCACCCCGATCAGAACGGCGTCCTGAAGGGACACGGCTACAAATTGGCTACTAAATTGCACTCACTTAGTTTGCCTTTAGTCTAATGAATAATCCAAATTCCTTCCACGAGGATAGACTGTGTCAACCGTGTCCTTACGGTGGCTCGTGGCCCGTGCCGTGAATGCCAAAGCGCGATAAATGGGATGAAAAAGTTGGCACAAAATAAATACGGACCCTGGCGCAAGGTACGGGTTTCCGAATAAGCGCCGCGCGAACGATGATTTATCCCTCTACGTGTAGCCTGTGTATTCCGTTCCCCCGTTCCTGTGAGAGCTTTTGCGGTTGGCCACAACGCAAAACCTTCGCCCGGATCATGGGTAGCTCAAGTGCTGCCGTAACGATGCGGGACGATATCGTCGCTCGTCATAAATCATAAATCATTTTATTTTCCTACGCTCTAAGACGTTTGTCTGCTCTTTGCCACCAAACGTCTCCATTCATTTCCCCACCCGTGGTCCGTAGCCCGTTCTACCGACGTATCTGTTGCAGAACGGAATGAAATGTCCTTGTTTCCCATCGTGAAATGAGGATCGAGCATATCGAAGCAAAGGTACAGCCTACAAAAAAAAAGAAATGTATCCAAACCCTCGACCGAAGGACGAAACTGAGCTAATGAAGCGGAAAATTTGTCCCCATATAAAGGCGCGCACGGGCCCACATCTGACCACTTTTCGGAAAATTCGCGCATTATTTCACTCTCACGATTTCTTGCCTGGGATGGTGCGAACGCGACCAAGTGATGTTTTCGTTAGTTGACGTGAAAAACGGAACATTTCTTCATCCTTCATTCTTTCTTATTCGCTTAACGTTTCGTTTTGCATGAGAATGCACAGCAAGGCGAGTTCTGCAACGGCTCGACGGTGCAACCGGGCTGTTGATGCTGCTGATGAGAATGTTGAGCTATGATACACTCCGCGACATATCCGCAAGGGACGAACGGGATGTATTTATAAGCTAAGCCAAAGCAAAACTTTCCTTTGAAGCTACGAGAATGTTCGAGGGAGACAATTTTCTAAGCAAATTTGGTGAATAGTTTCATTTAATTTTTTTCTTTACGATGGAGCAAGCTTTGAGAGATTTAGACTTAGATAACGTATATCGGACAAGAGGAAAGAAGTTAATCCAATACAATTTAAGCGAAATTGTTTAACAATGGTTGTATAGCAATACCGCGAAGAGAATGGCTTTTGGTTTTTTTTGTAAAAATTTTCCTATTCATTATTCAATGCATTCATTTTGGTTTCAAGAACAATTTGAGTTGGGATTTTCAATATTATTAAAGATTTGTTTCATGTTTTGTAATGTTTTAATCATTCTTACGCACCTGTGAATTGTGCTGATTTCACAAATTTGGTGCTTTGTACTTCCATGTTAAACTTTTAACTATTAAATTTTATAGAGCATAATTTCATTCTATATGCTGAAAATTATTCCACAAGAAACACATTTCCACCGTACACATACGTTGAACTTGTAATTATACAGTGTGCGAACTACAAACTCCAGTGGTCGTCAAACTTCTTGGAGTGATGAACCAAGTATCATAAATACACACTTGCAATGAGTTTCAAAGAGCCATAGATAAACGAATATGGAAGCGTTATCCTGGAAGCGGAACTTTTAGCTTCTGATTAGGCTTCATACAGTTTTCTAAGTTGTTGATCTATAATTCGCTATAATATTCAACTGGCAAATAATTCTTACCGTGACAGCTGCACGATTCGTATGACGATATCATTTATATCATTGCGCTCTCAAATAAAAAAATATGCGAAAGGCGAATAGATTCCTGTTAGTTAATTATTTAAAAAAAATAGAAGTACTTTTTTAAATAATAAATCATAAAAAGGTTCTACTGTTTACTGAATAATTCTGTTTCCTTCGTCTCATACTGCTTGCATTGCGAGCATTTTACTGAAAATCTTAACGAGATTATTGTTTTTGGAACACCATAATTTAAAGGTTATTTTGTATATTTTTATATAATATATATATATTTTTCATATAATGTTTTTATTTGTTGTATTGCCTTTTATTCTTATAATGAAAAATATTAATTCAGTTTACTGAAATATCAGTCAAATTATTGAAAAACCTTCCAATTTTTCTTCTTGGCACTAAATAGAAAATAGCTGAATCAGACTATTATTATGGGACGGTGTAGTGTTGTAAGGTAAACGATACAATAGAAAAAAAAACGCTTGTTCTCGAGTAAAATTTCAATAATGTGTAGAATTAATTACACCACTCTCATTCACCTGCTATCTAGTTCAAATGCAAATGCAATTTGTGGTAAAATTTGCAACGCGGTTTGTTGAAGAACCAAAATGAAAGGGCCAAAAGGTCGCCGTTTGTCGACCACTGCACTAACCGAACCAATGGAACCTTTTGTTTGATAAAATTAGTCGTCGAGTGTAGTTGCCATTATTTGATTGTTGTAAGAATCAAAAACACAACGATTCAGTTTTGCACAAATTTGGAGATTTAAGTGGAAGTTTGATGTAGTTTGATAGTAAGTAATTTTTCAACAAATGAAGTACAATGTCAAAAATGAATGATTATTTAATAAGAAATTGGTTTTCTTTTCATCGAACACATTATATGTCTTGTATAATTGCGATGCCAAAACACAACAGATATGAAGTTTCGTATCGACCTATCTACCTCATCCGCATCGTATGAATTATCGATACTGACATGTCCTAGTCCAGTTTTTCCAGGTGAAACATGCTTCAACAACGAGTTGGCAGTAACCTTTAGCTAAGAAATTAACCCTCCATCTTCAACCTCCACCCACAGTCGAAAGCTCAATTCACTGATACACCTGCGAAAGCACCTTCGCAACAACAAAGCAACAAAGCAAAAAAAGCTTCCCAGAAGTGCACACAACACAACAAATGCAAAACTTTCCTTAGACAGGTTTCTTGTTTCACTTCTAGTGCAATAGCAAAACAACGTACAAAATGTCCACCTACCCTGCTTCCCTGTCTGGCCGGCAGAGTGCAGTGCATAATGAGGTGAAAAATGAATTATGCAAAATAGAAACTTCTTCCAGCAGCAGACGTATGGGACCTTCGTCAGTCTTCTGCGGTTCCTGCGGATACCGGAGGTTGGGTAATTCCCAAAGTTGAGCAGATGTTTGTCATCGTTTGTCTAAGCGGATGGTGTGTCTGATTTGCGTGGCATAGTGAAGCAACGGGGCCCCGTTTTGTTGTCGGGATAGTTTGAGAAAAATGGCAAATTGGATATCGGTCGGTTCACTGCGCCAGTGAGTGAGGAATCGTGTATGCAATCACGTGGGCAGATACTGTGTGAGTAGCATGTGCAAAATCGTTGTTGTTTCTCTGCTGGCAGAGTCGCATGCATAGGTAATTTTTATTTGACCTCACCTCTATGGTTTTCCATCTCGTGTTTTTTTTTTGCCCATCTTATCAAACAATCAGTGTCACAATTTCTTGCCGCATATCATGCAACGTATGCCCACATGCCTGATTCTTTGAACCATAAGCTACCATTATCGATAAGGTTGAATGGGTCCTTAGTGCACCTTGCAGAAGCTTGAAGAAAACATCTCACCACACGAGTACTGATCGAAGCCTAAAGATGATTGCCTTCGGGTAGTTGCCGAGACTAGTTGCATGCATAAACTTTTCCCGGAAGAAGCTACGTATAGCTACGCTCTGTTTAGTGTAGGTTGTTTGCCGATGCTGAAAGCGTAATAAGTTAAATTGCTGGAATGCATCGTTACGGGAGCACAATGAAACGATTGAGGCTACAAACCCGAACAGTGGAAACATTGCAAAAAGCTTGCAAAGTCTGTAAATGTGCAAAAGTTTACAAAAGCGCCCTCCCGTTAATGGGGAAGCCTGTGCGTTTTGAAGAAGCGGTTTCTAGTGAGTAGTTCTCGTTTACTGTAGCAACTGTAGCACTGGGGAACGAGTACAACGCTATTTAGTTCCGCTTAAATTTCTCGCAAACTTCCGGTTAACGTTGCCTGAGAGCAACGGCTTAATTGAGGATAATTTATTCCATCACATCACGACATTAGAGCGTACCTTTCCGGTGCTATTTACGTACCAAAGAAATTATTCTCCAGCTCCTTCACGTTAATCTCATTCACTTGAGTTTTCCGTACAGCATTACGATGCACGATGCAAGGGACAGAGAGATGTCACATAAGAAGATCTTCACCTGAGTAGGCGTTGAGTGCAGTATTTAGGGTACCGTTCTTGGTACTTAGCAACCGTGTCTACATGATGAAATCTTAACACACCCAATGTCTAAGCCTACTTTTTTGAAGGCTACTTTAGTGAACATCTTATGAAAAGGCACCCGTTGGTAGAATCGTGTATATGAAGAGGCGTTTTCACAATCCGACATTCAAGCTATTTATTTTTGTTTAGCCCCTAGATTGCAAACAGAAATGGCACAATACTGATGCGAACGGATTTTAGACCATTTAGCTAGAGAGTTCCATTATCCCGTCCACGGATGGGCGAAGAGAGAGCAGGTCATAAAAATTGCCCCAAAATAGAACGTTTATGTGGCGTTTGCTAATATGCTCAAGTTGGCCAGTGGTGTGGTAAGGATTGCGAGGTCGGCTTGGCTAATGAAACCGTACAAGATGACCGAACCGGACCGGGCATCTTGGATGGAATTTCGTGCGTTACTTTGCACTAGAAATAATTCTCAACGATGATGCGATTGGGAATGGATGGGATGAGGTAATTTTGTGGGTGGATATGATTTTTTTTTGCTCCGTTGATTCTGAGGTGGATGGATTGCATTAATTTACCCCGTTTTGCTCAAGCTGACTGAGAAAAAAAAAAATTAAACCTCAACTTCCTTCCCTGCTAGGAAGTGGTCGCACTGGGCACATATAAACCTCGATCACAGCGCAATCTGAATGTTTCCCATTATGTGGGTCACAGCATGGATATGAGAGGTTCAATCAAAAGCGTGCGCTACGATGCAGAGTTTCCGTCTCGTTTCGTGCAACGGCTCTAACACTAGCGGTTGGCCCTTACAAAACTCTTGCCTCCCTCGGGCTACAAGCGAGCCGGAACGTTTGCCAGGCACCCTCGCCATCTGGTGTTCGCGATTTGGGATATCTGGGATTGTGGTATTAAACGGCGTTTCCCGGCAATGGAAGGCAGAGAAAGAGAGCGATTGGGAATCCGTGCTGCTTAGGGATAAGTTTACGCAAATAACCGATTGCATCTGGCAAACGGGAAGAAACCTGGCACCGGCGAGCACTTAAGTCGTGCGTGCACCAGCCCTACACCCAACGCATCTCTCCAGTTGTTTGTATTGCTGAGTGGGTCTCAATCCCGTGAGAGGATGAAACGGGCAATGGAACGCACTCGAGCGGAATATCGGTGTGTCACTGGCATTTGTCACCTGTACGTAAGTATGGGCGGATGGTTCTAATCACTTCCTTCGTGGGTATTGTAGATGGGATAATCGCTTGTAGAGCGGATACCGATATACCTCACCCGGAACAGGGCATGGTAATGAGAAGCTGTATCCGGTACAGCTCAGGCTTAATGGGATTGTGGGATCCCTATTAGGTTGTTCAAAAAGTCGCTGCGTCCTTTTTCATCAATCGAAATTGTACTTTACTTTATCATTGTTTGGCTAATTGATGTATTATTTCTTTATCAAAAGATGCAATAATTTTTTTATAAATTATAAGTTAATTAAAAAACAAATAACTCGATACACTTTTCCCGTAGCTTTAAATAAATATAATACTTGTTGAAAACATTTATACAAAATGCTTCCTCATAAAACACTTAAAAGGAAATAAAAATAAATAAAATGAAGCTCAAGCTTCATTCGTCTCTGTTTGCGACACTTTAATTTATTGCTTTAATACTGTTGAAACGAATAGTTGAAAAGAATATTTTCACAATTGTTAATAGACCATTCTGGAACCGTGAGCAATACCGCAGGAGCATTCATTAAATGCTACCGCCCCGTATCAGCTTATTAATTTGTGAACTAATTTGATACCTCAGCCCACAATCGCTCTGTGCACAATCATCCCCAGCGGCGGTAATGAATATGGAACGGACGAAGCAACCGATGAATATTGAACATTTTACTGCAGCATTTTAATACCGCCGTCCCCGAGCAGTGATCAAACAACGGTGAAATAAAACCTAACGCAATGATCCCCGAAAAAGGCCTATAAATGCGCCATTAGCCCTTTAAGAACTCTCTGCTTCAAAATGGGGTGGAAATGAAGGCAAAAAAAAAAGGGAACATAATTGCCAGGTCCAGGTCTGGTCGTTTAATTGCGAAAATGTGACAATTTGTTACCGAACGGACATAGAGGAACACACTCGCAGCGGCAATTTAATGTAAGAACTTAACAGTAAAGCGTGAGGTTACGGGTTGCTTGAGGTGATCAATGAGGTGGAAATGACTTTTGAAAATGACACAGATCGGTGAATGAGGGGTGGCGATCGATTTTTACATTGAAACCTCGTTGAGATTTTCTACAGTCATTCCGGCCTGACTCGATAGAAAAAAGAAGGAAAAGCAAGAATTTCAATCAGCAAACGATTCCAAACTAAAATTTGGCCTCAAAAAAAAAAAAAAAAACAGGCACGACGTGAAGCTCAAGAACAGGTTCAAGTGTTGTTCGGGTGACTCGCGGCAAAGGGCCTTAGATAATGAATATAAATTCCACCTTTTTTTAGCACTTTAGCACAGAGCGAGAAGTACCCCATTTCGTTCGGGGTACTTCCCAAAGGAAGTCGTTGAAATACACGCCTTTCGTGCCTGATTTGTGTGCAGTAGCGAGAGAGTGTTGCAATCCCTTCTCATCCAGCACCAGCAGCCTCGGAGGTTACAGAATGCGAATGTGAAAAACAGTGTGAAGTGTTTGAATGTGGCACAAAAACGGGGGGAAAAACACAAACTAGGCCACATCCAGAAAACTGTCCCCTTGCCCATCATTCCGGTGCGGCCACCGCTGTTAAAGTTTTACAGGTGAAAAGCGTGGAAAGCGTGGAAAGGTTCATATTGCATCCGCTTCATTCCATTTCGGATAGTCCTTATCGTTGAATGTTGGCGAATGAAATTTTAATACACACTGCCGGTTGACGACACTGACACTGTTTGTGGTGCTGCTTTGTTTTTCTTTTTTCGTTTTCGTTTGCAAAGTTAGTGTGCACTGTAAGTGTGAAATTCTGTTGCCCAACGCGATAGGGGATGGTGGGTGAAACATTTTGCAAACATCGGCAAACAACTTTTTGGGAATCAGCACCGAACAAATCTCTGCCTGTTGGCAATTGAGACCCATTAACGGTGGTTGTTGTTGGGGGGGGGTTGTAGAGATCCTTACAGCGCTGTGTGCCGTGATGGAGGTGAGTGACAATTGAATTGATTATTATCGTCCAAGGAATGTGTAGAGTTGATAATAGATACACAAACAATCTCATTATTGGGTTCATTTCATTATAAAAATGACGTTAACTCAACACCTGTATTTGCTGAACAATTTAATAAAAGTTGGCCACTGTTGAGATAAATTATCAGTCACGATTATTACTGAGTGTCGAAAGGATCTTTAATTCGACACCAAGTTTAAGAAAACCTTGCGAATTTGATTTTTGCCATGTTTATTCGCATGGAAGAAAATGATCATCGGAGGTCTGATTTCTTGCAATGTGCCCTAAAAGGTCCTTTTTCAAAGATCTTTTTAATTCGAAAAATCTTGTTTAAGGATCACTTCTAAAGTAGTCCTGACAGCAATTGAGCAGCCATATATAACTCCCCATCTTTTGCAAGTACATAAGAAGTTGTAAACTGTCTTATAAGCCGTTGCGTTAGTGGACATAATGAATGGACTTTATGTAGTGTAAGACCATCTGGAGTTAAGCATTTTCCACCTTTAACAGAATGTTGCCCATGCTTTATCAAGCTATCTGGAACAATAGACTGTCCGGTATGCTAAGTAAAAGCAAAGTGGTCGAACGACCAGTTGCAGGCTTAATTTTACTTTCAATAATTAAATTCTTCATCAAATCACTCTCATTAATAATGCTTTTTTTCTTAAATAGTAAAGCGTATATTCTTTAAGAAATGGGAAAATAAATCAGTTAATTATAATTAATAAATGTAAATTATTATGTAAAAATTATTATGTTAATGCAGATATTACGGCGAAAGCCGTCATCATGGAATAAATAAAATATGATGTGAATGTAATTATGTAAATAATTAATAAATAGAAATTATTTGCGTTAAAGCTTCCATCCAACTTCCAACCCGAATTTTACATATAATGTAGACATAATTTTACATAACTTTTGTAAAAAGTGTTTTTTTTTTAAGAGAATAAAGAACTAAATCGAGCAGTGCAAATGAGTAAAAAAATCATGACGTATCCCAGATTATTATATTAAAATTATAATGTAAATGTAATTATGGAAATAATCAATAAATAGACATCATTTGTGTAAATGCTTCTTCCCAACTTCCAAACGGAAGTTTACATATAATATATACATAATTTTACAAAACTTTTGTGAAAGGTGTTTTTTAAAGAAGAGAATAAAGAAGTGAATCGAGCAGTGCAAATGAGTAAAAAAACTTCATGACGTGTCCCAGATTATTATGTAAAAATTATAATGTAAATGTAATTATGTAAATAATTAATAAATAGACATCATTTGTGTAAATGCTTCTCCCCAACTTCCAAACGGAAGTTTACATGTAATATATACATAATTTTACAAAACTTTTGTAAAAGGTGTTTTTTTCAAGAAGAGAATAAAGAAGTGAATCGAGCAGTGCAAATGAGTAAAAGAATTTCATGACGTATCCCAGGTGTGTGTGGCTATTTTATGTATCGCACTGTAAAACGGATTCGTCACGGATTCAAACTTTTTTTTGTCATTATCGCGTAATGGTTCAGTAAAAATATTATAATATTATAACACTTAACACTTCGTCACGTTCAAATTTAGTTCTTACTCAAGCGTAGATTAGTTTTGTAATTTCATCCGGTGGACGCGCCGTTTTTCGGTTGGTCGATCTTGTCGATTCAGCAAAGCGTGGAATGATTGTGCCCGCTTTTACAGCCATTTATGCATTGATCAAACAAACTGCACTTACCTCGAATTTCCGCTTCAATATTGGGCCAGCCTGCCCGATGTACACCGTGGAGGCGCTATCAAACACTAACTTACGTGGTTCCTTCTTCACCGGCACGACGCCCGCCTCCAAACAGTTGTAATAGAACACCACCTGGTCCGGTAGCACTTTAAAAATCATCTTCATCCAACTCTTCCCGTACGGCACCTGGAACGATGCCAGCGGTTGGCTGTGACGTTCCTTTTTCGCATCCGTGTAGTAGAGCGTCGCGTTCCATTGGTCGCCGGTAGCGGTCGGTTCGAGCAGCAGCCCCAACTGGACAACGGTGTCGAGCGAGTTGACGACGGAAAACACCCAACCACCGGAGCTGGACTGCGGTCTGACGGTTGCGATGATGGCAAAGTCCTGCAGGTGGTCCGACAGGATCAGCTTGAACGGTGACTTCAGGTCCGCCTCGCTGGTAACGCCAAACGCCGGAAAACCGTCCAGTCCATCGACGAACTTGACACCGTTCTGCAGCGGTATCTGGATCGCTCCCATCAGATCGCGTTCGGCGAGTGCATCTGAAAGAAAGATGAACCGGTGGGAACGGTGTTGATGTCCAGCTAACCGTAATTTGAGCGATGCATGATGAATAATTTCCGCCGCATGCAAGTTGCACGCTGACGTTTCGCGTGTGCTGCGTATTGCATATCTCGTAGGGGCAAAACCGCTCCAAATGAAGTTAAGCGTTAAGCGTTTGTAGCAGATTGTGCTGTTCTTTGAGTCCCATTTAAACATTTTTAAAGCATGTTTTTATGATCAAAAAAATACAACAAAATTTTTTTATTAATTAGGGATTGTGCTAACGTGAAGGCACTGGTATTCAAAAATAGGTAAAAAAGGTATATAAAAATACAAAAAAAAAACGTTAAAATATCCGATTGTGCGGCTTCAATTCATGGAGTTTAATCGAAACTTGAATAAGGGAACTTTAAATGAACAATTTTTCAAAAAAACTTGAAGCTCATAAGACAAATAGATATGAACTTCAAGAATAAAGCATCTGAAAAGAGCTCAGATAAATATCTTTAGCTTCACTAGAATTTAGAAAATAAATTCTGAAATTGATTGATGCTCGGATTGTAAAACGATTTTATAAAATGATACCGTAATATCCTTTTCTCCTACAATATTTATTCTTGACCATTCAAAGATGTTGGTTTGAGTGAGTCATCTTTGGATTGTCGCCTGAACCGGATGGAATAGATCGAAACACTATTTTAACAAATGTGACGTTCATCTCAACCGATGACGCCTTCCAAATTTATTAATAATCATTCGCTTTAGTCCACTGGATACATTTCCGAGCTCCAGCAAGGTTTCAGCATAAGTTATTCCAAAAACTTGCCCACCGCACCTAATCGCACGATGAAAATCTAAAGCCGAGAACGAAATTATCGATTCACACCGGAATGGCAGAAGCTCGAAAAAGCTTTCCCGAGAAATTTGCAATCATGTTTGAGCGCGTGGTAGCTCACTACAGGCCAAGTGGTGCCCATGCTAAGTCTGGTTTATGTATCACCATTCACTGACCCGAAGAGGGCGCGGGTTTATTCTGTGCGATGGGAGATCGCCACCGTGGCGTACGCGGGGACGGGTGATTCCGATCGAACCGAACGATAAGCCACCATTAGGAAGTGGTAGCAGCATCAGCATCATCACACTTACCTCTGATGCCCTGACCGCCAAATATGTTCAGCTCCGATGAGGTCACTCTGTGTGCGATGCAAATCAACGTCACGACCGTTCCGTAAAGCCACCTGCGAAGGAAAGCAGAGAATTGGGTGAGCGAGGCGCGTGTGTTACGACCAAAATTAGATATGAATTTAAATCAGGTGTGGCGTGCGTGTGGAAGGCGATGATGGAGTAATATATGGTTGCGGGATACAGTTCGGACCCATAAAGGTAAAGGTGTTCGGTCCCAATAATCGTGCGCTTTAAGATTAGACAGCACGAAGCTCGGACGGTTTGACATCGGATCATCGCGTGCTTCATTACATGTCGCATCATTTAGTTGCAATTTATTGCTCGATTTGGTCTCGCGTTTCTAGAGGACGCTTGTCAAACTCATTAAGAGTCGTTTAAAATGCAGGGTTAACCTTTCGTATGGAGTTGTAAAACCAGCGCTATACGCAGATGTAAGCATCATTTGATTTCTTCAAATTTTTTACACGATTTTTTTGTTTTAAAATCCGTAAATATTTGAAATGATTCGAAATTTGATGTAGTTGCTTGGGGGAATTCATTGAAATTTATGTCTATTTTACTCGTTTATTTTTCTCCTTTTTTTTGTTCAATTTTTGGTCTTTTATTCGTTTTATATTCTTCGTCCTATTTTATAGATTTTTCTGTTTAGTTTCTTTATATATTTAGATTTATTTTTATGTTTTGTCCCTGGTTTCCGATTTATTTATCGCGTTAACTAATGTTGAAGAACCCTTCAGAAATAGTTTTGGTTTTCGATGCCCGATTTAAACTTTCCCTTTTTTCAACATTCGATTGTTGGACTCGTTGTTATCTTAATTCTTCGCTTATGTATTCATTCCGATTGCATCAAAAATCGGTCTTCCGAATGTCAAAAAAACTTTCACTAGCAAATTTGTCACTTGACACGTGTGTGCCAGCTGGACTCACAGACACGTGGCACTGAACGGCATGCAATAAAACAACAGTGCTCATTCTTCGTGTAACCCGGCTTATGATTTATATAAAAATGAATCGGCCATGGTAAGGAACGAGTGCGGAATAAAGCAGAGACACAGACAGTCGGTGCCTATAAATTGGCCCAAAAAACCACCATCCGACGAATGGCGGTAAAGAATGTATCGGTGACAAATGAAAATCAACGAGATCCCTTGGGGGTTAAAACGTTTCTTTTCGCGCCGACATTTGCATGCCCCCGCATAAGCCAGTATGTGCATCGGAAGAAGAATAAAACGGTACACGAAATGAGCTGTGCGGTGAAGAGTTTGAGTGAGTGTAGTAAAATAAAAAAAAGTGTCAACAAAACTCGTCACCTTCATACGGGGTTGTGGCATATGGTTTTATGATCCATCATTTCAACCGAAAACACAGCCCGGGACCGAAAGGGAGGGAGAGTGAGAGACGAGGCACAATCTAGCCCAAAATGAATCTGATTCCCAGTCTGCTGCTGCAAGCCGTTACACAGGTGTGCCCAATTCCAAACTTATATGCCGCCAGCCAGCGTTTAGGGCTTGGGTAGGCTCTTGACAAGCTGATGCCGACCGGGACCGTAAAAACTGATCAATCATGCAACCTTCACCGTGACAGCTGATGAAATTTTTCCGTGCGTGGTAGAGGAAAAATATTGTGTCGTCGGAACGCTTTTCCCGTTCATAAATTTTCCACTGCCACGTTCGTCATCGTCGTCGCCGAGCGATGAGTGAGTGCTTAGAATGCAAGGTTGACTGTTACTCTATGTGTGTGTGTGTTGTTCTTGCCGTGGGTAGGAGAATGTTTGCAAATGCAAATCGAGCGCTTTTCCAGCAAAGCAAACAGCCAGAGCAAATGAAGCCAGTCACAGATGAATGTAATAAAAATACGACCGTTGTCAAAATATTATCATTAAAGCACGGTACGGCTATGTGGCTTTTTTTGACAGCAAATGGCATCGTTTAAATTGTTGCCAACTGCAATTTTGCTACCATCCATCACACGGGCACACGCCGTACGGAAAGGGAAAAAGCGTAGTATAATTTAATAGTGAGGAGCGTGTGGGAGTGTTAGATAAAAATGGTATCTAATTGTGGAACATTACACCACCGTGCAAAGGGAAATTTGGGGAGAGAAATGAGACGTTCATGTGTTTAATACTAATAAAATGAGCAATTACTTCAAATGACTTGTCCAAAATTGTGATGTAATTTAGGTGAAAATCTGAAATAACGCATGGGTAAATTTGAAGCGATAGATAACCAAAATCTTCGCTATTTTATGTAAATATTTCCATGTTTTATACAGCAGTTTGATTGAAACTTTCACCGCTAGGTAGTAATAGTAATAGTAATATTAGTCAACATGCAAACATTTTAATCCATTTAGGAGGGGTTTCGAAAGAGCAAACTTTCATTTCATTTCATTTCATATGTAATTTATTGTATACCTTGACGGTTTAACTATTTATTAAATAACTTATAACAAAACGAACTTAGGCTAAACTGACAACAATGAAATAAGAAATCACGTAAGAGGACAAACTAAAACAGTGTTTTAGAAGGAAAGAAAAAATAATGAAGAAACAAAGAGAGAAGAAAGAAGAGAAAGTAGATGAATGGAACATAAAACATATTAATAAAAGAAGCAACAACAGAAGAAAAGACAGAGCCAATTTTAATGTTTCAACGATAAACGATGGAAAATACGACGATATCCAACATCCGTCATATCAAATTTAATGAAAAAACTCACTATTTAGTAATTGCACCTATAATGGTGATATGGATCCCATTGTGTTGGTATCGTGTACCAATAGTGGTGCCATTTTTGTTCATCACTTTATCACTAATACTTTCCCCATAACACTGAGGCAATGATCCAGATTCGTTTTCCATCTTCCGTGTGACCTGTGTGCCTTTTTTTCGAACTTTAGAGGTCAATTTGTTCCTCAATTGCAAGAAACGATAGACTGTTTCATCCCGTCTAACTTGGCTCGTTCACTGGTGTGTTTTGCAAAGTTCAATCCAAGTAGCCTATATTTGGTTTCAGCAGAATATAGAAGCATAGAAGTTTTCTATGCAAATGTTACTACGACCACTACAGGAACATGCCTGTTTCTGGTTGCTATATTGGCACTATGGTCAAAATCAACAAAGAAAAAAGCACTCATATTCCCCTAATCTGTAAAAATAACATTTTTTTGCATATTAGTGAAGACTCCATACGATTTTGTTAATTTTGTTGCTATTCATAACCTTAAAAAAAAGAAGACTTTTATTATGAAATCCTAAGACATTCTGATTAATTTTGCTGTCTGCTTGAAATAGTTGAACATTTAAGCTATTTTAACATAGAATGAGTCCGTTTGTGTTTTTAAATTATTCATAGAAGACCAGAGAACATATTGTATTACTAGAAATTTCTTTGTTGCATTTAGTGTGTCGTAGGGATGATTTTTTTCCACTTCCACAAGTTCTGTAATAAAACCGCAATTAAACCACCAGGTTCATAACCTATTATAAAGCACAGTTGAATGTACAAGTAGAATCAAACAGTCGTCTGAAGATATCAACATAGATATCGTTATTCATTTTCTGCACACTTAATTTCGTTTCACCATTATCAAAGCGAATTTATGTAAACACATTCATCTACATCCTATTGAATGGTGTAGCAAAACATAATAAAAGCCGTTCCCCTTAAATTTACGTTTTTGTTTTCGCGAATGGTTTAGACCTGACCCAAATTAAAGCAGATGCCAATTTATTTTAATTTCACACCAATTTGATTTAATGTTGCCATGCTTATGCCATGCTACACCGAAGCACGAGCGCTCAGATATTCCTTTCTTCCAACTACAGCAACAGACTGTAAACATTTTCACGAAAAATTATGCCCTTCTCAAACACGGCGCCACGGTTCATTGGAAAACGCAAAACACATTCCATCCGAGAAAAAAAAAATACACCCAAACAAAGATCAGCAAAAAACCATCAAACGCATTCGTCACCAACCAAGTGCCACTTGTTTTGCCTTTTTCCCTTGCTCCGGAACCGTCTTTCTGGCCCGCGGAAGAATCAAATTCGGTGCGAGTACGGAGTCAGTCGTGGAAGCTACAGTTGCTTAAAATTTATGACCTTCGCAATCTCCGTCAAAGTCCCTGGTTTACGTCCGGCTTCCCCAACCCCCGGGGTGTGTTGGCTGCCATAATTAATAATGAAACTATTGCCAGACGTAACGCTGCCAGATCAGATCTGCCTCCGCCGGGAGAGATGGGGCGCGTGTACGGGGTTCGATCCGTTGCAGATGTTACTACTCCATTTCGAAGCACTCTGGCAAAGACGCGTTCGCGTTGGTCCCAGAGTACGCTAAGTGTGTCTTTAGTGGGCTAAGGGAACCGCACAATTCATTCACCACATCGCCCATTGGCTTTGGCCATTACCACCCTTCGGAGGGCGATAAGCGCGGCTTCGCTTAAGCAACAATTCATCCAGCCGTTTTGTTTTATTCTGTGGTGCGTGTTTCAGTGCGTGGCTGTACTCGGATCCCGGTCGGTAGCAGTACTCTGGAATGGATGGGTTTAATTACTTATTGTGCCATTGTTGCCGTTTCGTTGAAGCGCAGGAAGGTTTTACTCTGCTCGCAATGCAGGGGCACACAATTTTGTGAGTACTTGAGGTTTAGCATTTTAAGATTATATTTTGTATGATTTTCTTAAATAAACTTTGCACGACTTACATCCAAACATAATTAAATAATCACAATCTGCTACAGGATTCTTGAAGAGTTGGTAGATATTATTTTATGTTGCATGTTTTAAACGATTATTACTTCAAATAAATTGTTAATTTAGCTGATTGATTCTTAGCTGAAACCTGATAAAATCAGGTTTTTGAAACCTGGTCTTGAAATAGACACTGGGTGTAGAATTGTAATAAGCCCATGAACACTCCCATGCCACATTTAAACAGAATTACCACAGAATAGTCAGGTTTATTGAATTAGAAATAAATATAAACAAGTCCCTGCAGCGAGTCGTTTTGTTGACTTTTTGACACATAAACATTACAACAATAATTCAAAAACAAAGTTTTCTGCTTGTGTTGCAGGGAAACGTTTATTCATCCCTGGCCCCTGGCGTAGCGTCATAATAGGTTTGCCACTCGCAAGCAAGTGTTTTATGTGCCACTTGTTGATTCGCCCTAAGGCAATGTTACCTTTTCCTTCTCATTGCACATAAAAATATTTTCTTCATTCGAAGTATTTCCTTAAACTTGTACGAAAAGTTGCAAGCAAACAAGAAAAATCAAATGATTTTCTTTTTAAAATTAAATACATCCCATTTCGGGTTCGTTGCCCTTAGCGACGGAGGCAAACCATTTTCCTCTCTTCCTCTTGTAACTTTTCCACCCGGCAACATAGTAGCCGGGGCGAAAGTTTCGCTTTCTTCTATGTCCTTCTGGCAGGCAAGTTGCACATTCATTGATCAGCCTGGCGCGTTGGCGATTGTCCCAATACCGTTTGATGGGCAATGAAGCGTTCGCCGACGACAAATTGTGAACACAAAATTCAAACCAAACAAATCGAACAAAAAACTCCGGTCCAGTCAGATGAGCGCTGGTTTCGAGGAAATCGCCGCGAAGTTACGGTATGTTTCTGATCTTACGAATCAATCCCACCGGATCGGAACGTAGAAAACTCTCAGAAGGTAAGATTACCGTGGCAGGGGAAGGGAAGAATATTATCCTAAAGGCACAACAAGGTCTCCATTACGCTGTGGTTTCAGTTTTCCCCTGTGCTGTTCTGTTTGATGTTTGATCTAGGAGGTTTTCTATCTATCCGGAAGCGACAGATGAACAAGCTTAATTTTCCACCGCTTTTCATGGACTTCTCGCCCAGCCTACTAAGTTTGTCCAATATTTATTTGCATTAACTCTGTACAACAACGTTGACTTGTGTCGACTGTTGATGCGACTGTGGGGGGCATTTTCGGTTCCGGTTCGGTTTTGATGTTTATTTCTCTTTATTTGCAACAACAAATGCCATTGATCGCTGCCGTTGTCGTTTGGGGTTATCGTTTTGTGGGGGAGATTTTTCAATCTATTTTACGCGTTGGTTGGAAATGTCATAACGTTGTTGGTGGAAATAAAGAAGAAATGTTGTAAAAAAAAACACTGAAACGGGCACTGTGACCGAGCATCATGCAAGGTATATCACCCCATTTAGTATGCTAGAGAGGGAATCAAAAGTGATAAATATTTATATTTGTTTTCTCGGAAGCACAAAACGTCCGTTACGGTAGTTTTATTGAATGTAAACGCTTCATCAACACCGATCAAAAATGTAGGTTAGATAAAATTCCTTTAATATCTGTATCCTGAGCTTGATGGAACTATTTAACATTATTGTTATTTATTTTTATCTTTTTAGTTTTTTTTTATTTATATTTTTTTATGATTATTTTGGCGATCCTGCCAAATAATATGCAGATTTTTAGAGGCAACGTGCATTTTTTAAATGAATTTGTACTTTTATTATAGATAAATTAAGCGCAAATGACCAGTAAAAATTCGCTTTTTCATCTTGAAACGTAAAACAGTTCATAATTTTTAATATAGGAAATTTGTAATCCCTCTCTTCGAATGTCTCTTCGCCTTATAATTAATTAATTGTTGATTTATTTATTTTTTTATTTTTTTTTATTTATTTATTTATTTATTTATTTATTTATTTATTGATTTATTTATTTATTTATTTGTTTATTTATTTATTTATTTATTTATTTATTTATTTATATATTTATTTATTTATTTATTTATTTATTTATTTATTTATTTATTTATTTATCTATTTATTTGTTTATTTATTTATTTGAAATGTTGTTATGCTAAATGCTTTATTTATTTTTCATTTCTATTTATTGTTTTTTTTCTATTTTTTTTTGTTATGCTCTAGAATTGTTGTCGCTCTTCGACTTTATAGTCCAATGGTTGACTGTCTGTGAACTGAATAACTCACAAATATATGATTGACTGCGAATGAATAACACGGAGCACGGGACATCTAACAAAGCATTGTGAAAAAGATACTTTGTATTGCACGATGCTTTGTAGGTAGTTGTACAGCTGCTGCCGCAAAATATGCATCCACGAACTGAACCTACATTGTGTGTACTGTGAGCAGTAAAGTTAATAATAAAATATTTGACTTCGTTTTGCATTCCGTGCTGAAAATAGTGCCTGCCAATAATTTTAATATCGAACAAACGAACAAACGAACGAACGGTTCCCAGAAACATTCGATGAGCTGATTCTTTGAAAGCAACCGGTGAGATGTGAAATATTTCACCGAAACAACATCGACTTCAATAGCAACTAGCAGCGATCGGTTGCTAGTTTATGTCCGTGCAACATCCGTAGCTGTTTTGCGCTGCTGAACTTTCCACGGAAATCGGAACTCGATCCCCTTGAAGGGGTTTCCTTCGATGGAAATTTTCCCGGTTTCCGCAGTACCCGGTACCGCACGGGTAGTCTTCACAAGAGTTGTTAATTTTTGCATAAGTTTTGACCGCTTCACTCGAATCTACGCAGTTCGCGCGTTGCACGACGAACATTCCGCAACAAATTACAAGACATCAAACAATCGTTTCCGCGTGAATCAGTTTCTATTTTACTTTCCGCGCTTCTTGTTCTTGTTGTGTTTTTCTTCCCGATGTGTGCGCATGACGTCGATGCGATGCGGTGGAAGTTATTGCGTGGATTTCCCCGGTAGATGGGGAAGTAATGTAAATAGGGAAGACCGCTTTTTTTTCGGTGCTGCTATTTTTCCGTTTACCGAGAGGTGTATAGTGCAAGCAGTGAAATGAAGAAGAGCTCTCATTGGCATTCCGTTTGCTTGGCTCGGTGCTAATCGAATGATGGTGATCTTATGTTTGCCTTCATCTCTGTCCGGTTAGTTGAATCATACTTCAAAGAGCGCCCACGGTATGACTTTGTTTTATTTACAGAAGCGGTTACTAAAACGGGTACTTGCGAAATAGGCATCACTCATCGGCATGGCGCGTGCTGGAGGGTGTTGTGTTGGTTAAAATGTTGACTGTTTAATATTTCTAATCTGAGCGAAATTTCATTTCATTCACAAGCGATAAGGAGGTTGAACGTGTGTTGGGGAAGAAATATCATGGATATTCTTTGGTTTTTTCATACTTTTTTGAAAGGAAATACATATTTCAATGTTTTAATTAATGTAATGCAGTAAGAGCTACTAATAACTGATGTTTATTGCTTGATCCTTCGAAAGTCTTTCTTCTTACTGGGTTTTCCATTCATAATTAGAGCACACTTATTTAAAACCAGTTACCTAGTCCTGGTATATGTTATAGCCTTCTTTAGGCTTGTAGTCATTTTTTCAAATAAAATATTTACAATTATTTCTTCAAACACACGAATTCGGTCCAGAATGATATATTAAGTCGTCAGTTGATTTTTGCGAATAAATATTCTTCCCATTCTCTCTAGCGACTTCAGGTCCAAACAACGGATAGGCCTGCTCTAGTCCTGTGTGGCAAGTTGCCAAATAAGCAGTCAACTGAGACTAGCAAAGGTCTGTAGAGTTGGTATCATTAAAATTACCCTTGAAGACTGAGTCCACTTCGTATTTATAAGGTGTGTACAATTATTTGGAGCTCTCAAATTGAAGTTAAACCATGGCTATGATGTGACCTTAAAAAAGGCCTTGAATAAGTGACGACGGCACTCGGTGAGAGAAGAGTTAATTATTAATTAGTTACAACAAGAATTCTTCTTTCGTTCTTTTCAGGCAATGTAAAGACATGTTGAGAAGGAACAGAAAGCAGAAACGATCCTGCATCCTGCTTCCTGCATCCAATCCTTGCTCTACTTACGCCACTACTCAAAAGTCACTAAATAGATAAAACAACTTGCCATTTGATTCAATCTCTCCATTCCAACTCGCGTCAACCATCAGCTGTCCAGCAGTAATTGGATTTAAACGCCACATGAAAGCCACTCGGTGTGTAACATCAATTCGATGCTGCTTAACAGCAGCACGAATCGTTCATGAAAGGTCCAAATCAGGTACACAACATAGCAAAATGGAAGCAAAAAAAAAGGGACCATCACGCTCGTAAAACCAACCGATTAGCGCCACCATCGCGGTTGATTAGATTCCTTTTACACCACTAAATCGCATTCGGCTGTCGGCTTTGCCAGCACGGTGGTCCGTTTTATCTTGCGCTTGACCAAACGCAAAATAATGCTAATAAAGCTATCCAACGGTGCAGTAGTTTGCAGGTGGTAGAGTTTATCGCACAACTCCCCCCTTTGAGCGTGGAACCCCGGCCCCCGGAGGTTGTGAGTCTGGTTTTTTGTGGCTGTGGAGTGGTCGCACGCAAATCATGCAACAGAAATGGGAGAGTGGCTTACAAAATGCATGCAGTACACAACGTGTAGCAACAATACAACATAAAAAAGCCCCACTCCCAGCCCCGTAGATGCAGGTTGTTCGGAGTGAATCGAGACGGGAAGTCGTTAAAAAAGCTAATATAAAAACGTGCCTTCCGTGCTTTGGAATGTTCTGTTCTGTTGGAAGGTACATGAGTAAATTCAACCATAACAAAACACCACGCGGTTAATCTCATCGAGGTTTGGGTGTTTTTTTTTTGTTCTGTCTATATGTCCCTTTGCAGTTTGTGTTATTGTTTGCTGCTGCTCGCCGTTATCCACTCACCCCATTCTAAGCGATTCTAAGGGCGCACGAGATGCACCATACACCACCGAATTCAGGGGGTTCTTCGGTATCTTGTTTTACCGTTTTATTGCAACCATTTATTCGCGCCATGTTCTGGCGATTTGTTTTGGGGCAGGTTTTTTTTTAAGCGGCCACCCAAAACCGAAGCGTTTCGTTTGAATAATTGAATATTTATTGATTTTTCTTCCGGCAGTACACCCCGGCGTGCCACAACGGTTATGCTGCACCTTGTTTGTGGTGATTGGAGGAGCTAAAAAAAGGTTGCCCGCGAAAAAAAAACAAGGTAGGCCATGCTTTCCGGCCTACTTGCGCCCTTCAAAAGATTGGGTGGGATATGTGCTCATGTTTTATGGTGTGTGTGTGTGTGTGTGTGTGTGAGTGTTTTTTTTTCTTTGACAGAAGTTTTCTTTCTCTTTTGCTGTGTTTTGCTTTCAAAATTTGTACATCGAATGCGTGCCGAACACTAATTGGTACAGAAGCTCGCCAAAAACACATTTAGCTTCCTACATGTTGTGTTGCAACAACATATTTTTATGTTTTTTTTTGTCTCCAAATTTGAACTTCCCATTGTTGTGCCTGATTCAAACCACACCACCACTAATCGTGATAGAATCGTGACATGTGTGGCAACATACGCATCGGGGCTAGATTAGGGCGTGCTGTCAGCAAACAATCCACTTGCATGATACATGCCCTAAACCCCCCGTAATGTATGTTTGTGTTTGTGTGTATTGAGTGTGGAAAATGGATTTCAACTAAATCTTTGCAAGCAGGGAAAATCAATACCGGCTGTTGGGGACGGCTTGCCAAACATTGCGGTGTGCAAGGTACACGCTGTTGTTGGCGCTTAATCCGCCGTTCGTGTTGCGTTCGTGTGGGCTGTGCGGTGAAAGCGTTGAAAGCGGGCGGAAAGTAGAATTACAAGTTACCAAGAAAAACAAGCAAACAGTGCGAGAAATGAAATTAATTTGTTGTTTTCCCCTATCGTTTCTTCGGTAAGAACGTAGCGTATGTAAGAAAAAGCAGATTACAGGAATGTTCTTATAGATTACACTGACACTGCCAGAATCGATAAAGGGAGAAGAGAAAATGAGAGTTGGAACAAAATAGGAAGATAATACAAATTAACAAAGAAAGTACAGTCCGTACATTACCAGAACGGAACAAAACAAAAACCCAATTGAAGCCGAATCGAAATGAAAAAGAAGAAAAATAGAGTAACAATTTGCTTTCAAAAAAAGAAAATCAATTTACTTCGCGTTAGTCGATCGATTAGACAAATTCTACACCGTTTCTCTTACGCCATGCACCCATTGTCCATGCAACCATTTATCCATGCTGCAACATGTGGAAAGATAACGAGAATATGATACGCAACCTTACAAGCATCGTACAGTTTCGTACTGTTTCGATGGCAGGCTTTTTCCATTCTAGCCATATCAAACTTTGCTTTTACAAAACAGATTACCTTATTAGTGTCTTTTGGGTAGGGGCTTTTGGGTTGTTCGTAAATATTTAAGTAAAAAGTTTTCCCTCGGTTCATTGTTTCTGATCCATTGGTCGATTAATTCGTTTGTTGCAACTGTTGGATGGAACAGAGCGGGAAGTTTTAAGCTTGCGCATTAACTTAAGATGGATTTAAGGTGTTTAATTCCATGAAACTTTCACACTAAACTTGTCAGGTTTTACTGTTAATGTAGCGTAGTAAAAGTAAAGCAATGCAAAAGGTTAGCCTTAATTTCGATTTGGTTAGATTAAATTTTAAATATCCCAATTTTCTCTTCAAAATTCTATTTAACTTATATCCTATGATTAACACAAAAATAGAGTTGGCTGTGGTGAAATATAATTTGATTACTACACTACAAACTATTAAACAGAAAACCGAAATTCAATACAAAAAAAACCTTTTAAGAAGGTTTAATTTGACTAAATGATGTTCACTTAGATAATACTTTAGATATAAGTTTAGTTAGGATAAGGTAATTTTTTTTTCTCTAGAACTTGTTGGGTTTTTGTCTGTAAAGTTTTCCCACTCATAATTTTCCGTACGCCTTACAGGTAAAGCAATATTCGTGATACATCACAATGCAAGCGAAGTTATTTAGTTTGCGAGGAAAGACGTAAAAGTCGAACCCGTTTTATGTATTAAATGTAAATTACTATTGAAAAACAAAATATTCGTCTAAATATATATCACTACTACTATTACTACTACTAAAAAAAAGATGTTCACTATAAGGTACAGTTTAGTTATAGAATTCTTATAAAATCAGAATCAATTACAAATACAACCATCAAATGGTTTTTTCCACCGATTTTTTAATGCTTGATAAAAGGATTGTAATCACCTGTTCAAAGCAAAGGACAAGAAACATTCTTCCATTGATGCATCTGTCTTTCCTTTCAATTGGAGTCCCATTATCCAATTAAGCAGTGGAAATAGAAACAGAAAAAAACGAAACCATTTTCAATGAAAGGTGCAAATTAACCAGCATCAAGCTGCACTTCTTTCTTTTCATTCGTATCCATTAAGACACCCATCCACCCACCCACTACATCAATTACAAAAATATGCTGCTGATTACGCCTCCATTTCTTTGGTGCGATTTGATTTAGCAAAACGTCTTGTGCAAAACAAAAGGAAACGTGTTTACGGCGTTTGTTTTTTTCCTCCCATTGAAGGGGATAAACATTAAAAGGTCGTTTCGGAATCGGAACACCGATTGCAGTTCGTGCTGGCACTGCCAGCGGAAAGACAGTCAACGCTGCACCCTTTTTCCATTCCATTCTCTCGTAAATCATGCTTTATCTGCCGTCTGGTTGTCTGCCTGATTTTTGCTTTTCTGCCATTGCCTTTTTTCATCGCGAAGAGAACGTTTGAGTGGGTGATTCTTGGGCGAGATTTAAGATGTCTTCACTTTCTGCATGCTTTATGGTTTTTTATGTGTGTGACTTTCTGTGGAGTCTCGAGTGGCGAAACTCCCGGGGAAGTACGCTGGTGGCTAAGAAGTTAGTTGCTCAGAACGATTATTTCCCAAGGACCTGCGGACGCTGCGTGCAAGTGAATGGTAATGGGGTACATTAACGTCTGGTGACGCTCTGGAGCAAAAGACTGTTTACGTTTTGTCGTTTTTACGTTTGTTTCTCCATTTTCTCCACGCGACCCACATCACAACGGCGCGACCCATCGGAAGATGCATATAAATAGCATTTCTTTGGCCCGGCGTTTCCCTTGCAGCACAGCTGAGCGTAAGCAACACACTGACAGTGACCAACTTTTGCCGGCCAGCGGGATGCAATCGACAAAGAATCGAGCCGGGTGACAATATTTACCCAAAAAAGCGCAATCGCGTCTGCATGCCGCCCACTGACAGATGATGATCGCACCTACTCACGGTGTCCATTTCTTATGCTTCTTCTCCTGCGCGACCGTGCTGCGATAGAGCGGTAAGAAAGTTCGAGTTGACAATCCACTAATCCAGGCAGCGAACGATGCTGGTGCGGTAGGTAATGGGCAGTTTGAAGTTGAAGTTTGTTTTACCTTTGTCTATCCACTCCCCGTTCCCCATCACTTCGGAACCGGCATCGCGACAGGTGGTCATGGCGCAGACCATCAAACGAAGTTTGATACATGCTACATCACTGGGTTCGGCACTGGAACTGGATGGATGGGGAAAGCCGCCGGGGAGGGTTATATTTACAAAAGTTAAACACTAAAACTCGTCATTCGTCTATCCTTTTTCTTCCCCCGCTTTCGGGGTTTTGCATTAACTCCATCAAAGGATGAGCGCAAGTAATGCTTTCCATTCGAGCGGCAACATGATTTATGCGCGATTATGAGCTTTGGCTGTTCGGGTGGTTGCTTTCGATCGACTTTTGACTGATTGCGATGGGAAAAGTGAAACCCACGGTTTCGCGACGCGTTTATATGCACACCGGGGATTTATGAGGCGATTGATGCAGAGTCGCAGAAAACGATTGGCAGAAAAGTTGGTCTGGTCTAGCGAAGTGAATGATCTTCGCAGAAGTACGAATGATACATAAATCATTAAAGTTTGTCTGCATTATTTATGTATTGCTTTATCAATGAAACATTATCAAAATAATACGTCTCAAAACAATGCAAAAAAATCGAAACAAAAGTAAGAGTAATGCAAGAATTTTCAAGAGGAATGCAAGAAGGTTGGAATTTTCGATGTGAGTAAAAACATTGATGAATGAAATGAACAGAATTGTCTTCCAAAATTGAAGAGTGTGAAATAATTCTATAGAGCAATTCAAATTCAATTTAAAGCTGCAATAATCGCTCCTATAAACATTAAAAATATCAAAAAAATGAGTAAATTAATCGTTATATAACATAACTTATAAAAGCCAGTGTAGTAAATTTGGTTGAGAACAAATTCTAAAGCTAATATGTTAAATAATTGTTAAAAACAATTTTTAAGTAACGAAAAATTAGGTAAGCTAATTACATAATAATAAATATAAGCATAATAATATAAGCATTATATACATAAATAATAAAAGCTAATTTAAAACCGACCAAAAAGTAAAAATAAATGTGGTACAATTCATCTAGATGATAGATGCACACTTGACAAAGCAAAACAAAAGCTTATAAAGTTAATATGCAAAGAAAATAGAAGAAAAATATTTAGGAATAATAATAATAACACGATAATAACATATAAGGAAATAAGAAAACATTAGACAATAATACAATAACTATTAATAACTGTTAAAAACAATTTTTAAGTAACGAAAAATTAGGTAAGCTAATTACATAATAATAAATATAAGCATAATAATATAAGCATTATATACATAAATAATAAAAGCTAATTTAAAACCGACCAAAAAGTAAAAAAAAAAGTGGTACAATTCATCTAGATGATAGATGCACACTTGACAAAGCAAAACAAAAGCTTATAAAGTTAATATGCAAAGAAAATAGAAGAAAAATATTTAGGAATAATAATAATAACGCGATAATAACATATAAGGAAATAAGAAAACATTAGACAATAATACAATAACTATTCAACAATATTAGAACGATTTTTTCAACTTTTTTAACAATATTATAAAAATAATTCTAATCAACGTATTCTAATTCTTGTAACGAATGCTGTGCATAAATTTTATTCTCGATTGTTTTAAAAATACATACATTAGTAAACTGTCATTGCAAACAAAGTGGCGAATGTATGAAAACTAAACGTAATCCAGAAAAGAATAGTTTAAATTATCATAATTTCGATGAACTTACAAGTGTATCGATAAACCCTGTTTAGCATAATATTGCAGTATCGTCCGTATCAAAAGTAAAATCTCTTTACCTTGACCTATTACCCTAGACATTCCCCTCTAACTATGCTGTTTCCTCCCCTGCCTTCACAATCCACTGTCAATCGAAAATGTTTGCGACTTACGAAACATTTAGACACACCGTGTGACACACTCACTAAGCACTAAGTCAACGAAAAGATGAGCTTTCGCCCACTGACATTGATCCGAAGATACATGTCAGGAGTGTTGCCGAGGGAGTGTTGCGATTGATTCCGAAAACTATACGTGAGTAGCAAAACTATTAACCGGCTCGTTCCGGCATCTCTCTGACACCGACACTGACGGATCGACGCGAGTCGGAAATCGAAACAGGAAACGGTCGCGCGCGAGAAGACCGGTGCATGTGTCACCATCAGCGTCAGCGATCAATCACACGGTGCGGTGCAAATATGCCATCCGAGATGGGATATCGCATATGTTTCCCGCCGAGTGGCAAAGACCGAAGAAAAAAGAGAACACTGTCAGGGGAATAATACCCGCGGACAAGAAATCCGATTCCCGCAGCATCCGTCTTCCGTGGCGCAAACGAAACTGGCGAAACGAGCCCCGATAGCGGGAATGTCGCTCAACGTATTGACAGATTTTTAATTGAAATCAATATTCTCCAGAGATGAAACCACGGATTCCGTTTCGCAATTCGGCAATCATGCAGTTTATTATCGTTTCCTTCCGTTGACATTTGCTGCTCAACGGGGAGGTTTGTTTTTTTCTTTTGTTGGTGCAATTTGATCCGCTCTGCGAGGGTTCAAGAGTGGCTTAACGCTGTGTGCCAAATAATGTATTGCTTGTACATCATTTAGCACATGTCAGCTGGCAGCATGCCAGCACTGTTTGCCGCGTTTTGCCGCGGAGGCGTTTGAAGGTTCGATTGCAACCGTCAGGTGAAGTGCTGCGTAAACTTGTTAAAATGCCGAAAATCGGTGTTAATTGACAAATGAACTTTTGCATCATCGAGAGACAGAGAGAGATAAACGACTGATGCTGATGCTACCAGTTGAAATTGGATGTTTATTTATTGTTGAACTTTATTGTTATAAAACAAGGAAAAAAACACACACATGTACTTCATCGGAAGAGGAGTGAAGCACATATTATAGCTTTTCGCTGTATCGTGAAGTGTGTTCCGTTTGTGTTCGATAAACGCTTACAGGCTGGAGAGTCGTTAGCTGCTAAACAATCGTCACATGAAACGAAACGGATCGATTGCTTCAGGAGTAGCTACTTGAGTAAATCGTTTAACAAATAGCCCACGAAATGGTAGAAGGCTTTGTTTATTTATGGAAATGTTAATAGGATCGATACAGCTCACAGCTCAACTAATTACCCTCCCGTAGTAAGGGTGGGTAACGAAACGAATCGATTTGATCGTTTTTCATACCATTGTTCGCGCTTTTCTTTTGCGCTATATGTGGCAATCGAAGGGATACGTGTGGCACGAGTATTTGAGATGGCTGTTCAAGGCACCAACAATTACATAAAAATCCAGAAGGCAACTTTATCTTATTTTTTTTCTTTTCATGCTCTTCTCAAAAAATAAAATTGATATTCTTAAAGAAAAGTTTAAGTTCAGGGCCCTTGAAGTCTCCCTTCCCTAGATTTAAACTTCGACATGTATATAAACAACATTCTTGGCTAGGATTCATAAATTATTTTTACAACCATGGTTGACAATAAAATTGTTTTTTGATCCTATAAGAAGCTGGTTCCGTAACGATTGAATTATCAAGTTTTTAATTTTTAGAATAATTTATAAACAATTCTATTGTGACCAACAATCTGCAACATCTCATCCTTATATGGAGCATCAGTTTACTTAATAGATTTCTAGACATACATGTGCTATAACCCTGTGAACTCTGCAGCCAATTAGTCGTTATTAATGGGCGATCGATGCTGAATGAATTCATGGCATACTATTCACGAGCAGGCCATCAATCATCCGCAGCGTAAGATTGCAGCATCCGTTTCAATTCTAGTGTCAGATGCACCTCTTAACTTGCAACAGGGTAAACAAAGATTAAGTTTAACGGCAGTAGTAGGCCGTGAGTAGTGGCTCGAAAGAAGCGTCGCCTCATGTGGAACGTGTTTTTAATAAACCATTTTACGGCCATCGGTTGAGTGCGTCACCCATAACCGTTTAAACCACACGGTGGCATTAGCTGGTAGGTGGTCTATTATCATATCAGAAAGCAGCGGGCGCATTCGCACAAACACGCCATGGTGGCAATAAAGTGGTCGTTTTATTTGTTTGTGTGCGATAGATCGCCAACCGTTCGGTCGGTTGGAAATGGGGCCAGACGAAACAGCGATACGCATCTCGGGACGGTTCCTTTCGGTGAAGCGTTTTAAGTTGTCTTAGGCAAATCGTTAATCGCTCATGATCGCGCCACGGTAGATAATGGTTCGTTTTAATTTGAAGGACATTTTGGATGAGCATTTACCGAGGAGAAGTTGATAGACAATGGGAATTGCGTTGTGATGAGTCACAGCAGGCCTTGGCATGTGGCGGTGTGGAGTAGGCCCACCTCCCTCCCCAAGGATTAATGGTTCTGAATTCAGCTCCCGTTTGAAGTGACATTAAAGGATGTATATCGCCCCAGGTCTTCTGTAAAACAACTCACATTACCACTATTCCGGTTGTCATCGCACTGCAGCTTAGTAGCTCTGTTACCTAATCCGGATGGTATATTTAACCATTGTAAGCTTTGCCGTGGTACGGCAGCAGCATCTAAAACACTCTCCACGGAGGATGTCTCCCCAGAAGTCTCAAAGGACCTTGTACGTTCGTTGAAGCATCCGTTAATTTACGCTCATTTGCGTTTCACCTTTCATGGGCCATGCACACAATGAAGCCAACGCTCGCTCTTCCGCTAACAGCATGTCTTAATTTTCGCACAAGCAAATCCTTCCCACGTGGACGGATAACACGAACCCACGCGGACCCATAAATCATCGTGCCGCAGAGCAAACAGCACGCTCTCTCTCTGTTGACGCGACAAAACCTCCGGCCTTCCGTTGTGGCCAGCCACCTTTTTCGTGTACACCTTTGTTTGGGGTACTACCGATTGTCATGTGTGTGCGGTTTGAGCATTAGATGATGGTACGGGTCCAGGGTTAATAACGTACCAGCGTGGAATGACAACGCTCGTTGGGCGTTGCCGTGTACCGGTGGTCGGTGATGAAGAGGATAATCCCTCCCCCTCCCCAACTGTATCGGGTCAGTACGTAATGTTGCCCTCGTTATCCACCGATGTCCGCTCGAACGCGACGGAACGAACGGATCCTGCTGGGAGTTTGCAGTGCGTGTTGCAGCCATTTAGGGGAAAGTGCGTGTGCCAGCATAAATGAACTCTCAAAGTATATCATTATTATCGTTTATGATTGTTTATGTTTTCTAACCGCAAAACCGGGTCGCACACACGGGGAGCGAGCGTTGGCGTGCCGGGATGTCGGGTTGACTACCGGACAGCCGTGAGCCGGGCATAATTTGTCATATCTTGGCCCTTCGGCCGTCCGTTTACCTTCAGTCTGGCCCTTCTGTCTACCTTTTCACGAATTCTTCCCGCGAGCTGGATGTCTTTTTAGACCGGTCGCACTGGCGGAGGGCACTGGCCGTGTTTGGGGTGGTGCGAAATTTATCAATTTCAGTTCGCTTATTAATGGAAAGATTAGACGTTGCTTGCGGTGGCATTTGATTGTTAGCACCTGAGTTGTTAGCGGAAATATAATAATTTCTCAACGATAAGTGGGAACGATCTGCTTAGCCAGCCAGCGTCGTACGGTAGAAAGGGGGAACAGCTACACACGGGTGTGTTGGTAACTAGTATACTCCGAAGTGGTGGATTAAACGAATGATAAATGATCGGATCATTAGTTAGGCCTTTGGTACGGCCTGACTGTATACATCGGAAAGCATATACGCTATCCACCAACAAGTGCAGAACTATCCTTGTGTAGACCAATCATTTGGAAACCAATAGAAAGTTGTCTCTGGGGAAGCTTTGAGTTCAAGTTACTTTAGGTAGAAATAATTTAAATGTAATTTAATGTTTGAGATCATCAAGGCGATAACTACGTATCGAGTTTCAACGAATATCACATATTTCCGCCTAAATAACGTAATTCTGATTCTGACTAAAATCGACAACTTCATGCTGTCCTAATTCGAACTCTATTTGCTTTCGGCATCCAAAAACCAATCCGAATACACCAGTCTAATGTCTAACTCACATTTGCTTTGTATTTAGAGTTCTTCTAGTAGGTTTGGGTTTCATTGGTTAAATTGTATTTGTAGCTGCAGTCGGTTTTATTGATCTTCTTTTTACTGTGGAGTATACTTTTAATTAACTTCAGATCTAACTTCGAATCTACCATCCATTTTGGATGTCCGAGAGGAGAGAGTGTTCGTATTTGACCACCAAATTTTCCATGGCTCGGGTTTAACAAAGAGGACATGCTTTTAAGGTGATGAAGAGATTTTTTTTTTCAAAGTTTATGACGCACAACTGATAATTTCCTACGTATTCCGAGTATTCCGAAGCACCAGAGCCGATTCTGGTTTTCCAGCATCCGAAATGGAATTTACAAATCCATTCAGAATTTCCCATGACCAGTTCGTTGTTATCAGCTGCAGGAGCATAGGTAGGGTAGAGAATGTGATTCCCCATGTTTTTGACTCTGGTTTCAGATTCATTCACACAAATATCGAATATCTTTTTCCCGATCCTTCGCGGATCGTATTTCTGATGTATATTTAAATTTAGCGCAGAATTACATAAAATGCAAAAGGTTAAAACGCTAAATAGTGCAGCGTATAGTATGTAGTAGTATGAAGAGAAGTTTTTCGTTTGCTGGTAAACTGAGATTTTTATCTAATTGTGTAAATCTGAACGAAGTTCAATCAAAAATAACCATTTTCTGCGTCTAAAATACAAATATATCGCTATGCGATGTGATTTGTACATTACAGGGTATCCCTCAATTTTTTGACAGTTTCCCAAGGTTTTTTGATTGCATCCCACATATTTTTGAATTCGTCGCGAGGTTTTTTGACGGTTTCCCATATATTTTTGAATTCGTTCCGAGGTTTTTCGACAGTTTCCCAAATAGTTTTGAATGCTTCTTTAAATAAATTGTCTTTCGTTTAACCACAGTATCCTGCAATTGTATTGAACCACAGATAAGGGAGAGAAGGTCACAGGTTCAGATGCGTTCATGGAAACCGTTGGTATGTCATCAAGCTCATCGCCAATGCTTGATTCACCTTCAACATCTTTCTTTCTTGTATAACGGTACAACAACCTCAAGAGGCTGTGTACAGAAAATTGATCTGGATGGAAATTGGACTGGTCCTGTCGAGTGAAGACCAGTGCCGATACCTATACAACACCAGAGCGCCCCAACCAAAAAACCTCAATTCGAACGGAACGAATTCAAAAATATCTTGGAAACCGTCAAAAAACCTCGGGACCTAAATCAAAAATTGATGGGACGCAGTCAAAAAATTGTGGGACGAATTCAAAAATATATGAGACGCAGTCAAAAAATCTTGGGACGGATTCAAAAATTGATGGGACGCAGTCTAAAAATTGTGAGATTAAAAATAAAAAATTTCCTTGTGAGTTAAGAAATATTTATCATTCCTACATTACAATCTACTACTTCAAACTCATCTATATAACAACCGACACTTTGTTTTTCGAACAAACATTTGATTCAAATTGTCGCTTCATCTGATACTGATGTCTTACTAAAGGCAACATTAAATCATGTCGGAGGTTTTTCAACTAATCGGGAGCACGTTTACAATTGTCGAAATTCATTACTGTAACAACATAGACAGACACCATGAATCTTGTTGCAGTACCGATAATTCCCGTAGGTTATCGCAATGTTAACTAGCCATTGCAAAAGCCGATGTTTACTTTTGTTCAGCTTTTTCGCTGATAACAACACGACGCTCGGCTGCTCTGCAATTCTGCACGAACTGTAGCAAATTTCCAACGGTAAATACAGCCCTCAAAATCAGCTGTAACTATCATTTCGGTTCATGGCTTCTGCCTAATTACTGGCCCAGGCGTGTGTTGATTTTCAATTTGTCTGCCACAATCCGTAACAACGAACCCGACGCCCTTCAGTTGACTGCCAACTCAGCCCCGGGGGGAGACTCATCATTCAATCAATGGGCGATTATTTTCCTGTCATTTTGCACCGAAAAGCATGTCCTCGACACGCTTTCGGCGCGGTGTAGAGTACGGTACGGTACAATATCCCGTCATCGTTGAATCACCATCAATCGCAACACCAATCAATCCGAACCACTCCGTCCCTTCCCGGCAGTGGATTGAAGTGCAAATGCAAAAATGCAACACACATCAAAGATGTGCAGCACGCGCAAAAGCGAACAGCACTTGAAAAGCGATAAAATAATTGCCCATGTTGTTCTATTGTTTTGCATGCGAACGGAACAATGTGCCGTGGTGAAGAGAATGAACTTAAACAAAAACGCATTAAAAAAGCGAGAACAGAATAAGCCACTTCACTGTGGAATGTGTTGCACGACGGTAAAATACTTTTCTCCGGACAGAACATGCAACGCCTTCCTGTGCCTTCGCTGCAACCGGGCGCCAATCATTTGTTGCTGTTAATCGACCGTTCCGAGTGCCGAGGATTATTAGTTGCATTTCGTGATGAAAATTTATTTAGCTGATTGAAGCGCACATCACCACCATCCCCTCAAATTCACTGACGAGCATTGGGAGTTGGGTGTAAACGAGCATGATGATATTGTGATTCAACATCCAGCCCAGTCACTCCCGGTGTCCCGTGGTTCCGCGGTCCGCCCACTGCAACACGTTCGGCACTGAAACTTTTCAGCGCCACGGATCGTGACTCATCGCAACATTTTGTGATTTGCATTAATAGCGTTGAAAGCTCGCGTGAGTTGAGCACAACAGTGGCGGACGAGTGTCGTTCGCTTCATTCACCATCCCGGCATCCAAGTATGCTGCGTCCGAGCTTGAATGAGTGTGAGCGCTCGCCAGTGATTAAGCACTGTAGGAACGTGCTGTGTTTGTGTGCGCTGCGTGTTGATTTTACGGCTTTGATTGGTTCATTGAATTTTGTCAAACAGCAAATTGAGCGTTTCGATGATGACAAAATTAATGCTTTTGTGCCAAAAAACAAAAAAAAACTAGAAATGGAATTCCGCTTCTGATGAGCCATATTTAGCAATATGCCAATGTTGCCGTGCTACATCGACTTTCTCGCAATGAAGCGTGATAATTGGGAAGGCATGTAAAGTGTTTACCGTGCAATAATAAAGGGTGTTCCACATCGAATTGCAGCAAGGAAGATAAAAACGCTGTAGAAAATTACTTTGTTAACCGATGCTTTTTAAACTTTCATTCAATGAGTCATTTTTGAGTTAGTTTTTGGCATATTCGTTCGGCAATTTGAATGCTTAACTCATTACATTCTGTCTGTGTTCAACATTTGGTCGCAGTTTCTTCTGTACTTCCTTAATTTCTGCTTAAGATTTCTGCTTGGGATGTGCTTGCCTTATTCATAATAGCCTTTTTTCAATGGGGCTTAGTTGCGGTACGTTTGGGAGATTTCAAGTCCTTGGAAAAGATAGCATAAGCAAGTTGGTTTCGTATCACTCCGGGATATAAATTGAATATTGCCATGAAACCAGATCAGGTCGTAATGATCGTACGGCCCTGAAGCAGATGCATCTGTAGGAACTAACGAACGCGCACTACTTTGTTTGAGCAGATCACTTACCAAATCATGTATTTCTTGGTAAACTTTGAAAGGTGCTCCTATCTTACTTTCTCCAGAACATCAAATTTGTCCTTGGCGGTGAAGAACAATAGCTTCACATGACGGTACAATGAGGCATTGTCAGCATCTGACTCTGAGGCCATTTTCCACGTGTTTACACAAAATCTTTTCGTGCCATTGTTGACACCCCCGTATCTTATAGCATTAAATCTTTATGTCGGTATTTTTTTTAAGATTGTTAAATAATTTGTTTTTCGGTTGCTGTTCATATGATAACAGGTAGGCTGATCATTCTTTGGCCTAAGATAGTAAAACACTTTATTCAACTTTTTTTTTTAATTAAACATACATCCCTTCAAGGGTGATACACCGATTATAGCGGTCTTTCAATTTTTCGATACCATTTTTGTAGTAATATTTGTTTTTTACCGCAAAAAAGGCCTCAGTTTCGGCGATCACCTCTTCATCCGACGAGAATTTCTTCCCAGCAAGCATCCTTTTGAGATCCGAGAATAGGAAAAAGTCGCTGGGAGCCAGATCTGGGGAATACGGTGGGTGGGGAAGCAATTCTTAGCCTAATTCATGAATTTTTGCCATTGTTTTTACTGATTTGTGGCACGGTGCGTTGTCTTGATGAAACAAATCTTTTTTTTTTTCTTCAAATGTGGCATTTTTTTGGTGATTTCTTCCTTCAAACGCTCCAATAACTTAATATAGTAGTCGCTGTTAATGGTCTTTTCTTTCTCAAGATAATCGATGAAGATTATTCCTTGCGAATCCCAAAAAAATTGACGCCATAACCTTGCCAGCTGATTGTTGCGTTTTCCCCCGTTTTGGAGCAGGTTCATCGCGTCTTGTCCACTCGGATGACTTTCTTTTGGACTTTGAAGTGAAGTAGAGAAGCCAAGACTCCTCCATCGTAACATATTGACGTAAAAACTCGGATTTATTTCGGTCAAACAGCTCCAAACACTGCTCCGAATCATCAAATCGTTGTTGTTTTTGGTCAAATGTGAGCTCTTTTAAGCGTCCACTGTGTTCACCGTCCTCAGTGCTCATTTTACCACATTTATATTTAGCATACCAATATTTTATGGTGATTTTGGTGGAGCAGAGTCCAAAAACTTTTTATCAAGCCAATTTTTGGCTTCAACTGTGTTTTTCACCTTCAAAAAGCAATATTTTATCAACACGCGAAATTCCGTCTTTTCCAAAACACATAAGTTGCGTCACACAAAATGCTCTAGCCTACCAGATTATTGTCCAAGTGCTGTCAAATTTTGACAGAACTCCATACAAGGTTGGTAAAAACTAAAAAAAAATGGATTTAGATCAACCAGCACGATCTATGCGTTAGGCCAAACAATTATTAGCTCACCTGTTACATTAAGCTCTAGCTTACAATACAAAGAACACATCAAAATCGTGCATCAGTTTTGTTTAACCTTAAAAATAAATATTGATTGCAAAGCTGGATAAAATATCGAATCTCATGGTACTAGTGTTAAAGTTTAGCTAAAAAAACAGCTAAAGTAAAGAACTTAAATTAAGTAGTATTTTCTATGCGAAGATAATGGGAAGCAATTAGTTATTATCATTTGAACTATTAATTGACTTGTATTCTTATAATGATAATATAACTCGATCACTTGAAAAATAGAATAATAGAAAAAAAAAGAAATTAATAATAAAAATAGAAAAATAAAAAAGAAATAATAAAATTGAAATCGTGTTATTCATATCTCAACATTTCGATAACATGAACTAAATACCGAAATCCATTAAATCTGTGACAATAAAACGGAACGTATTGTACTTTACAAAGACCAACGCACTTTACATTGATAATGCTACCAGGTTTATTCTTAAGTTTTAATTTACTAAGAGGCTTAACAAATCTTTCCCTAAACATAGCTCAGGCACGTCCCATGACAAACCAAAAACCGGTTTCGCGACCTGTTGGCGGGATGCTCGGGCTGCAACACTCTTTAATGAAAACATTTCCATTCAAATGTTCCCTTCGTTTGGCGTTACATCGAAAGTCTTCTCCCGTCCGCCCTACGGTCCCCCCTTGCCACAGCAAATAAAAACCGATTCCTCAAAATTGCAGGGAAGTGTCTGAGGAATGATTCGCCGCGCTTCGTTCGTACGTTAAAGGCTTGCGAACGGTGTCAAGATGCAGCCGACGTTCGACACGGCGTCATTAACGATGCACTCTGTGCCAACTCATGTGCGCAGTCAACATCAGCATCACAATCGCAAAAAAGCGCTGAAAAGAAATAGGAAAGCAAACCCGCTGAAAGCCGTTCACACATTGCCGTTGGCCACTGCGGGGCACTCGTTGCATTTGCGTGTGGCAAAGAGGCAAAAAAGAAACAGATATTTGGGACGGGCATGGTTCCCGCGGTAAAGTTACCATCCATCATCGCAATATTTGTTGTTGAGTGTTGATCGCGATGCCGCCGGTGGTTCCGGAAGACATTTGGCAGTTTTGGGCGAAATTTTGCCTCCCCATCCCCAACACATTTCGCACACTTTTCGTGACAGTCAAGTTGCCACGAAGCAGACAGACCTTTCCGATGCGATTAAGAAGCGATTAGTGTTGGAGGCAAAAAAAGAAACACAACTCCTCCTTGAAAGCACCTTCAAAGCATAACATCCATTATTCGTGATGCCTCAATAACTCTTCCAAAAAAAAACGGCAGTTTCGATTAAAATGTAACCAGAAGTCCAATCACGATCAGTATTAACCGGCGAAACAACACCAAATCAATGTTTCTGCACCGAAGTGCTACAAATCACGACAAATTGCCACTGCTCTTTAATTGCTCGTGGTGATCCTCGTGGTTCTGAAAGCTTCCCCAAAGTCTCCCCGGTTTTTCAGTATCATAAGTGTAAATTGCCGAAAATTCGACGCTCGTCTCACGACGGCATGTTAATGTTGTCATTGCGGTTCGTGCACTGCCAAAGGAATGATGTTGGTGGTTCGGTTTTTTTTTTGTTGCTCGCCAGTTGCCCAACGATTGCCAGAAAAGGAAACGGAACAGAATGGAACGTGGTACGGACGACCACGAGCTGGAATGAAGATTTATCACGTCAGTTTGCATTTAGGTTCTGCTGGAGATTTTGGAATTTGAAATGTGTTTTTTTTTCTGTGTTCTGCCTCGTCCACGAGTGCAACTATGCTGCTATGCTGAGATTTTGAAACCAAACCAAATGGGTTTGTAGATTAATGTGTTATTTGAATGTGTAGGACCACTGGCGGACGGAAATGAGTTTATCGACTCGGTAAGGTAAGGTAAGGGATGTAAGGGTAACAAAAAACCATTAGCTCACATGTAGAGCGTTACAAAACTCGCTTAACTGATAAGGATTTTATCATTTAAAATGACAATCTAAAATGTCAAAATAAATTTCATTAAAAAAATGTTATGATGAAGAAAATTGGAAAAATTGAATTAAACAATTATGAAATACAAAAAAATGTTTTAATTAATTATTTAAAAATAAAAGGGTTTTTCCTTTAATCAACAAAAAATCAACTTAAAAATCAAACAACACAACCAAATAATACAAATATTTCCATATTTTTATTTAATTTATATTAATCAAATATTTCCATATGTGACATTAAATTAGACACAAAAAACCTTTACAAACAACTTTCTCAATGCAAGATCAACTAAGATGGATGTGGCCAACCTGCCAGCCTCGTGCAATGTAACACGAAACCCCAACACAATTCACGCACGTACGAATCCATGCATGCAAATCCATCGACAACTCTTCCACCATTTCAGTGGACTTGCACACCGAGCTGCTCGTTATAAATGATGATGATGTATCGATCGATCAATTGCCCAGCGCGTGTTGACACGTTTGTGGGTAGAAAGTTTGTATTTTTAACTGCATTTCTGCCTGCTTTGATCGAGTTTTCGGCGACCGGAGGTGAAAAATTACCCAAAAATCGACTCCCTATGAACGTTCGCTCATAAATCAAAGCACACGAGCGGTGCAGGAAAATTGAGATATCCGTTGGCTGACTGGTGATTATTTATTTCCCTCCTTCGACTTTTTATTCAGAGGCGTATCGAAGCGTGTGTTCATGGTGGAAAAAGGATTCATGTTTTAGTGTGCTGCACATTTGCACTTTCGGCAGCTCATGACAAAGTGCTTTCGATAATTTGTTGCCCGATTTGTGTGTTGTGTGCGGAGCAACGGGTTCAGGAGGGGATGCATCAGGTTACTCAATTAAAATGGCAATGTAAACATGCCGGTACGCCCACAAATGCAGGCTGCAGAAATGCGTCTGCGTTACGAAGCTGTGCGAGTGTTCACTAATGAGAGAATATTCGGTCCCGGTACGAGCTGCCGTAGCGAGAGCACTGCACTTGCTGACCTCAAAAGTCATTGCATGTGACAACGAGACGAAACGATCGCTTCGCTAGCCGTCGGTCGACAGCTGTCGTCTTGCAGCGAGCGCTTTGTAGCGGGAAACCAGGATAGTTCAAAGGATATCTTTGAGGATTTGAGTGAAAACCGCAGGAAAATCCCATGTTAATTAGGGGTTCATTGCAGTGGAAGTAAACTATTTTGTGGTTGGGTGAAGATGACAATGGCGACATTGTTTTGGCGAGAGTTACATTCATTCGCTCGTTGGCGTGGGTTTTGTAAAGTTTCCGATGGAGATGCAAATCATGACGGTTTCGTGAGATTTGCCGATAAGCTCCAGCAACTTCAGTTTCCGACCAAAGCAATGTTGAAAGTTAGCTCCAACAGTGTTTCGAATACAGATCTCGCTGATTCGATCATTCTAACTGTTTTGCAGAAGGAATTTGGGAGTTTGGAAATACATAAAATTCCGATATTTATTAATGTCAGCAGCAGATTAAATGGCGATTTGATATGTTCCAAGAAGAGCTGCCCGATGATGTATATAGAATAGCTACGCGAATGACAATGACAAGTCAGCTGGGTCATAAAAATCGCAACAGGGTAGCGGACCGTATGGATCTGGCCAGCTGAAAAGCATAGTGTGCCGTTCGTTACTTCAACAACGAAGGCAACAGCGATAGATGCACGGATCTCTTAGCCAGAAGAAATCTCATTCATTCAACCTGAAACCTGTTCTACCTCGCCATAAAACATCCAGTTTTGGGTTGGAAATACGCGGTGCGAGAGTCGCTGTTTTGCCACGCATCAGCAAAGCTTCAGATTTGTGAAATATTCGGTCATTTTTTTTGCATGTTTTTTAATTAACTTCGGATGCATTCGCACCGGGAGATGGTGGCTTATCGGCAAATAAGATATCAGCTTATTGATATTTAATCTCCTATCTCGGTTGATTCCGGGTTTCCTATGGGTTAAGCCACAAATCGTGGGACGCAAAGCACGAGAGTGAAAAAATCAATTTATTTTGCAAAAAACATGCTATGAACAAACATACAAACCTATCCAATTTATGGGTTCCATCAGAGGGCACCAACAGAAAATGGGAAATAAAACATATCTGAATTGGCAAATAAATTTGCTTATCGTTTTATGGATGTGGTATTTTGTATCTTGGATGCTGGTTCACTCTCACTCAAGGCTGCCAACCTGCTCTGCTCTACCGCCTTCTGACGTGAAAAACGGACTGATATGCAAACATGATAGTGCAGCACCGTGCCAGGATTTGATGAAGGTAGATATACGGGAACCGAATCAAATCTAGCGCTTCTTGTGAGTATTTTTCAGACACAAGCTCACAAGCCACAGCTCAACATTTGAGCAGTAATGGGGACCGTATGGGAAGCCGCATAAAACGCATGATTCGCATCGGTGCCGACGCTGGCTCAGCATTAGCATTCATGGCGCACCAGGTTGCCGTTGTCGTCGTCGTTGTCTACATTGCTTCGTCTTCAACTTATCGCAGAACTCGCCCATGCTCCTTGTTCTTCCCTTCCCCACACAAAACTGAGTCAGAATTTTTATTTATGAGATTTCCGTATGTGGTTTTTGTTTGTGGATCTCTTTTCATGGTTGGTGCTTTCACCGGATCGAGTTGCGGTGGGGAACCATTTTTACCCACGCGCAAGCAATGAAACCCCCCCACGGGGTCACGGAGCATGTGTTGCATTATGATCCGATGTGGTGCGTTTCGTTTTTGTTTTGTTCCTCTCCAAATTGCTGTAAAATGGATGAGATTCTTCGTAAACGGATTGTTTGCGACCAAGTGGTAAAGCAAGTGGATGAAAACGTGAGATGACACATTAAATTGACCGAAGAAATGTGCCACTTGTGAGCAAGCAGTTCGACAATGAGTAACCCTACGGAGCTGTTCAGGACGATATGGGAAAGTGGAGTAATGGAATTTATTCGTTGACGGTGGGTGATAACATAATATGCAATGCAATGGCGTTTGCTTTCATTGCGGTTGCTTAACGTTGACAGTGGGTTTTGGGATGCGATTAAGAGCAGGGTACTTTGAAGGCGGCAAATCAACCGCAACTGAAGTAAGCTAGAAGGATCTGTTGCTTTTTTAATGTGGAAATAAGGGTTGGAACATGAAATGCAACAAGTGGATGCAATTGTTCAAGTTTTGATTACTGGTACTGGCAGTATTAGTGATAAAACATTCTTATCAAAAGATGATGTATGTAAGTCCAATGTCTTCAACAAGTTCTATAAATCCTCCCATTTATTAGTAGATTATTGTATTACGCTTCTACATGTTTTACCTTTCCTTTGAATTTGTTTAATTGTAAGCGTTTATCATATGTTGATCGTGCTTTTGACAGATGCCAGTGCCTTTTTTATAGTTCTTTTTTATATTGGGTAACTTTATTTACTTTGTTTTAAGCTATAATAGATTGTTTTACAAACTGATTGAAGCTTTTAGAATTACAAAAAATCCTTGACCCAGTTTTAAAATATTTTTAATTTTTGTAATTCAAAAATCTAGTTTCGTGTTTGAAGAGCGAATTACACATTTATTCGTTAAGGATCAACGTGGACAAAATGGGCTCTATGCAAATTCAAAAGTGAGTTGTTTGGGTATTATATTAAATTAAAGAATTGTTAACTCTTGTAGTAATTCTGATTTGATTTAATGATTTCATAATGCTTTTTTATTATATTTTGATTTTTTTTTTGTATAAATTCTACTATTCCATTGTTTTTTTGTTTCTTTAGAACGGTCAGGCTTTATCGACTTATTTTAAGCACATAACCGGATAGACAGTCCTTGCTACGGAGGTTTTGGTCCTAATGGGATTTTTTCCTCGGACCTGTCCTGTAGAGGCCGGCGCTGCTACCAAAACACCAGCGGACCGCGCCACTTTGCCATTGTTATATAGTTTAGATTTTATTATACTAAGGACCTGGTTATCGAAAACGCTCTGATAAGGCTTTGATAATTCGATTTATGAAGGTTTCCACAAGCTACTCGAATGTTCCAGCTAATGAAATTAAATAAATACTCGGAAGATTTTCATTTTGAATATTTCATTATCGCTAATAATGTGTATGATTATTTGATATATGTAAGTAGTCTGATACTTAAAGAGGTAAATCTTTTTAAAATGCAACTGACGCTTGTAACAAAAAAAACTGATGTAGAGAAAAAAAAACTGATTGAATTAATATGCCAAATTTAAAGCAAAATTTTAAACATTCCTTAACCCAAGATCAGCTAATCTGCAATCTAACGCCACAAGTGATTTTCAAGAGCCGTGGCGTATGATACGCTCGATTCATGTTCTATATTTGTTCCACTTCTTCAGAATTCTCAGCCGAATCATCGAATGCCCGCGAACAAGTGGGCAAGAGATGCGTTACAATTTATCAGCTTAGACCACTTCTAATAACTGACCACAACCGCACTGGTCGTTGTGTATGTGTGAATTACAAGCTCATCAGTGAGATCACCCAGATCACCCAGAACAGCAACAGCACCAACAGAGCGCTCGGTGTGATAACCTTCCCCGGCTCCGGAAACGCACAGCTCCAATTTGTGAATGAAAACCTCCGCCCCGCTGCGAGGTTATCGAGGACAAACCGACAGACAAGGGAGAATGCGAGAAACAAGCGATTTGTTCTAAAACAACACATAACACACAAATGCGTGTGCCTTTATGTATGCGCACCTACGAGCACCGATCGCCGTCGAGCTCCGGTTATGACTTTGCGGCGAAAGATTAGCATTGTGCCCGAACGGTGTGCCCGATCGCTTATCGCTGGCGGCTTAGCAGACGTCAGTCGCGATGAATTTATGCCATTCGCGCACACACGCCACACCATTAGTCATAGGAAATTCGAGAAAACGGTGCGAGTCCGGTTCCGTGAGTACGGTCTGCTTGGCGCCTGCCAATTTAATTCCATCTATCTTCGGGGGAATGGGCCGTGGAATGTTCCGCTGCATGGGATAGAAATTTCAGGTGTTCAAATGTCGCCATCCAAGTAGCCGGTAAATAATGAATGGAATGTATGCCGGCGAAGAAGTTTGCTGAGATCTTATGAAAGATGAATGAATGGGGCAGAATGCAAACCGAGACATTGAGACATTGAGTGGCAAATTCAATTAGCAAAGGCCGCATAAGGGGGAGATAATCTGTGCGATCAGCGTGAGTGTGTGCTTAGCGTTATGTTTGCCGTACAAATAAAACCCATTTCGTGCTGGGCAATGATTTAGAGTGCATAAAATAGCATTCGAAAGGCACTCACTGGAAAAAAGGAAGACACAGCAATACAGCAACGGTACGTAAGCTGCTGCTGGTCCATAAAAGTAAAGCAATAAAAAAAGCGGAATTTACTTTACCGTGCTCGGAAGTCGTCGCAAACAAGTTTATTTTACATTTATTACACACGGTGTACGAAAACACCCATCACCGCCCGCGTCGTCGTAATTCGGCATCGTAACGGTTGCGAAGGGGAGCAACAATTTTAATTAGAAAACCATTCCTCAAGACACTCCTGGGTGCCCTGGGTGGTTGGGGGGGGGGGGGGGGGGGGGGGAGTTGGGGGGAGGTCAAATCGGCGCACTTCAATCATGCGTGCCACGGAAGAAAACAGTCGCCTCCGATCCGGTCCTGCTGCTGCTTCGTGTATCGGCAGCCCGCTCGCTTCGGCAGCAGAAGCATAATTTATTATCCAATAAAACATTAGACCGCCCGCCATTTGGAACCAAGCGCAACAACCGGCCATTCGCGCATTAATGTGTGCTGTCGCGGATGGAACGGTATGGAGCGTGTGTTTGGTCCAGCGATGTCAAACACTAATGAGCTGGTAAGCATTAATTGTTTTTCTGTGAGGCTGACATTTGACAGCTGAGAATGGGCGATTGATTTCTTCAATCATGTACATATTTATCTTTATCTGGTTACTTCAGCTAATTGGGCAAGAACGATCATTTGTACGCTGTTTGACACCTCTGGCGCACCCAACCAAACGTGCGAAAAAACGAAACGAGTTTAAATAACACGACTTCTGCTGCTAATGTTGAGCCCTTTTGCCTTTTCTATATGGTTTTATTTACATAATTCGTAGGAGGATTTAACCGTGACCATACGCGCCAAGCACAAAACACCAAATATGGACGAAATAGACTTTTCCGAGCGTTTCGAGTTCTATAAATATGCGAATCCGCTTACGGGGAAGCGTTCGGTTTTTTGTCACGTCCAAATCGGTCGCTAATCGTGTGACAGAATCATTTTTACCATAGATGAGCCGCTTGGTGCTCGCAAGCCTCGGCAAACATAAAGTATGTTTTGTCCGGTTGGTGATGGCTTTAAAAAAATGAGATTCCGTATGTGATATGATCACGTTCTCTTCTCCATGGTAAACCACCAAGTATGAGCTACTGATGGTGGTAGCGATAAGGTTTCGCGCTTTATGGTGCCCCTGGACACAATACGTGCGATATGATGGAGTGATGTAATGCGATACGAAACGGACCAGCTTCAAGGTAGCTACAACTTTCAAAAATTTGCTTGTAGTTGTTTCTGCGGAATGATTTGTTGCTTTGGTACGTGCATGCCATAAAGGTTAGATGTGTTAGGCCCATTAGCCATCGGCAAACTAATGTCATTGGGATGCTTGACGAGCATGGCAACCATGGCTTATTCTTCCTTAAAAAGCGAGATTTAGTTATTTCTTAGTCCTATGTGGTCTAGTGATGGGAAAAATCACTCGATCCGATCGATCCGGATCCGCCTTGGGATCGATTCTCCGAATCCGATCCGAATCCTACTAGATTTTCTTATGACCACAAAAAAAAATCTTTGCTTTGTAAATGATGAAAATGCATAGTGGATATGCTAATACGACATTTTTTTCTTGAATTAAAAAAGTGGGTTCACAATTGAGCTATTGTTAAACAAAAAAAAAAGAGAAAAATCAAATTTATTTATTTTTATTCATTATTTAAAAATTCATATTTTTAAATTCATTATTTTCAGTATCGATTTCAGTATTACTCAACATTCATGAGACTATCATTTTTCAGCATCAGCAGATTATCAGCATATCACGATTTTATCAAAACAAAAATTATCCAATTATATCTATGTCCTCCTCGTTTAAATTATGCTTTAGAAACATTATTTCATTCATTTTTTTGGGAGTAGCCTATTTCTTCTGTCCGTGTAAATTTGTCCTGCCTTAGAGAAAATACGTTTACATGGAACAGAATAAAAAGGCAATAAATCATAAAATATCCGCATCCGAAAACAATCCCTACCACAATCCCACATTCCAATCATGACAGATCCGGATCCGGGATCTGGACTCTTGTTTTGGATTTCGATCCCGGATTCTCGTATTGACGAATCCGGATTCTGAAGGATCCGAATCCGGATACTTGTTTTGGATTTCGATCCCGGATTCCCGTCATGACAGATCCGGATCGAAAAGGATTGTTTGGGATTCCAATCCAGAGGATCCTGGATTTAGGATCGAATCCGGATTGATCCAATGAAGGATCCAATCCCAGAATCCGATCCGATCCGATCCGCCCAACACTAATGTGGTCCACATAAGTGTTGGTTGTCTAACGACTTGAAATGTTCTTAGTCGAATTATGTTGGAACTGGTCCAATTGAGATTGGAAGTCGCTGTTCGTTGTTGATTTTTGCTACACTGTCTGTACAAAACCTGTTGTAGAAACTCTAGTGAGGAAGTCTCATGTTGTCATACGGTTATTATTACTTTAGACTAATGAAAGTAGTAAAATAGTATTTGAAGTTTAATTATAATGATGTAAATCATTCAAGTAAAGGGTGTCCCCGAAAGTATAACTACGATTTCTAAATGACGTATCTAGTAAACGGAGGGCGTAAAACAGCTGATTCTTGATATGCTTGATTGTTTACATTCAGAGCTACTAGCTAGTGCATTAAAACTATTTTTTTCAATAGCGTCTGTTGAAATGCGAGGCATTTCCGTCGAAAAGCGTAAAAGCATTCTGCACAAATGGTGCTCGACTCCTAACATTTCGCTAATTCAATTAGCGAAATCGGAAGGTGTGAGTATCGGATCCGTTCGAACCGCCATCCAAAAGTTTCGTGAGGAGTCCAACTTTGAAGATCCAACGTGCCAAAGCAAGATTGAGTTTAAAAACGTATAAGAAACCAAAGAAACCGAAACGGAGTACAAAACAGGCCGCATGCGTTAAACATCGGACTCGGAAGCTGTACGACAAGCTGCTGTGTCGCCAATCCTCATGCATCGTGATGGACGATGAGTCGTATGTAAATTTCGACTACAAAACTCTTCCGGGGAGTCAATATTACACCGTGCCTGAAAGCCAGGACATCGAAGAAGTTGACAAATCTATTATTCCCGAAAAATTGGGAAAAAGGCGATGTTATGGCAAACCATTTGCGAATGCGGTATGATGTCCGAACCGTTTAGTGACAACGGAGACGATGAGGACCGATTCCTAGGATTCCGGGAGTGCTTGAATCGACGTTTGCTGTTCATGATACGAAATCATGCTGGTCCAGTAATGTTTTGGCCAGATTTGGCCTCTGTACACTATGCCAAAGACACGATCGCATGGTATGAACAACATGAGGTACGGTACTTGCCGAAGGAAATGAATCCTCCGAACTGCCCTGAAGTCAGACCAATTGAGTTATTTTGGGCGCTAATCAAGGCACATTTGAGAAAGCATTTTAAAGCTGCGGAGGACATCGACAGTTTTCAAAAAGACTGGAAAAAGTATCCAAAATCATTCGGGTCAAGTCTGTGCTGAACCTGATGGGAGGCGTCAGATCAAAAGTGCGTTCATTGGCATACCATTTTTTTTTTTGGGGAAATAGTACAGAACACTCCATAAATTCTATTTATCAAATAAACATTCAGTTTCTGGAACAGATTTTAATTTTTGTCTAGCTTTTAAATCGTGCTTATACTTTCGGGAGCACCCTTTATTCATAAAAATTCGATCCCGTAAAGGATGTATGCTTAGCGTCACATCATCGTTAGAACACCTTGAGATTTAGTACGGTCCATCTGTACTGGACTCAAATGTCTAAGCAGAAGTTAAGGTAATTTGCAATTGAATAAATAATTTCATCAGATTATAGATTAGAAAGCCAACAACATGATAAATATATGTTCCAACCACGAATTTTGTTCATTCGTCATTAATGACCTTCACCTAATTTCTGGATTTGTGCGTACCCATGTGGCCCATGAATTCCAACAAACATTTAAGATTCACACGACGAAACAAATTCGAACACGAAGTTTCACAATGCACAAAAGAGCTCCAATAAATTACAACACCCAATACCGGAAGGACACGATTTGTTTGACAAACATCTAGTGGCGCCGCAGCTCTGTGTCAATAGGCCGCCACCCGACGGGACAAACACGGAGCGGGAAAACAAATCGTCACTACTGATGAATGAAATGCCCCTATCAGCCAGCAGAAGAGGCGCCCTCGGTAAAGTGATTCGCCTGTACGACTCATTAACCCCTTACGCCCTTGGTAACGCGAACATAGGCGCTTGCTGGATGACTTCCAGTGACAACAGTCCTCTCAGCCGCTGAAGTGTATTGCTGTCAACTTCGTCTGCCTGAGACATTTATGGTCCTTTGGCATAATCGTCCGTCCGCTCACCCTGAGCTATAAATCGGTTACAATTACATCAAAGTTCCGTAAACCTTCACCCACGGGTGTCTTACAGGGTGGGTCGAAAAGATCAAGTGTTTGACACTCGGCCTGCGATAATTTTTTCGGTTCTCTCTCTCTCTCGCTCTCTCTTTCCGTGTCACCATCACTACACTTGTTCTTACACAAAACTGTAGATGAAATACCTCGTGGCATAATCTTAAACGGCAAACAACGCTGGCGGAAAACTTTGTCTACGGCGCAATGTTGGCTAGTGTGTTTTTGCTAATTATCTCGCCCGTCTCGTTTGGTGGAGAATTTATTCGTGCGTTTGACTTCAACGGGGTCGAACGTTTAGTGGTGCCCATGATAAGACCCGCGCATTGATTGGATTGCTAAATGAGCCATGCAATGGACATGTTTTGGGTTGCGGTGTATGTCGCAACGGGTGTGACGGTGGTTTTGGGAAGAATTATTACCTCGCTAAGGGAAGAAAGTTCTGTTGGGTAATGAGCGATAGATAGCACCTAAATCATTGCGGATAATATGTGACAGCGATTTCCGGAGCAAAGTAGGCTGTGAGCATAGTTTGCAAAACAAATGTAATTATAGGCTGGTAAGGAGGCTGTGCTTGCGTTCTGGTGAATGATTGGTTGGAAATGGTTGTTACTGTCAGTGACATTACGACTAGAGGATTTAAAATTGACAGATTACCTAAACGACCAGTAAACAAGAGTAAATAGCCACATTTAATATTAAGTAACACAATATTTAAAAATGTAATAACAAAAATGTTTGCAATTATACAAGAAGAAACATCATAGAAACGTCGATGGAACACGATGAAAAAAACAATTTAGTTTCAGTTCAGTGTGAGAGAAATTAATTTAGATTGCCTGAGGCTTGATCTTTTTATAAATTAATTTTTATTTAAGTTTGTGATTGTTACCTTAAGCTCAAGTCAAACTTAAATAATTATAATTCTATTATAAAATTTTATTTTAATGGAAAGTTATTCAATTTTGTTTACCAAAACAAATTAATTTTTTTTAATTTGTTCTGAGATGTTTTTCAAAATTGTTCTGTAAATATTTTTTATTATAATTCGCTTAATTTCAAATTATTTTGACAATACGGCGTAATATCATCATACTGTAATGAGTGAATAAAGTACGTTTCTTACTGTAAATAAATGATTACAGAACTGATCTGAAGCTGAAAACGATTCTAGTCTAATCAAATGCAACCATGGCGTTTAATTTCGTCGTCTATCCATCCCCTCCCGATAGGTCCACAACGGCCTCATAAATATTCCGTGTCAAATTGAGTCACCGGTAAAATCATAAAGACCATCTACCAATTTGATGTTCACACTCTGCTCTCGTTGCGGAGGAGTATGTTGATACACAAACGACCAGAACGGAAGTTATCGAAGGGAATAAAAACACGCGATGGCGATAATTGATAAGTCGAGGCTGATTAAAAGTGTCAATACGCGGCAGTGCTCGAAAACGGGCGAACAGTGTTATGGTACGGGCTGAAAATAAATTGAAACTGTGAGTCTACACACTCACTTCTTGCCAGTCTGTGCATTCCGGCGATGCTCCATACGAAGCGTATGCTAATAAATTTTAATTAATTTACAGCGATGAAAAAAAAGAACTATATTATCCACCCGCAAGGGAACCTATTCCGGGTAATCGGAACGTGGTGGAAACCACGCGCTGCACCAGATGACCGTCGAGTCTTAGGATGGTTGGAATCCTTGGAACTCGAAGGTAAATGAGTTTCACTACGAAAGAGGTCACCACGATCATCGCGCTAGAGCAGACGAGCTTTGCCGGTTAATTCTCATTATCGGTCTGTTGCCACTAGCAACGATGGAGAACGCAACACGGGTCACGATCGTAGCGTAAGAATTTAATTTCTATTAGAAAAATGGAATATCTACTGGAAGTGGAGCAAAATGAGATAAAATTAACATTAATTTGTTTCTCCTTGAAGTCATTCTTCCAATGGTTTTGATGTTGGTGATGCTTTCCGACGCAAAGACAATGTTGGTTCAGGGGGTTTCTAGAATGTTTTGTCCTTTCTTTTTGCGAAGTTAGAGGAATGCGCATGGAATTTATACTTGATGGTATTTATTCAAGGAAATTATGAAACATTGGTATTTTTAAATTACGTTCCACAATTCCAACATATAAAAACAAAGCTAATTATTCTTGGAAAAAGTGAACGATTTTCGTTAGAAATCACCGGACTATTTGAGCTTTATTTAATTGTGTTTGTTACGGTATCGATCGCTTCTCTGAAAGCTATCAATGAAATGCAACAGAAAATCAATACCAAATTCTACCACATCCACTCACCAGCCCATCTAAACGGATCGGATTTTGACCCACGCACCGGACCGCACTCGCAGTGCTTATGAATTGCTGGTGGCACTAAATGAGGCGTGTAAATTTTGCCAAACCGCACAACCATCGCCATCACACAAAACCCAACGCAAACTCGTTGATTAATCTGGCGTAGAAAGAGAAAATGCAAGCCTTTGTGTTGTTGTGTTGTGTTGCGTGCGTTCCGGTTAGGAAACACGATCGGTTTGTGCATAATTCCCGGTCTTCCCCCCAAACCGACAGCCCTGCTCAGAAACACAAATAACTGACCTCAAACCAATCAGCTCGTCGTTTAATCAAATCGGGCGGAGTATTTTGAATAAAATTAACCAGCTCATCAAACCGCTTTTTTGGAACAGGAAACATATGAATGAATTTTCCGGCCAACTTCGGTGTGTGTGCGTGAGTGTTTAGCAGTTTGTTTGATGCGGATGACAGTGATGTAATCGGTAGCATTCTTTCCGGGGCCGGTTTTTGGGGCGCACTGTGTGCAGTTAAAATGGGCAAATATGAAGTAAATGTATATGAGGGCATTTAATGGAATTTTGTGCGTTGAAATGTAAACTGGGGCGCGATCGAAATATCGATACAGCATGCAATCAGTGCAATCGATCAGAAACAAAACACAGACCCGGCAGGAGATGAAACATCCGTCGTAGATCTTTATCTAGTGTGCCATGACCTTTCATAAATTAATGTTTTAAATGTTTTGTATGAAGGAGCAGGGCATTTTTAATTTTTTTTGAACATTTTTTTTTGTTTTTGTTTAATAAATAATAATAATAATAATAATAATATAAAATATTTAAAAAAACTAAAATATTTACAATGGAAAAAATACTCATTTTTTAGGCACACTGGAAATATGTTTTTACACAGTGAGAATAAAATTTCATTCCAAATTGAACGAAAAATGTCGTAAATATTTATGTATTTTTGTTTTTTTTTTGGCAAACTTTTCAGTTCGGATTCGTGAACAATTTTTTATGTCGGTTCCCGATTTGCATCCCTTTTGGCAGGGTTGTAAATAAACCAAACGAAGCGTGCAAAATTGATTGAGTCGTTTCGGATGTGCACAGCCTCCGGGTTACCAGAAGCAACCCAGAGAAAGCATTCGTCCATCGTCGATGTTCGATGGTGCCGAAGATTTTTAACACCCAAACGTATGAAGGAAGAAAAAAAAACACTCACAGAGATTGAGCGTGAGGGTTTTGTGCATCGAAAAAGATGCATACGATCGATACGTTCCGCAGCCGTACGAATATATTGCAAAAAGGGCCCGGGGGTGGTGGGTTCGAAAGTTTTTCTCTATCTCAGGAAGGAGAGTTTTTTTTTCGCGTCACATCGTCCATCGATGGAAGCACAACAAAAAAACGGACACGTAACCAAAGAGCTAGCTTGGGATCATATCGCCCAAGAGTGTGTTAGTGGCCAGATTGTGCCTGCCAAACCATTGCAGCGGTGGACATTTATTATGCTGTTCACGATTCACCGCCTCCGACCGTTTGGGTTAGTTCGAGGAGAAAGACGAGGTGGAGAGGTGGAGCAGAGCGGGAAAACAACAGTATGACAATTTTCACGAGTAACGGTGAACCTCCATCGAGAGGTGTGCTGGAATCGTATTTAACGCTTTGTCGATCGGGTTAGACCACCCGTGAAGGATGGTGTAGGAGATGAGTTTGCAGAAGCAGGCTAGAGTTGGAGCTAGTGCTGATGTTGATGGCTTTTATTAATATCCCCATCGAGACGGGGACACATGAGGTGTATTAGGGGTTTTTTATATTGCATTACCTTCGAGTACCCCTGGGATATTGCTTATTGCGCTTGGTAGTCAATCTGACTGTTCGTTCGCACGCTGGTGTTAACTCTTAAGCTTCCAGCATTTGATACCTCGAGTTTAGTATCACAAACTTACCTATCTCTCGATATATTCGAAGGTCTAAAGTCATACAAACCAAAATAACTAGACAACTGAGTAACTTTTCTCCTCAAGGGTATGTTGCGGAGATGTCTCGATGTATTTGCGGAGCTAAAATCATCACAAAACTGATATTATAAGCAGTGATATTGTGAAATAAAGCATGTTTCTAGTACTATCTTAACTGACGCAGAATACATTTTAGAATTAACCTTTAGACGAACAGTCGTTCTGGTCCATTCCTTGGCGCAATCATTGCGATTCCTTAGGGTAATTTTCAATGGCCTTTTGACCAACTTTTGACCCACACTTCAGCAAGCCAAAAACATTCAATTCCTTTCATAATAATAGCCATCCTTCATCTGTTTAGCCCTTTAGGCATGCATTTTTCATGCTGACCACCGGACATTTTCCACTTTTCTCGAGCACAACATCAACTTCTCGAATCGCTAGTTCCACCCGGTGTTCGAAAGGACACCGTGCTACTGTGGACAGCCGTGCCAGCAAGAAAGACGGCCTTTTTCTACTATTTAATCATTCCCGTGAGTGTCGTGAATTTTTGCATAATGACTTGAAACAGCGGAATGGTTTTAGACTTCAATTAATTCATGCCCCGCAGTGCCTCTCGCGTCTCCCCCAACGGCCTACGCCCTTTCCTACGGTCGCAAGGAACATGGTGGGTAAAAAGTCACCACCGGAATGCACCGATTGTGGATAAAGGGACATTTGCTTACCCCCGTCCCTTCGGAGATACATTTCAAATTCCCACCGAATTGTCCACACAAAGACAAGCTTTTCGCCACCGGTGGCCGAAAAAAAAGAAAACTAACCACACGCTAGAACGGAAAGAAAAACTCACAGTTGCGTGAAAGAGTGAACCGTGCAGAACAGAAGATAGCGTTCGCACGCAAATGGACGTCGCACACCAGCACCAGCACTACTGTGGTGGCAGATTGCTTTGAGGTTGTCTTCCATTTTGGCAAATTCCGCAAACAAGAAACTGATAGCCCCCGGGGCGGTTCAGTCGGACGGTTTGTTTGTTTACTTATTTAATTTTGTTTTTCAATTAACCACACGCTTGCGGATTGCATGCGCACGGGAATGGGAATGGAAAACGCAACACGCAAGGAAGGAAGGTTTTCGGCGAGCATCCGGTTTGGTCGGTCTATTCCTTTTAATAGAAAGCAATGATGATGGGCAGGGCGTCGAGAGCGCTATGGAGGTTTATGCTATGGTAATTTTTGCAATCCCCGTTTCTTCGGGGTTGAGTTGAAGTTTCCTGAAGGGAAGCCATCGAGGTTAATTTTAAACGACCTCAACCGAACTTCTTCTGGGTGGTGGTGGTGGGACTACTTTTAATATCGAGCCTTAACGCACTGCAGTTGAGATAAAGGATTCACCTGTTGGTGGGTGCAAAAGGATGGAATCCGTAATGGTGGCAAAGATTGTGCGTAAGAGATTAGGAAAGGAAAGGTTTCCTTGAGGTGGAAAGATAAGTTAACATACCACATTGATTTGGGTTGTAAAATTCACTGACGCAAGATTTTCTAGCAATCGTTAGAACATTTTCGTTTTGCTTTGTTCTAGAACTAAGAAATCTTAGAATTTGGGATAAAGTTATTCGTACCAATAGATGACCTAATGAAAATTCGTAAAAGAATTATTTTTTACTGCTTCAGCTTATAAGCTCTACAGTTTGTAAAGTCGACATGAAAAAATAAACAAAATTAGTAGTAAATGTTGTGAATATCTCCCCTGATATATTTATATATCAGATCAGATCAAAATTTATATATCAGATCTAACACCTATGAATAATTGTAAACAATACCTATACGCTGACGACTTTGCCATCACATCGTCATCAAAACAACCAAAAGCAATAATAAAATCGCTAAACAACGCGTATAGTAAATTTTGCAACAAATGGAAACTGAATGTAAACGGAAATAAATCAGAAGCTATTTTCTTTACTAAATACACCAGTAAACGAAAACTTCCCCAACGTTGTTTAAAAATAAATAACACCGACATTCCATGGAAAAATCATGTAAAATACTTAGTTATTACCTTGGAGCAACGCAATACATTTAAATCACATTTAGAAAATTCTGTAAGTAAAACTGAAAAAAAAAACCTTTAAATGTCTTTACTCTCTAGCAAATAGGAAATCTAAGCTGAATCTGCAAAATAAATTGCATTTTTTTTTTGCATGCTTCAGGCCTCTATTAATGTACGCCGCCCCTGTATGGAAGAGTTGCGCCAAAACTAACTTAAAGAAATTGCAAATTTGTCAAAATATATTAGCAAAAAAACCTTGAAGAGTGCAGTCGTGGACATCGGTGGAATCCCGGATACACCGATACGAGATGTTTTGGCTGGCAGGGACCTGAAATACATGAGGCTTATCTTCCGCTTCGCCAGGGACAACGGTCTTCTCCTTTGAATCCCATCCTTATTTCCACGTGAATCCTTTCATCCCCCATCCTTCGTTATTCGTTGTGTGGTCCTTGAAAATAAATGTTTTTTGTTGTGCCATGTTCAAGCCGTTGAGGAAACAGTCGCCTTTGAGGACAGCACCAAAGCCGCAAAAAGGGGGCAGACTTATAGGTGTATGCTTGTAGTCCGTCTTAATCATTTGTTGTCTGTTTTGTTTCAGTTCCGTCAAGGCTTTGCCAATGTCCAACACCGAATGTTGTGTATGTGAAAAGCGACGCAGTCACCTGCCAGCCACGCCCCGAGCCTCCATGTGGTTGCCAAACCACATTAACAGCCATCACAACCACAATCTCATCTACAACAATAGCACCGGACCAAAATCAACACACAAAACAATAGAACAGACATAACGATTACAACAACGATAGACAAACCGACAAACAACACAGACATACTCTAACATCCAATACAACCGAGTATGCCCGGGATAAGGCAAATCGCAAGGAGGAAATGCCTTGTGACAATTGTTATTATCGCTCAACACAAGCGGTGTTGAAAATACGGCATTGCCGTCATAATTTAAATTAAATAAATAAATAAATATTAGCAAAAAATTATTTTAAATGTTCCACCATGGTATCGCACTAGTGATCTGCACAAAAGAACAAACTCCCATCTCATTACAAATTGTATCGATCTGATTGCGCGAAAATATTACAACAAATGCCAAATGAGTGCAAATTCATTTGTACAGCAACTAGCTGGATAATCTAGGTAATTTAGTAGATAATTTAATTTAGGTAGATTAGGTGTTTCTCTAGATGTAAGATAGTTAGTTTTTTTCTACACGAGAGTTTTTTTGGAAATAATTTTTCTCACATGATTAACTCCAACGACCAGTATAAAGATTCAACACCGGTTACGCTATAGAAAAGCATACATCATTGCGGAAAGATTATTAATCGAACCCACTACTTTAAATTACCATTGTGACGTCACATCTAGAAATTGCAAACAATAAAGATATACTTTAATTAATTTATACTTTAAAGGCATTAACTGTACAATGAACCAATAGTGCTTTCAACCTTTAATGCTTCCGGAGGAGAGTATGATATATATAATACAGTACTGCTCACTGACTTTACTGTTGTCATTATTTGATTTGCAAGATTTTAAAACCAATCTCTACGAATTATACATCATTAATCTTGAACAAAAGCAAAATATTCCATTTAAAATTGACTCAGTTTTAATAAAATTTAACTTACACACTGGAAAATGGTTGATATTATCTTTGAATCATCTTATAATTTTATTATTTGTAATCTCATAGCCTAGGTGCTAGATTTTGTTGCAGAAAAATAAAAATAGTACAACTCCACATCAACCCTGTCGAAACCGGTTAAGCATCTTCCACATCATAAAGGAAAGCTGTCAACAGCAACAGACGCTTTGCCCGATTTCTAATCCGCCCACCAGACGGTAGGTAATATTTGGGGATTTTATTCAATGTTTGCTCTCCGAAAGGTTCTACCATCCGCAAAAAAAGGAGCATCTCCAAGAAAAGCTTCCCCTGCAGACGTTATATTACAGCGATGGTTGTGGGCTGGATATGACTGTCCTGTCTACCTAGTCAGTTTGATCGATTCGAGGATGCTTAACGCCTTCGGACGTTACTGTGTTCCCCCCAAAATCACTCTAATCCATATGTAAGCGTAGTTCAACAACGAACATCCGAATTACCATTTAGATCCCTTTTTGAGTGTTCTCGGGCGTAAAGAAAGAGCAACGAGTAGGACGCAAGTAGTATACGAGCTGCAGTCTGATGCTTGTTCCTTCTTGTTTGCTACAAAGCGTAATATTTGATGAAAAAGTTCTCAACCAGGAAGAGGTGACAGATCGATCGATTCGGCGATTTGGGAGGCTGAATTCGGCATCTGCCCAACGCGCCAAGGGTGTGCCTGAACACATGGAAGCATCGCAACGGATTATACCAGCCCAATGGTTGAAAATCATTAAATCGGTCTAGGTTTACTTTACGCTCGCTTTAGGAGCTTTTGATGTGAACCGAGATTAATGCAAGCAGACTATTGGAAATGATGGAGAGATGTTTTCTCTCCTCTCTTGTTCTATTTTATATTACATACCAGTGTTGCAGTATGGTTCGATTTTTCAATTGAGCCTTTTTTTTCGGCTGACGTTTTCCCCAACTGATATCATTGTAAATTTGAAAATTCGTTTCTCGCTTTCTTCAAAAACTCCGAACGTGTCTGTAGAGCTAGCAAATCATCATCATCATCATCAGCCTGCCACAGTACAAATCGACGATAGCAACGATAGAACGGGTTGCTTTGTAGTAATTTTGACACAGCACGGAGCTTTTTTGTCATCGTCTTAGCAGTAGCATCCAAGTAACTGGGAAAGTTTTGTAACTGCGAAAAAAGAAGCGGTAATCCTCATACTCGACATGCTTCATGCAGAGATCATCAGCACAGAACGGTTTGCGCAGTTCGATTGGCGAACGGAGGCAAATGGGAAAACTTTCGCTACCAGCTTTTTTAGTCTCGTTTTAAATCTTCTCTCTCGTTGCTATCGCTTGTTGTTGTGCTTTTTTCTTCTCGTTTCCATTTTTGCATTCGATGATCCGTCTGTCTTACTTCCACTTTGGAGTTGTGGAAAGCCAGCTTTGTACGAAAATTTTCGCAACAACGAAACCGCCTCCAATAATGTTGCGCTGTACACGACGATCCACCCTCGGATGTTGATGATTATTACAGCGGCAAGAGAGCGAGCGTACAAGAAATGTAGCAATTTCTAATAAAAAAAAAGCAGCGAAACACCTCACACATCCACTTCCCAGATATGCCGTTTGATGGTGCCTTTTTCAGCTCGGTGTGCAAAGAAAACTTTTTCCGGGTTTATGTTTAAGCGGCATTGCGTTCGTGCGATTATCTAAATCAGCCCGTACATCCACCGGTTCCGCACTGACAGGGCAGCTTGTTTTCTGCCGGCGTGGTTCAAGATTTTGCTTTTGTGGTTATGATGAATTTTGGGAGTAAATACGAAACATTCAAATACGAGGTCAACACAAGGCATGGGGAAAGTTTATTTTTATTTTTTTCACCACAAAATGGTTCTTGGAGAATTAAAAACGAGTGCGCGTTGGTTAATGGATTTGGTTTGACTTGAGTTTTATAATGTTGAGTGAATGCTTTCTTAAAATTAAAAGTTTGCTTTAATTTCTTGCACTATGAGTAAGTTTTATCTTGGTGTGAATATCAGCATTGCTTTAATGATTGAAAACTTGGAATTACGAAATTTCTACAAGCGCCAACTTTGATGCATAAAAAGTATCAAATAGATTTGAGTCAGATTTACATGTAATTTACAGTTTTTTATGTTTTTAATTCTAATGTGAAGTTCCTGCTGGCGCAAAAATATAAAAAGTGCATTGTGGTGAATAAGAAAAACAATTTCATTTATTATCACCACCACAAAATTGTTTTCTAATGATATTTGAATTCAAAAATCATAAATGTCCATACTTTTATTCCGCAAACCGGATTCCGATTTTGTTATCATTTATAACGGGCACTACAGTCCTTAGCAGAGCGTTCATGTTCCTTTTTATGTTTTGGTAGCAGTTTACTTCTCAGCAGTATATTTATATTTTTGGAAAGATTTTTTTGCATCATAACTGTAAAAATTGTGGAATCAATACATGCAAATAAATTACATAAATTATAAATTTGTATATTATGCTTACGATCACTATAACTATTTGAGAACTACCATTCGTTATTTCAAATTAATTAAATTAAATTGATTAAAAAAAATAAATTTAAAAAAGTTTACTAAAAAAAATGAACTCTGTAACATTCACTGCAGTTAAAAACTGTTTGCTAAGACTAGTACTAAATTACTAGTAGAACCCTATTTTTTACCCTATTTTGATATTATCATATGCACTTGAAACACCAAATATTAGTATAAGAATATCGCAGGGGTTTTGCTACATGAATAACAATATTTCCAATAATGTACGTCAATATCTGCAAATGTTTTACAATAATACGTAAAAAAACGTACATGTGTTATTGTTATTTTCAAATTTTCCTTTTATATTATAAAAAAACTGGTCTGAAATTTGTGTTGTTTACTGTACAGCTTAACACATTTCGGGATGGTTTTTTTGTAGCATGAGATTACAATTTTTAAAACTGTGGCACATGTGGCACAAACATTTCGCCCATCAGCTTTCGTTCATACATAACTAAAACAAATCTTTTGGTTGAAAACTCCCGCAGCAGGATTTGCTTCTTTTATGGATGAAAATATTTAAAAATTTGCTTGCCAAACGACTTCAACACCCCATATCCCATCCAAAAACTGGGACAAACAATATATTCATGAGTTGGTTTGGAAACGATTTGTTCTGGGAAAAAGGATTTTAAACCCATTACATTGCCCAATGTGACAGCGTTGGAAGTGCTGGCTGCCCGAACGTGGCACACAATTTATGCCTCGTGCAAGCAAATAGAAGAAGAAAACCAACAAGCATTCAAATGAATGTTCTTCCTGTTCCGTTCTCGAGCAACAAAAGCCATAGTGGCGCTGCACGCGGAGGTACTGCTGTGTGCGGCCGACTGTGCAGTTGCATCAAGCCCTCGGTGAGTGATTTACACACGTATGACAAAAAGCGAAGGAGGAGGAGGAGGAGGGGGTGGGGGGCAAATGAAGAATCCTCCCAAAACAAAGCTTTCCAATTCCTTCCTGTTGCATTCAGAGGGGAGAGTTGCTATTTGTTGCTGTTGTTGATTGTTATTCGTTGTGTAAGAATTGTAGCATAATTTAAGAATAATTCTTCCACTTGACAACTGTACCGTGGCAGTGACATTGAAAAGTGTGGCATTTAATCTTACCGCCTAAGCAAGCCATGATGTTCTTTCTTTCTCTTTCGGTCTGTTCGCTGCTCTCTTTTTGGTTACCATTTTTATTATACTCTCGGAAGGAGCGCGGGAAAAAAAACAATTTTCCCACAATGGAGTGAAGCCAGTGAAAAAGGTTCACCTTTTCGCTTTCCTTTTTTTCTCTGCAAATTATATGTGCATCAGATAAAAGAACAAACAAACCGCACAAACTTTAAAGGGAAAAACCAATTTCAATCTTCTGTAAAACATAAACAAACAGAACCCCCATGCCGGGGTGGGCTGTTTTCCAAGCAGGAAGACCTTGTTTTTTTTTTGCAAGGTTCCCAACCACATGCATGCATCGAACGAGAAAAAGGACTCAATCGGAACCCCTTGTTGGTGATGGTAAATAACGGACACGCCAACACATAGAAAAACCTATGATAAAGCGGACATGTTTTGCCCGGTGCTAAACGAAATCCTTCTTCAAGGTGGATAAATGGTCACCGGAAATGAAAGAAACTGTCCCCAAAACTCAAAATCCAGTGAGTGGGGAGCACAACAAAAAAAAAGGAACCCCGCAGTCCTAACAAGACAATAATCAACTACCCTAAATCCCACGCCATTACCGTCAGACTGGTAAGTAAACAGACCAGAAAAACAACCCAAGATACCCTGAGCACCGCGATGAGAATCCACACATCTTGCACATTAAAGCGGTGACTTTCTCGGGCACGAGACAGAGACGGCCCACGGCTAGAAGTTGTCCCTTTGGCGCTTGTCGTTGAGAGTTAATCACACCCGTGGGCCGGCGAGTGCGTCACGTTGGCGTGCAGTGGAAAGCGCGACCAAGGAAGAGCATAAAAGTGAAGCAAGTGTATGAAATGAAATTAAATAACAATTTTGCAACCCAAGTCCGGCACGGAGGCCAGAAGCAGCAGTGGACCAAAAGAAGGTGCCATTGAACGTTAAAAAAAGAACCCAACGCTGTGGCGTGTCTTGTAAAAGCGGTTGTGGCGTGCGGCCAAATCATTTTATTTCACCATCTTTTTATGTCACTTTTCCCACGCTTGCTGTCTCCCTTTTTTTGTCACTCTCGCTCTTCCATGCGAACACGTGCAGTGGCGGGAGGCATATTCATTTTTCCCTAATTCCTTTACATTTATGACCCATCATGATTGGAATGACATTTCTCCTTGTTGGTTCTTCTCGTCGGTTATGGCCGTACAGTGTCTGGAATGTACTGGGCCACCCGTAGCAAATGGCAATGGTTAGGCACGGAAGCAGCAAAAGTGCGGCAAGTGCGTTGGCTCGTATACCGACGGAACAATTCTCGCCCCGAGTTCGTGGGCACCGCTGCGTGGTCGGCGAGCGATCGTTAGCAAAAATCGATCCCAAATTTAGCACTATGGAATGGAATGGTTGGGCGCGTTTTTATGATTCCATTCACTTCCTTTAACGGTGCAATAAAATCTAATTTGATGAATCGACATGTTCCCGGTGTTGTTACGAGCGTGTGTGTGAGCTTTTTTGTCGTCGTTTTCGGGAACCGTTTCTCGTTACAAAAGACATTGACTGTCTAGCTGTGATTTTTGGAAAGGGACGTTTGAGTAGCTTTTTTGTACTCCTCATAGTTTCCTTTTTAAAAATTATTAATATATTGTGAAAATTATTACATGTTGATACATTGTGTAATATATGATTACTTTTACGCAAAAATTCAGTTTAATACATTTTCTCATTGGTTTAAAATTATCACAACAATGAAAACAATAGAAAATGACTTAGTAGTTATAGCAACAATTCTGGCAAAATGGTCGCAATCATCACTGGTTCCATGGAACGGACGGAAAGTTTGACTTTCTTTGTGGTGTAACGTGTGTAACGGGTGTAACGTAACGTTTAAAAAATTAAATATCTTCCAGGAAAATGCTTGGCTTAAATACTCAGAATAAATGGTAAAGAGCTGGGTCGACATGAGAGCAAGTGATTTGAGATTTCTAGTAATAAATTATAAATCTTATATTATCAACTATTTTATCAAGAAAATTAATAATTGCAGATTAAACTATTTTCTTGGTGAATTTTCAGAACAACCTTCATTTTTTAATTGCTTTTTTACGCATTTTATATAAAATATTTCACATATATTCAATTTCCGGTACATGATCAAGTACTGGAGAAACTTTGAAGAAATATTATTCTTTTGAGGGTAAAAGACCTAGTATAACTATATAAGTATATAATCCACGGCATAGGAACAAGCATATTATTAGCTCAATTCTGGGCTGAGTCATAAACATAAGACTTCCTAGTAATAAATTATAAATCTTATATTATCAACTAATTTATCAAGAAAATTTATAATTGCAGAATAAACTATTTTCTTGGCGAATTTTCAGAGCAACCTTTATTTTGATTTGCATTTTTACGCATACTACAACTATTCAATTTCCAGTACATGATATAGTTCTGAAGAAACTTTGAAGAAATATTATTCCTTTAAGGGTTAAAGACCTAGTATAACTATAGAAGTATATAATCCACGGTCTTAAAACAATCATGTCCTTAGCTCAATTTTGGACTGTGTCATAAACATAAGACTTCAATTTTACTATGTACCTGCCATAGTTCTTGGCATAGGGAAAATAAGTTCTGGAGAGGTGGTTATGACATTTTTAGGATACAAGACAACCTAATCTTCAAAGTTCCTGTTTTGAAAACTCCATCATTAAGCGTACTAAGCCCAATTTAAGATGAAATCTAGCTTCCATTGTGGTCGCGAATACGCGGTTTAGAAGACTCTTGCTGAAGATTTGGGATTGGGGATGGGTATTTATAAATAACATACAGCAAACTTGGCTTGTCATTAAGTATAAATTAAGAAGAACTACCCGAGTTCACATGCTTCTCAAATCAACGATTGAAAGGTAATGCCCACAGAATTGAGGTTTAACATCAAATAAACAATACGTAGCCACGGGATTCTGAGTACGGCAGATCTATTTGAAGTACGCCCCCCACCTTCGTTTCATATTCTTTGCTGACAAGAACACGCTTATTGCTCGTAAATGTAGCTGACTTATCTCATTTTCACAGCGAGAAGAAGATTTCATTTCAATCTTGCACAATCCTCGCGTAAATCAACATCCCGTTAACGCACAGCCCCTCCGTAATCTTGTGATGTCATTTTTGCCACGTTCTATGGAACAAAACCCCTCCTCCCCTTTAGGGTTTGACCTTCTGGCGCGCACGGCACCGGATGAAGCTAGCACGGATTTGGCCCGTTATGCTTTCGCTGCTTGCCGTACGAAACTCGTAACAAATGTGGAAGAAAAACAAACATCGCTGTCTACCGTGCCGTCAGCCTTGACTACAAAGGGCTTTTGCTAGGTAGAAGGAAAATCCTTTTCATCACCATTTCCACTGTTTCCGCCATTGTCCTGCTGCATGCAGCGTAGAAAGCAAGGAAGGAAATACTATAACACTGTGTCCGTACACACTTTTTTTTGTGGAATCTCTTGGTTTCACATCTCTATTCGCTGTGCTAGAGTGTGGAAAAAAATGAAGATAGCGTCAATTATTAACGCGGCCTCGTTAATTCTTTCGCGGGAAGATTTTTTCTCGCGTCTGCACGCTGCACGGTCGCAAACGAACAGCATCAAAGCGAAGCGTACCGTTTTTACTTGGCCCCCCCGCGTTACCATGGTGAAAGCAGCAGAACGAGCACGGGCAAATGTAATAAAGCTCACATTTATTCACTGATTTTCTTTGACTTTAAAAAGGGAATCGTTTGCAAAGTTCTTGGTAAATGGTGAAGGGAGAGGCCGGAGAGAAGACATTGTAACTGGCATCGAGAGGGTTGACATTTAGTGTTGACAACTTTAGACGAGCTCGAAGCAGCAAATTGACTGTTGTTAGCGGAATTGCGACAAGCACTCGTTGAACTTTGTCGGTTGGCTGAGCAGTAAGGAGCAAACTTTCGGATTGTTTTGTGCTGTGCAACGGAATGGAGGTCGCTGTGAGAACACGTACAGTGCGTGACACAAAGTAAAGGCAAAGCATGCTTTGTTTGAGTTTAATTTTTATTTGCGTTTGCTCCAAGGCACTTGAATTCGTTTCAAGCTACATAAAAAAAACATCAAGTTTTAAACAATCTTTTTGGGTTTGTTTTACTAAGCTTGGGACAATCCCTTGATCGTTTGCTCTTTGTGAAAAGAGCTAAAAATAGGAAACAAACATAGGAAAATACACAGATAAACTAAACGTTCTTAAAAAATAGTGCTTGCGAACATACGAAGCATCTATTGGGAAATAGGCGGAAACCCTAACCCTGATTTTCCGAAAGAAAAAAATAATATAATCCCGTAGAATAACAGTGTCTCGCTTTTTTTTTTTGTTCATCACTGTATTCCATAGGCAGCTTACCTTCTTTTCCAATTCTTTAGATTCTGTTTCCCATGCGTGCGCTCGTGCAAAACAATTTGCAACATATTACACCTCCCAATCCGGGTACTAAGCCATCCGTTTAGTATCCCATCGAAACTGTTCGACCGAGCGTTCGCGGTAACGCTGCACTCCGCAGGTGGAGGTGGAGTGCCAGCTGATCCGATTACGTAGTGCGCTAATCTACCGAGACACGGACTGGCTTCGGTTTGTTTACGAAGCCATTGGAAACGCATCCATGTACGGTGTCGAACGCTTCGGGTCGTAACGAATGGTGCAAAATGAGGATGAAATGGTTGGAAACCAATGGAAAGGGATACCAGCAAACAGCCTTCCGCAGTTCGGATAAGTGGATTATTGTTCAGGTTCAATTTTGGACTACCGAGCGATACTTTGAGGATTGTGTAAAAGGTATTTGAAGCACTCTTAGGATAAGATAATCGTTTTCAGGCCCTAATAAACCATATTTTCATTTTGAACAAAAGTTATAAGAAAAAGTTTGTGGAAAGGTATAACGAATGCTATAAAAACAAACATTGAATACTAAACTTTCATTCAGAACCAAATAATCCTCAGTGTCTAAATACGAATTTTAGACGGAAAGAAGATTATGGCTTAATCAGCTTTGTATTTATTTGGGTGCATAGCATCGTAAAATGTTTGGAGCTTTTATCTGCCAAGGAGCTGCTCGATCAAAGATAAGTGTTTATAATTTATTTCAATCTCAAAATCTACCTGACGCTGTAATCGTAGAATGAAACTTGAAAGCACATGTACGCCAGTCGAATACAAGGGCTAAGCAATCTTCCTCTATCGTGTGAAAACCATTCAAGATAGGAAATGGTTAGTCTGTAGCTCGATTTACAACAAAGCTTTGGAAAGAGATGCAAAAACATAAACCCTTAGTGCTTGTCCGTTGTATCAAACTAGCTGGGTAGATTGTGAAGATACATCAAATTGAATGCAAATTGGTTCTAGGAATGGGAAACAGTACACCTTTGCCAGTGGCTATACAAATATTTCGTTCTATTCAGGAAGCTTTACAATTACTAACTTTACTTAAGAGGAAAAGCGTGAGCATTGCAAAGAACCCTGTCACGAACCATTTGTTATTGATGAAGCGAGTTGGAAGCGAAAACTGCTAATTTGTAAGCATCGAAGTTCACAATGCTAATGAGTCTTTAAATTCCTTTTACAAAGATGCGCCTGCTACGATGCTGAATGCTCGGTGCGAAATGATTTCTATAGGGAAATAATCTTTCCCCTTTTCGTACCATGCCCAACGACGCCGATGGAGACGCCTGGCCGCTGACAGCTTGTAACTGGCTGCGTACTTACCGCCCAGTAGGGTTTGTTGGTATTGCAGCAGAGTTTCGAGTTGCGGACGTGGGAAAGCTTGTATCAATGTTGACGAGCGTGAAACGACCTTCAGTGTCGATTCACAACCAATTCCGAAAGTTTGTCGAACCGAATTGTTGCCGATGGATGTTTTCCACCTTTCCAGCCGAGCGTTACGTACCGGTTGTGGATGATCCGCGCAGCACTATTCCCAAGCTGTTCCATTTTCTTGTTTCCTCGTTGACTTTAGCAAACGAGGGATCGATTTATATGATGGCTGTGAGCCGTAGGGTAGGGTTTTCTGTAAAGCAAACGTTGCAGAATATGTTCGGCACTGCTTGCTTCCGCTTTTGCCCCATCCGCAAAACCGCCCCCCCCCCCCCCCGCCCCCCGGCACTCGGCGACGTGAAAATCTTTTTCACAAATTGAAATTTTGTTGCTTTTTCTGCTCCCTTGTTCTTTGCCACTATTCTATCACTGAGCGTAAAAGAAGATCTCAGCGTCGTCAGCATCCATTCCCGGCTAGCCATTTCCAAGTCATGTCATGCGGTTTCGCAAACTGGTGATGGAAAAACTAACCCAACCACAGCAGAAGCGAAGTAAAAAAAGAAAGTTTCCTTCCATCAAGTCACTGGGCAGAACGAACGCGTGGAACATGCTGCCCCGAACAGTGATGTTCACTCGCAAGTCAACTGAATGACTATCGCGGGTTCTGGTGGTTCGACGTGTCGCACTAGTTTTGTATGTGTGTATGGGGGTGTTCATGTGTGTGTGTTGCTGAAAAACCACACGCAAACCTGGTGGCAAATGGCGGCAAATGGTGCAAATGCTTTCCGGCGATGATCTTCGATGATATCGATAATAGAAAATTGTGAAAATCTGGTGACGTTGCGCAGCGGATCGTGGGATAGCGTAGGTCAAAAGGCTCGTCACCAGATGGGCTGATGTTACCAGGGTGGATTGGAAAAGTTTCTCCATTTGGGTTTTTTTCTTCTCATTCTATTTTGTCACGGTAGGAAGGATAGTGAGATTCGATGGAAAAAGATGGCTGGAATTTTACTAACTGAAATCAATTATTTTTAAATGAATGAAAAAAAAACTAAAAACGTTTAAAAATGCAAGAAATTTGTGAATTCATCAAATAAAGACACTATTTGATAACAGTATTTATAAGAAATGTCTTATCACAACTGTTACATATTTATAGATGTTCCTGGCAGCACTGCCCTACAATATCTGCCAGAATGCGAGTTACGAATAATAGATGGTTCTGGCAGCACTGAACTACAATAACTACAATAAGGATAGAAAGCGTCAGTCGGAAATGTGGAGAAAAAACAGGCAAAAGCAGGTATCGGAGTAACTGTTAATCATCTGTGTAAGATTACTAAATACAACAACAACAAAAAAAGGTTACAAAATATTAAGCAATAAACCTTATTCAATCCCATATCTAAAGCTTATTGGTAGGTAATTTGAGTACATGAGATTTATTAAAACAAACTCAATGTCTTCATCTCATTGTGCTACTTAAACCGGTAGAAATTAATCCAGGATCGAAAGGTTATTTTTCCCACCGACCGTACGAGTACATCCCTTCGCTTGTCGCCCACAGTGAACTCACGAAGACAGACGGAACCACGGCCTGTGCCGTGCAGCAGTTTGTCACGTTGCTGCCTTAAGATTAAACTCTCAACCGACCGGAAAGCGCGTGGCGAGAAAAATCGTTAGTGACAGTGGTGGAGCGCCATCAAACTTTCGGCACGGAAGTCGGATGGCAGCTGGTTTGGCTGGTTGACCACTGCCAGAGAGTGGCCGGGACTGTTCCACCGAGAATCGTTTCTTTCGCATAGCCACGAGTACGGAAGAAAGTGGTTAGTGAAAATTCCTCTTCAAGCACCGATCGCCATTTTGCCGGAAACTGCCAGAAGTATTCCGGGTATCCCCGGGTACGGAAAACCACCCCTCCCGTTGTGAAGAGCAGTAGAACATTTGCGCTCGTTGCATTCGTGGCGGGTGCAGTGCTAAAGTTTTCTTTCGTCTGCCGTTTTTTCTACACAATTCCTTCCCCTGCGTGCGACCTTGATCGCATCCGTTTGTTAAAGTCAAGCGTCCATCGGTATCATCCCTTCGGTGGAGAGGTAGTGCCGCGCCGAAACATGGCGAAACGTTCTGGGTCTCGTTCAGGGTGGTGGAAAATTTAACTTTCTACAAATTTTCCACCAATTTGCACCATCTTTACCGTGCACCGTGCACATTCGGAACATCGGCCCCATTTTGCTCATCATTGCCCATTACTTAGTAGCCTTTCCGACTCTTGTAATCTTTGCTAGCAATTAGGCGAGTGAAGTGATGTGTTCGCCGAGGAAGATCGCATTTCATTGCAAGACATCCGATGCAAAGGATTATTCGGTACCGTTCGTTTCGTATTGAAAGGATTATAGAACAAAAAACCACTCACACATTTAGACCATAAAAGGATCATGATAAATGACTTCGCACGCTCTTCGCATGGGTTTGTCTGGTGAGATTAGTTCGGCAAGAGGTAAATTCAGTGTAAGTTCGTTACTATTTGCGGTTTGAAAATATTCCTCCAAAACCACCGGACAGACCTGGTCACCGACGTTGATAAATGATACAGAAGTTGGAAGTTGGGTACGAGAGATGTTCCATTTGAGTCTAAGAATTTTAAACATTTTATGTAAAACCTCCGGAGAAAGAAAGCATGGATCGGGATGGTATGGTGTGATGTGAAACATAAATTTATCTCTTTGCCAACATCAAATAGATTTTTGAGAATTGTCAAGAGTTAGGGAGTTGTGAGTCTGTGAGCTAAGGCTCTTTGCTCTATGGCTCATAATAGATATCCTCAAGATTGTTCCAACGTTGTTCTAAGTGGTTGTTATCCCATTCATGTTAATCCAATATTAGAAGCAGTTTGATATAATTAAAGCATTTACTGAAGCAGAGATGGAATTCTTCTCACTTACACTGACTTATTGAATCGTGCTCCTAATTAAATTCTTTCAGCATTAAGCTTTCTCGGTCAATTTATTATTCACGTGTAAAGCTCTCTCACGCCAAACCGGCGGCATCTGGCCAAAGCTCGTTATAGGTGGGAAGACATACCAAGGTAAATATTCCATTGCAGCATGACATGAACTCTCTTTAAAATTAAGTAGGCTTTGTACCGGAAATACTTTACTAATACAAGGAATCAGTTAATTGCGTTGCTAAAACATTATAAATGAAGCCAAATCTATTATACAGAAGACTATTGTCGTTACATTTTTGAAACGTATTTGGAAAACTGAAACACCTCTCGGTTCAGCTTTACTTAAAATTCTCGAGCCATCGTTTTGTTTTTAGCCTCCACAGTATTCCGTGAAGCCTGTTCAACCCTTCACATAATCGCATTAACCCATTTGGCTGTCGTTTTTGTGGAGCTTTTGCTTTGTTTCTCATTACACCCTGCTGGAGACAACCCATACCGCCATCGACCATCGCCGAAGCAAAACAAACAAAGCCAGCTCCAGTCGCTGAGCTTCATCGCTAACAGACGATGGCCTCTGGGCTTTTTATCATGGTTGAAGTAGGGGAAAAAAACGTGTAACCCAGTGAACCACCCAAAATAAATCGCCCTGGTGCGCTGGTTCGCGTTCGGTAAAACGCGATGGATCGTTCACCGAGAAGGGCCGGCCCTTCGCCGGTCGCCTGTTTTTGCGCTGATTATTTCCTTCAGTAAGCGATTTGTCAGATTAGTGTCGCCGGCTACTTACTTCATTGCAGCATTTACGATGCACTTCCGCCCGAACTTCCGCGCCTCCGCACGCCTTGCTCTCCGCCGCCTCCGGCTTTCGGTTCAGATGATGATGAGCGTTATCTGGCCGTGACCAGACCACGCGCAAAAGAATAGCGCCAGCTGCAACCACGTGAAGCGCAAACAATCAAACTGGATGTATCGTGCTTCTCGTTTCTTGCGCTTGCACTTCCACTATTGCGATGTATGGCGCTTGCTGCACGTGCGCTGGGTGTGTGTTTCGGTTGTAATTTTTCTTTTCGTTAATCTAATCCGATTGGTTTTTCAACCCGGATTGAATTGTGCTGAACTGCTTTCGCTGGAACGCGGATTTTATTTCAATCCACTCAAAATTTGAACACTGACACTACCCACACTCTAGCACACACTTTTTTTGCTTCGTAAACGTAGCGAATGACACTTTCTGTAGAATGACATTTTTTTCCAAAATTCACAATAAAAAAACAAGCACTTACACATATTATTTTACCAATCAAATCGCACACAATTAATCAAAATTCACTTGGCACTTGTTACGGCGGGGATGCAAAGCATAACTTTCCTACGCGGAAAATTGTCCATTTCATTTCCTCCCCCGGAAAAACCACTCTTACTGTTTACAGTACCCTTTCACGGGGGGCGAACCATCTATCATACCGCAAACACGCTGACCATAACGGTTTGGATCGTATTTCTATCATCGATTGCACTTGTTTTGTCGTTGTCACGGTGTTTTTTTTTTTTTGATTATGAAAATAAAACATTTTGCGGAACACACGAAATAAGGCGCGAAAAACTAATCCAAGTGAATAACTTTCACTCGCAGATGGAAAGCACGTCCCTTGCCGTGTTGGCGGTTCGGAAAATGATGGGAATTGGAGGGGCGATGGTGTCAGGAATGGGAGGGAAAGTTAGGAAAATAAATCCTGAATTAAATAAACCTTCGAAATGAGCGCAAAAGCATCATTTTCCATTGGCGATTCGGGTTAGGCGATACTATGGCTTTTGCTCAAGCGTGGTGTTTAATTTGTTTTCAATTAATTAATTAAAAATGTTTCATTAAGTGCACATTTTGCCCTTAAATTAGTCATTGACTCCGTTCTTAAATAAGAATACTAATGTTATTATATAACTTTATTTAGTTATCCAATCAAATTAATTTCTAATTCGAAATAATAAAAAAGCAGGCCCAGGTAAGAGCCAAGAGCATTTAAATTATGTATATCAAACTTGTAGAAATGTAGTATAATAAAATTGTAATAATATTGGCCTAAATCTGACTTCATCGTTAAGATAATAAAAAGATTTATTGAAAAAAGAAAAACATTTCATTACATTCAATACAAAATACTCTACGAGTTTTAGAATTTCACCGATTTTTTTTTAGTTTTTTTAAATAATACAATTTTATAATATTACACAAAGCTACAAAAACCTACAGCATCCTTCAGGTCGCAATTTAAACGAAGCCCCATGCTCCCCTACTCACGCACACACAAAATCGGTATAAATCATGAACTGCCGACTTTTCATAGACAGACGGGTCTATTCGTTACGCGCACAGATTATTATCAATCTCGTCTCGGAAATAGAATCAAAATATAGAAACCTGTCCTTTCCCCCTGATCCCCCCTCCCTCCCATCTTCCCTCTCACCCAAACTACGCCCCACGGTGCGATGTGTGCGCATGCATGGTGGAGTGCGTGTACGCACTTAATGGTATAAGCGGGTGGGTCAAATAAATTCCGCCTGACCAACGAGAACCACGAGGCACGTCTTCGCATGCATGGTTGATGAGAATTCCTCTCCCCCCCCCGCAAAAACGTTTTCTTCCTTCCAATTTCCGACTCACTCTCTTCCCTCGCCAGCTCTAATTAATTTCCACCGGCTGCACACTGCCGGCCGTACTTGCTGCTATCATCGGCAAAAATTGATTCCGTTTGCTGTTTCGGAATGTGTCCGAACATGGTTTCCGAGATTACCATTTGCCACTTTCGGTATGACCAGCTAAGAAAATTCGGGACTTTGATTAGGGTGGTTTTTCCTGCTTCTTCGTGTGTTCTTTCCTTGCTTTTGCTTTCGCCGAACCACGTCCCTGTTTCCCGTACAACCCAGAAGGGAGCGTCCCCTTTGTTCACAGCCAATTTCACATTACATGCCGTCGATTTGATTACAGGGAGCGCGAGATCGTTTTCCTTTCCAGGGCGAGTGAGAGTGTGCTTCCTTTGCAGCAAAGGCACACATACTAACGCAAAAGGGCAAAAGCATGTACACTCGATAGCAATTATGAATAGGATGGACGTGAGAAATGGTTCAGCTAGTAGGAAGGAGCAAGGAAGCATTGTACGGAAGTTAATGTTTTCCGACGCCCCCCCGGTATTGGCTTTTTGTGTTCCAGTTCCGATTTCGATTCCGCTTCGTATACATTCTTCTGATGCACAAACACGCACACACAGACACACCGACACACCGACACGCCGAAACATTGATGAATCGAACAACAATCATGACAACAGCATGCCATCGCCTTCACTCCCGCCTTCCATCCGGAACAGAATTATCCTTCCGCCACAGCGGTACAGACACAACTTGCAACCTCATCGGGAGGAATCGGAATAAAATCGCCCGGAAAAACACGGCGGAAAACATGCAATCATGCGGTGGAGCCATCCAGTGTCCACCGCGAGGTACAAGCGGCACAAACATTTGCACTACACAACACAACCAACACTGCACACACTCACACACACTCACACACACACACTTCACTTTTTCCGTCAGTCAAATTTCACTTTTCCTCCTCGCTCGAAGAACCGGAATGGGGAGGAATCGGATGTTGTGGCGCAGAAAATGAAAAGGCACGGCAATGGACATGACATGTGCTGCAATTTAGAAAGCGCACGGTCGCTGGAAATTATGATGCCGGCCAATTTCCTCGATAGAACATTCTGTTGATTTTTCCCATCTACTACTGTCGGCCCACGGGAACACGGGAAACGCAACTGTCAGATTATCCGATCCGGAGGGAAAGGTTTTCACACTGCCGCCGCCGCAGAGGCAAATTTCCCCGTGTGGAAACAGCAAAAACGTGTTCCGTACCGTAACGTATATGCGAGTTGCGTGATTCGAACGCGAACAATCGTACACCAACCGACGCAGCGACACAGGATCCGTCCGGAACGGCGGATGAAGATGAACTGAGTGAGTGTGTGAGCTGAGACGGTTGTGTTATGCAGCGTGAACCGGCCGCACGGTGAGCAATGGTGAGATATGAGTGGGGAGCGTTATTTAAATGGTGAGAGCGAGAACATGGTGATAAGAAGAGCGTAGTAGCTGTGGCAAGTAATTGTAAACAGGTTACTATTAACGTTAGTGAATTACATAATTATTTATAATTATTATGTTTCAATTGTAATACTAAATGCCATCTCAGTGATAGTGCTACAAAATTATTAAACAAAATAGAGAAAGAATCGCTTACGCTCGCTACGTGTTTGAGTGAGCGCTGAGTTGAGAAGTTGAGAGCAAAACGCTCCGGCTGAGCACAAACGGGACCGGTTCCGTCGTGGATGTGTGCGGGAAGGTGGAAGAAGCGAATGTGGGAATGCGGGTAGCGTGATGCTAAAAATGCCGGCTGTACCATTGTGTGGTGATAGCAACCAGCATAGCAACCGCGTGGTCAATGTTTATGTTTTGCTCGCGGTTCTCACGCAGCGTACGGAACTCACATTCGGTGGTGATGCTGCGCTAACTATAGTGAGAGAAATGCGGACGCACACGCCGAGAATCAACCGGATGGATACAGGAAAGGAAGCATTTAATGTTTTACTTCAAATTCGGCTTCAAATTATTGGTTTTAGTTAATGTGAAGTTAAGAGATGTCTAATTTTCATGATCACGTTAAAATATTGCTATTTAATTTCCTAAGATTCTAAATTACAGTTGCGTCGACGTTGCAAAGCTGTGCTTTTGTAAAATTTATTTAACATTATTGTGTGTTTTTTTTTTAATGTGTTGCTCCTTGAGAACAGCATTCATTACCAAACAAATGTCGTCTGGATCGTCAAAGAGAACAGTTCAGCATCCAGCGCTAGCTAGCGCGTGTTATCTCCCGTTCGTTCACTCCAGTACAGAGCTTTATCTATTATCTATTATCTATTATTTGAAGTGCGTGACATTGTTACCTTCATGGGTAAACGTAAAAGAGAGAGAGGTGCTTCGTCCCTCTCTCTCAAACCCATCGGTGCTCGCTCCAAAAAAACGCTGTGAGAGAGAGAGTAACAATGTTCCTGATGATGCTGATCAGGAGGATGACTTTGTAATGGTGAACTACAGGAGAAGAGTTCACAGTGTAACGGTAAATACTACTTCAACCGATGAAACAATGCGTGCAGCAGCGGCCAAAAGGTTACGACCGCTACCTGTGGTTGTGAAACAACCTGCTGTAAATCAACTTAAGGATGATCTCAAACATATTCCCGGCGTCGGGATAGGAGTCAAAGTGTTCGTGAAATCACTGGATGATTACGAACAACTATTCGAATACCTCGAAGGAAAGGATGCAGATGATATGCATGATATGCCCAAAGAAAAACCGTTCAAGGCTGTCTTATGCGGATTTCCGCTAGCAGACGGTAAAGAAATCATGGAGGAGCTGCGGGAACGCTATACCATTAAACTTATTGAAGTCTTTCGCATTAAGCGAAGAGATGAAGATACGTTTGGGCTACTCTACATGCCTGTATCTAGTGCATTTTGAGAGAGGCACTTGTACACAAGAAGGGCTCAAGGAGGCCCGTACGCTAAATTCCATAAGGGTGCGTTGGGAGACGTACCGAGGTGGACGTCGGCGCAGGACCCAATGTCTTCGATGCCAAGCCTTTGGACATGGCTTCCGTAATTGCCGAATGAAGCAAAAATGTCCCAATTGTGGTGATGAGCACGAACTTGCGCCAAAGAAGCTGTACGGAGCGTCAATTGTGGCGCAAATCATATGGCCAATGATTCCCCGAGTGTCCGCAAATATCGCCTTCTTCGGCAACGCGCATCTGCTAAACAGCGAGGGAATATGCACATTACTCCTACCCAGCCCAAAGCGCTATACAATCCTTCAACACAATTTTTCGACACACTGTAAAGGTAGACTTCTCTTCGACCATGCTCAGCGAGGACATTACACAGTCGATTTTCCGGACTCCCCAACATACGTAATATCAACAGGATCATCTAGTACCACTTGATTTATTCTTAACCAACGTCAGGATCGAGAAGCCAATGACGTTGGACGACCAAATTTTGCGCTGATTACTGAAGCAAGCCGTGGACCAACACTTCGGCGTAAGGACTTCGACAGTGTTAACTGGGCATGTTTTGGGCGATTAGTGTACGGTGAAATTCATAAAACCGTGATCAATACCACTGAGAAGATTGACCTTGCGATTAGCAATCTAGAAGGGGCCATCAATAATGAGGACTGTGTTAGGACGCAGCCCGTTACAGATGAGTTTCTGAATAAAGACCCCCACCCATTACACCTGATACGCGTAACCGATACCGAACTGATGTTTTAAAATGCTGGTGATAGACAGTATAAAATCCCACCGGCCACATTGGCGAGAGTGGGGTCTCCTGTAGGATTACCGACTTTCGGAATGCTAATTTTATTCGTGTAGTTGAACGTTGGATATTAGATCTCCGCCATTTTGGAAAGTGGCTAAGGTTCTAAAGAAGACGCCTAACCCCATACCTCCTTTAGCTGTCAGGTGTAATATTTTGGTCAGCTCTGAAAAAAAGTGCAATGGTGCTTGCAAGAGTGCTAAAGTCGTGCTCATCCTGAAACCTGGGAAAGTTCCTTCGTGTCCGGAGAGTTACCGCCCAATCAGTTTGCTATGTGCTTTAGGTAAACGTTTTGAGGGGATAGTTCTAGACCCTAGGGCTTAGCACTACCTTGATCAATTCCTCAAATATGCATCAAATTGGAATATTAAACCAATGAAACCAAAACACAAGCTATGGTGCTTCCTCATCGTTATAAGGCCAAACTTCTAAATCCTCTTCCTAGGAGTAGAGTGAATGTAGCGGGTGAATCTATCGAATGGTCCAAGGTCATAAAATAATTGGGCCAGGATGCTCTTTAGTGAGCATGTGCAGAGCATCTTGAACAAAGGTCACAAGGTGGGGGTCTTGTGCACAAACTCACTGAAGGAGTGTCCAGATCATGCTTAACAAAGTGCTGCGTATGATTTTGAACGTAAGCAGCTGCACAAGTTGTGTCCATATGTATGAAAAAGCTGGCATCGTGCCTTTAAATGCATTAATAAGAAATATTAATAGGATATTAAAAAACAAATGTTTGATTTTTTCCTACGAACACATTCGTAACATAGGAGATTTCATTTGAGGTTAGCTTAATTTTAAATAGAATAATTTTCTTAAATTAGGTTGTTGCAGTGGGTCTAGATTAGTATATTTAGTTTGTTAGTATAAGACTAGGTTAGTATTGAAAAAAAAAACAAAAACAAATATAACAAATAGCAATCAGATTCAATGTATAACACAAAGTTAGCAAAACAAATAAATAATTATTTAATAATCTTATTATATTACGAATTCATGTTAGAAAAGTAAAAAGGGTGCGTATAGCCAAACAACAATATCTAAAGTTATAAATTAATTTATATAAATTTATGTGTATATATAAACCAAACAAACAAATTTAATTTACATAATTTGGAGCTGCCCGGTGGTGTATTGATAGCGACACTGGTCTTAACACGACAGGACCGGTCCAAAATCCCATCCGAACCAGTTCTCCATACGCTGGGCTGATTATCCGGATTACGGATAATAATAAAGTCACAGAAAACCAGAAATATCAGGCCTAGCCTTCCTGAAGTTGTTGTGCCGATGAAGAAGAAGTAATAACAAAATATAACCATTTATATAAGTTTATTTTCACTACTATTTTTATCTTATGTCTCTTTCATATTTTAAATGATTAATCATTTGTTGTTTAACTTAAGACTTTAACTGTTCAAATCGGATTATCGAGTTCAGTTGTTTCCTATCGATTGCATTTCATTCCATTCCTCCTCTGTATACGTCCCAAAATCGGATGCATTTCAAACAACGAACTTTCCGTTCCATGAAATAAATCACACTTTAGCAGCAAATGCAGTAGCCCAGCGTAACAGCTAGTCCAAAGAAGCAATAGGTCATATTAGTTCTGCTTACAACAGCAGTTATAATTAATATTTAGCACCAAACCTCGAACTCGGCATCGGAACATTCCATCACTCCCGTACAGCCCGACAGCGACGTCCCATTTATACCTGTGCCGAAGCCTTGCCTGAAAATCGGATTTGGCTTCTGTTGCACCGGTTCCAGGTGCAGCACGGCGCTGTTCTTCCGAGGTACCGAGAATGAGGCTATTTTGTGGTTCAATTTCCCCAACCGGATCCCATTACCGTGGTGAAGTAAGGTTGAGCACGGTGAAGTTCGTTACACTTTCACTCGGACAGGGGACAGACGAGCAGGGGTGCGCAAACTTGGAGTGGAATGAACTCTCCGGACCATCCGGTGGAAATACGAATGCATGTGCGTACGCAAAAAAGGACTGAACTACACACACACACAGCCAGACGGTGCGGCGCAAAACAATCTCTGGGTCGGAAAAACGGATGAAAACCCATCCACAGCAAAACACAAGGCAGCATGTGCTGCCAACCGCACCGTGCCCAAAGTTGCGCAAGCCATGTCTCTGCGGTCAGCCGTGTAACCTTTCGCCGGTTGCCGCTGGCGAGCGGCCCGTTCCAAAACGTGTCTGTCTCGGTGTCGTGTAAAGCCTGCGGTTTCGGTCAGCCAGCTTTTCCGCCGCTTGCGTTTGTTTTTCTTTTCCCGGCGCGTGAAAACTGCACCTGCAGTCTGCAACCAATGTGGGGCAGGCCGGCCTCGGACAATGGTTGACCATTTGGGTAGTCGGGAAAATGTAACCCCTTTGGCCAGACACAGCGCAGAAGTATGGGCGAAGAGACAATAAAATATAAAATTACATGTTTACGGTTTGTTATCGTACCGAAAGGCGCGACCGTTTACAGCCGTCGTTTGTCGGCGGTGAGTCGGAGCGTAGTTAAACTAGATCGGGCACACCCGGTGCGTAGTCGAGAGCGCGATACAGGGCCCGGATCGTATGACACCCGCACTGTCGTCACCGTTATCGCGGGAGGTACGAGCGGTCGGAGCCCGTGGTCCCATTTGGTCATCTCGTCTAAAGTCATTTAAATGTTTCCAGTGACCACGCTGCCCCCGCTCCCTTCGACCCTTCGCTTGGGTGGCTCAACTTTCCATGCCATTCCGTGCCCGTGATGGCCATAAAACGGGTCGGAGTTTTCTTTCCGGAGCCGTCAAAAATACCCGCCAAATGTCCCGTAAAACGACGTGCCACATATTGGAAGGGCAGTTTGGCGTGTGATTAAGCGCAGCCAAATCGCAGCCCCATTTCTAAGCCGTTTCCCCGCCGTGTGACATTGAAATGCAAGGGAGCAAAGAACGGAAACGAAACTCCACCGGCGCGATTTACCATTGCGGATATTTTATTATTTTATTGGCGCGTCGGTTGTTGGGAAACTGTTTTATCGCTGGTCGGACCACTTTAAAAGTAATGGAGCTGGCAAATTGTGTGTTTCCCGCTGCGATTGCGATTGCGGAATGACACCGTTCAAGGAGGTGTGGACGATGGGAGAACAAGTCGATACGGAATCGGAACTGGTGGTCCGTTAAATCGAGCGGCATGGATTTCCGTTACGATCGGACCGGATGGAATGGAAAAGCGAGAGTTGTGCGAAACGGTGTGACACATGCACGGTTGCTGTAACACTGGACGACAATCGTAAAGTGCAATTTTATATCCGACCGTATCGACCTAGAGAAGTGTAAGCTTTTTTGTTCTGTCGTTGGAAAAAAATATGTAACTTCTAGCAAAATCCCTAACGGCCTTACATGTCGCACTATCGAAGCACTGTAACTGTTCATGTTGTAGCTACCAATCTCGGAACAACTTCAGATACACTCAACTAATTCTATAGTGCAACTCTAAGCAGATTGTTGCATATATCGTATAAGAAATATTAAATTAAATTCAAACAATTGTAATTGAGTAAACTATGTCCATAAATACAATTGAGTCTCTGTGTATCGTATTAGCTATTTCTTTGCTCACACCCCTATTGGTTCTAACCCGTACACCTTTAAGACCTGTTGAAACCGGTTCTCCTGTAGTATCTGCCTTAGTTTCAGCCATTCTGTCGTTCAAACATCGTTCTTAATATCGAGAACTTAAACGGTTGTACTATTGTGTACAATCTGGACATGAGACGAAGTTTCTAGAGGTGAACTTTCGTTCTTCCCTGAAGTATGTCCGGTTAGCAAAATCTTATCGCGATTGATATACAATAACATGGATGTGATTATACATTGAGTACCGCTAACAAGTAACAAACATACCAGACAAACATGGACCGCAGCACAATTACATGAATTAACATCAAGTCAGTATACACATTCCTGGCCTAATTTCTTACCAAAAAAAAGGTATAGTCTCATACCAAAAGTTTTAGCTATAAGAGCATAGATGGTACGTGTCAGAGTGTTGAAATTTAAACACACTAAACACCTGTCACGTGTATGTAATATTCATATTTGTTTTACTCACATACGTCTGTGAGGTGAGGACTTTGTCCGTTCGGAAGGTATTTCTTATTACAATATACTCATTTGGGAAGGGGATGGTAAAATTGTGCTATGAGAATGATCGACCTACTGTGCTAGAAATTAGGCTCTCCTTGCAACAACCGAGTTACAATTTATTTATTAATATTATGTCATGGCTCATGGAATGATCTAAGCAACCATAGACTACATCCTTCACATTCAAACATTTTTGACATTTTTGAGACATTTTGATATGTGTCAATGGAGTGAAATGCTTCAAAAGGACACAAAGTACGAGTTAAAAGTTCAAGAAGAGCTATAATGAAAACTCTTAAAGTTGATACAATAATGGTCGTAATGTCGTAGAGTTTTGGCTGGCCTATTAATATTCAACCTACCTAGCAGTTCAGGGGAGTTAATACAGCCTTCAAAAAGGTGCTTTGGCAATATTTACGTTGAACGCTGTTGTGATATTAGCAAATGATGCATAAGAAATTCTTTTTCCGCATTACAAATCCACAGTCATGCCAATCACTTGCAATTGCAAAACTGGAAAATTGCATTATTTGCACACTGGAAAAAAAGGGTTTTCATGTTGCGATTGGAGCTACCTTCAATTAAGTTACCTTTTTTTTTTTTTTTTTTTTTTTTTGTTAACGGGGAGGGAACCTTCAAAAGGTACCCACCTAGAGGGGCATATCGCGGCTAGACACCGCCCCTCGAGATGGGTTATGTGGGATTCATCATGAAGCTTGACCCGTGAAGCGAGTCAAGCAACCGATGCGACCGCACTAAACCACTCCTCGACCTGATCCGAACCCTGCCGATGCGCTGATGTGCGTAGTACTCCATGCGGGGTCGTGTGTGCGTAGCACCCTTGCTGTTGCGCACTGCTGCGTCGTCCTTCCTGGTTGTCCTCGCTGCTGCTGCCGCTTCGTGTCTTCCGTCTGCTGCTGCTGCTGTTGTTCAGAATCCACCCGTCCGTGGCCGCCACTCTCGGGTGGGTCCTAGCTCCTGCTGCTGCTCTGGTTACTCGTCGCTACCGCTGCTGCTTCTGTTTTCCGTTGTCCTGGTGTTTTTGGTGGCGGGGGCCGCTATTGCTGCCCCCGTTGATCCGCGTTCCTTCGTCGCTGCTGCCGTCGTCTTCTGGCCGTCGGCGGACTCTCCTCATTCCACCTCACTTGGAGGCTTTTGAAGATTGTCCGTGCGGCCGTCCGGACTGCTTCCCATGTACTGCGGCTGGCACACATTTCCGTGGCAAGGTTGTCCATCGTCAAGCGGGTGTGGCTCTGTTGCTGCATCTCGTGTTGTGCTCTGGCGAACCGTGGACAATGGAACATCACGTGGTCGACGTCTTCCACGTCATGCTCACACACCGGGCAGTTAGGCGAGCCCTCCAGGATACCTTTGTTGACGAAGTAGCTCCGCAGGAACCCGTGTCCCGTTAGGACTTGGGTAAGATAGAAATCTATTTCCCCGTGCTTGCGGCCAACCCATGAACTGATGTTCGGGATCAGCCTCCTTGTCTTCAAACCTGGCGGACTCTGCTGTTCTGCGCCGGCTGTCCACTGGCGTTGCCAGCGCTCCATGGTCTCTTCTCGCTGCCGCTTCCGTATGTCTGGTGCTGGACCTCCCCTCGCTGCCTTTTCGTCGTGGCAGCGGATGTCCTCCTCTAGGAGGAGAACTAACGGGATGGTGCTTGCAACCACGCAGGCGGCGTCGTATGAAACCGTTTGGAATGCGCTGGCCACTCGAAGCACTCCGGTGCGATGCGACCTCTGGACTGTGGTGCGGTGAGAGTTCCTCTGTAGAAGCTTCCGTCCCCACGCTGGCGCAGCGTAGCGGACAATGCTATTCCCGACGTTCACCAGGGGTCTCCTTCTGCTGCTTTTTGGGCCACACTTGTTCGGCATCAGGGCGGTCAAGACGTTCGTGATACGAGTCGCCTTGTTGCAAACCTCCTCTAGATGTCGACCGTGGTGCTGTTTGCGGCAGAGCTCAACCCCGAGGTACTTGAGCGTCTCCGTGGATTCGATCGTGTGTGTCCCCGCTCGTAGTTGGCCTATCTGCGGGGTGTGATGGGTGCAGAAGATCATGTAGCCGGTCTTGTGATGGGCCAGCTGCAATCCCACTCCTCCCATCCAACGCTCGATCGTCTCCAGGTTCCTCGTAGCAAGGGCGCTGATGTCCTGCGTGTCCCGTCCAACGAGGGTGAACGTCACGTCGTCAGCAAACCCGATGATGTCCGCACGCTTCCCGAACAGCTCCAGACGGAGAAGGTCGTCGTACATGACGTTCCACAGTGTTGGCCCTAGAACCGAACCCTGAGGCACGCCCGCCGACACTGGTAGCGAGACCAATCCTTCGTCCGTCTCGTAGTGGAGCGTGCGATTCTCGAAGTAGTTCCGCAGCATCGCCAGGAGGTACGATGGCGTGTTCCTTCGCTGCAGAGCCTCTCCGATCGCTGTCCAGTTGGCCGTGTTGAAGGCGTTCTTCACGTCGATTGTCACCATCGCACACAGTCGGTCGCCCTTGCCCTTCTTGTCGAGCGCGATCTTTCCGTTGGCGAGCACCCTGTTGATGGCGTCCATCGTAGAGCGTCCCTTTCGAAATCCGTACTGGGCGTCAGACAGACCACCCGTCGCATCAAGATGCTCCGTGAGTCTGCGCTGAATGAGTCGCTCCAGTACTTTCCCGAGGACGCTCAGTAGGCAGATTGGCCGGTACGACGACGGTTCCCCGGGTGGTTTCCCCGTCTTGGAGAACAGCACTAACCGTTGCCTCTTCCATTCGTCCGGGAAGTAGCCTGTCCGGATGTAGTGCTGGAACGTTCTCCTGAAGACACCGGGAAAGGCCGTCATCGCCGCTATCAGGGCCACGTTCGGGATATTGTCGTCGCCCGGGGCTCGCTGCGGGTTGAGCGATTTTGCAATGCTCAACAGTTCCCCCTCGGTGACGGGATCCCGGTCGATGTCCTCTTCTGACAATCTGGCCGCTGTGGGCCACTCCATGGGCGGTCGCTCCGGAAAAAGTTCGCCGACGATGTGCTGGAGCTTCGCTGGGTCCCGTTCCATCGGTACGCGCGCTCCAGTCCACTGCTGCTTCCTGATCTTGTAACCCGGCCCGAATCCGTGGGGCCCTAGCTGTTCAGGTAGCTGTTCGCCGTACTCCCTCTTGCTTCGCTTGACCGCTTGCTCCAATGCTGCTCTGGCTGCTGTACAGGCCGGTCGTCGTTCCTCTCGCTGGTCGTCCGTCCGTGCTCTCCTGAGCCGTCTCCGCATCCCGATGTAGTTGCGGCGTAGCTGGGCAATCTCCTCGTTCCACCAGTACACCGATCGTCGTCTTCCTCGGGCCGCCGGCAATCTCGGCATCGTCGCGTCGCAGGCGGTTGTCATGGCCTGCGTCAGCTCGTCCGCCAAGAGGGTGTGGTTGTGGATGTCCAGCGAGCCCATGACTTCAACGAAGAGGTCCTTGTTGAAGAATCGGTTCGCCCACCTACACTCCGCCGTTTGCTGCTCTCTCTGTCCCAGGTTCTGTTGTGCCGTCGTCCGCTCGACCGTGAACTTGATGGTGTTGTGGTCGCTCGGATTTTCGTCACAGACGTCAATTAAGTTACCTTAAATGGATGAAACGAACGTTACAACATTTCGAAACAGTACAAAGCGTATGATGGTACACTTCAAAGCATTGCAATAATAACTCAATAAATGTTGCCTTCATCCAAACAAAACACATTTCATAAGCCTCAATTACAGATTCAGATGCAGATGAGTGCGTAGCAGCATCAAACGTGTGAGTTATCATTATCGTGGTTGATAAATTCAATTAGCATTAAATACCATTTGCATGTGCATTCATCCACAGCGAGTAGTTGAACTTTATTCTGCTGTAATTGTTTCCATCTCTGATAGGCCTCAGCCTCGGTTGAAGGAGATTCCATCGAAAAAATAAATCTGACCTTCTTTTTCGCAGCGAAAAGTTCCATTCGGGTCATGTAAACTCATCACTTTTCCTGCGACTGTCCGAAGCCGGTGCAGTTTTATAATGGTAACGGACTGTCCGGTCCCATAGATAGCGCTACCACCATCATTGAACCACTCGTGGGTGAGTCGGGAAAAGTTGCTTCCCAAGAGAGCGCGAGAGCCACAACCTGCCGGGTGTCCTTTTCTATGTTTCTTTTCCCGGAACAATTGTCAGCACTTTTTGTCACCACAACGAACGCTGACGATGGTTCTGGTAGTGTTTGTAGGAAAAAAAAATCAGAAGATCAAAAATGGAAACCCGGACCACTCTAGCCACAACAGCAACAGGACAGTTCACTTTTATCTGCCCACCCAGAATGGGAATGAAGGTCCTCAAGTTTGACCACTAACTGAGTGTGCTCTCCTGGTGCTCCTGGTATCGTTTGTGGAAGGATTTCGGAACGATCGGAACAATTTCTTCCACGGCTGTGGACCGTGATTCGAGCAGCGCAATTTAAACGCTCCCGGACGAGGAGAGTTGATGGTGAAGAGGGAAGAAAACGGAATGCGAACAACAAACATTGAACATCCCTCGGATGGCAAATGTCGAGCTCTTGATGATGCGAAAGGCTCCAACCGAGTCACATAATGAAATGTCAGAAACGAAATGAGACGTCGTGCGTATACCGCTTCCGGAGCCGGTCTAAATCGGTTTTTCGGGGCGGGCCGCCGAAATATGTCGAAGCCTTGGCCGGGTGCTGTTGCTTTGAAGTTCACCCTCAAGCAGCCACATGGGCACGGATAGAAGTTTGTACGAAAAATTTGCCACTCTCGAACAACGCACAGCAAACACAGTGGCACCAGCACAGACAGCAAACAAATGGCGATGCGATACGCTCACCGACGGACACTTATTACATTAACCTGTGCTGTGAGTACGAAGTAGGAAGGATTCCATTCGCCTGTTCACAAGGTTATCCCTCCACCCAGTGAGGAACTTGCCCCGAACGAGGACAAATTGATGACGTACCTGCAGAAAGGATAAACCCATTAAAGAACACTCCGCACTATATGTGCGACGGCAGTGCAGAGGTGAAATTAAAAGCTAACCCACCAGATGGCACGGTGATCTTGCCGGTGCCGAATGGATGCATTCTCGTTCCGAGTGGCTTCACTTACAACGGTGTTTTGCACACGGTCTTTTGTTTGTCTCCCAACGATGGATCCGCCAGCCGATTGAAACTTGAGCTGATGCCCAGTTTGTGACACGTTCGGCATCTGTGCGCATCTGCGACATCGAGGCTCGCCGAAAGGCTAGGGCAAACAAGCAGCATTTTACTAGAAATAACACACACCCATCTTGGAGCATGATGTCGTCAAAGATTCGGTGTAATGCGAACCTGTGCATCGTAGACGACACGTGGGATGCACTGTATGGCCAATAAAGTTGTGATGATTCTATTGACCAAATTTTCATGAAATGGCAGATTTTAATACTAGTGTAAGTTTTATTGAGGTTTATGTGAATAGCTTAGCAATGATATCAACATAAAACGTGTCCTTAGTAGGATATCGAAATTTCTGAAGAATTACAACTTTGGATTTCGTCTTCAGCATGCACCGAAGGCACAATTCCACATCTACCTAATCTGTGGATGAAATTGAAACTTTTCAATATTTGTCCTGAAAGGTTTCAATTGGCTGAAAGCGTAGATCACCCATGAGTTTTTTTCTGTTTCTTAAAGCATTGTTTGTTTAAATTAGATTTCTTACACCTTTTTTTATGCATTCCAATTGCTTATTGTTTGTATCTAAATTTTGCAAAGTTTTATAAACACTTTTATCTGTTGGGAAACATGTTTCATAAATTCTGACCGCACATACTTCTTTTTCAAACATTTATGTAGGAACGGATATCAAAAAATGCAAGTTCCTTTATTGTAAATGCAACCAATATCGCGCAGTTCCCGAAACAGACTGACTCCGCTATCCTCGCTAGCTACCTCCTGACAACCGTGTTGCCAGCTATCGCCTCAACTGTCTCCAAGCACAGGGTGATTCATTCCCTACATTTACTTCCTGGAATGTACTAGTATTTGAGTAAGAGACCAAATTATCGCTATAATATGTCATCAACATAGAGATTTTATATTTTAATATGTTTATTGTAGGTAATATTGGGTGATGATACACGTTGTGTAGAAGCCTGAAATCTGTAGAATACGAATTAGTATTGTTTTATTTTAGTAATACAGTACAGAGCGCCGATTATCCGGGTGTCTGATTATCCGTGCAACTCGGAAATGACAGTTCCAAAGGAAATTTGACATAATCCGGGCAACACCGTTGACGGAAGATTTGAAAGATTCCATTTTATATGATAAAATAGGCTCAAATTCTTAAAGAAAATAACTACAACTTTTTTGCAACAGTAAAACACACAGGAAAAATAAATTTTACTCTAAAAAAGGCCTACTTATGGCACATTAATCGATATTTTAATCATAAATAGGATATGTGCCTATTATCCGTGTTATCCGATTATCTGGCAACCGTTAAGTCCCGATGAGCACGGATAATCGGCGCACCACTGTAATTGAAACGAATCGCTTTTCGAAAATCTAGTTTCGATATAGCGTCAAAATGTTCTCATGATGGCCATACTATTCCTAGCACTTAATTTGCCTAGAAAGGTAATAGATCGTTGTTGATTAGCATTCCTTATTTTGTAGTGGAGTGAGCTTTTGCCCAAGGAAAAGTTTCCGGATCTTGTTCCAGTGGTCAGGTGATACTGACATTGTTTAATTAAAACTACTGTCCACTAGGGCCCTCGGTAGCCCTGAAGGAGAAGATTTGCCAAGATCAATCATGTGTGTCTACGTGTCAGATTGAAAACTTCGCCATGTAAGATGTGCGGATACTGGCCCGAAAATGTCCCCGAAGGGGTTAAAGTCCATTGAGATAACAACGGACCGGATTACAGCGAGGATTGTTCGACTCATTCACAGATATGATGGAGCAGAAGGTATGATGCAGTTCAGCAGCAGGATATATTCTTGCTACCGGCAACTTCATTCATTGAGCCACCCAACATCCTCAGGTAACATTGTGATGAAGTGTTGGTAAATGAAGCAGACACGGTACGTGTGGTTTTGCGTGTTATCAGTGAGAAACTCCTTCACACCAGCACTACTCCAACATCTCCCGCTACGGTTGCATTCAAGAGAAAGAAAGCGAAACCTAGGCCAACGTATGTGGTCTGTTTGGTAAGAGGAAAACCCGACCACCGTCTTCCTGGAAACTGGATGCTTCTGTGCTCTAGAGTGGCACTAAAAATAGTCTTTCCTGTGTCGAGACGAATAAAGCCGACACACCGACACAGGAAACTGTAGGACGACAAGGCACCAAACTTGACCATGACTCATAACCACGGTCCGTTTTCGTTATCGATCCGTAAGAAATATCCCTTAATCCGCCCGACAGCATCCGGCACACAATTTCCGTGCCGAAGAAGTGTCCGGTGGTTCCGGACACTTACCAGCACGATGAAATTTTGCGCAACATTAATCCAATTTATGCGATCGGTAGAAAATGATAAATCTTCCCGCTGGGAAATTACCGGAACGGAAAACATGTGTGCTAATTATGTCGACGCCTCGGTCCGGAGCTGGTGCGCGGTGCGTCTCGCCGGGTGTTGGAAGCATGGAAGGGCAGAATGGCCTAACGCTCACTCCAGCCAGTGGCGACATCGAGTGAAAACTATGAAAGCGGCAATAAATCTGCTTTTATTGGGGCCACATGTGCGTTTCGGCCGGTTGGCGAACCCGAAAATCGTTAGAACCCTCGGCAGAGGCCGTTCTGCTTCGGCACTTCGTTACTCACACACTGCACGCAATCCGTACTGCAAGCCTGCCCGGGCACAACATCAGAGCACTTTGATGACATCGCCCGCAAGAATGTCTCGTAATTATCGCCCGGGCGGCATCATGATTCAGACGTCTAAGAACATCTATGCGGCCCCGCAAACAGGACGACCACAGGTTTTGATCTCGTCATCTTGCCACCCGGCAAGTTGACCGAGTTCTACCTCTATCGGATGAATAATCGAACACGCGCCACACTCCGGTTCCGACAGTGCCTATGCAAGTATAGTGCTCATTTGCATAAACGATCGGATTGGGATGAAATGCCCCCCCCCCCTCCCCTTTTGGCTGGCAATGGGCCGTGTTATGCGATGATTTCATGGTTGGGCCTGTGCGCCACATTAATGCTAGCAGGCGATACGTTGATGTCATATGTAGATGACGTTATTATTTTTGCGTGAATTTAATGCAAGCGAAATCGGAAATAAGAAAGATAACGAAAAACAGCGCAGCGGCGCGATTGAGTGCAACAATTTATAGTGTGCGGAAAGACAAGGCAATTCGTCATGGTTGTGCAATGTATCAAAAGCGAGCCCTGGGAGTGTGGGATCACGTTCGCGAGCAGAATAGACGTATGGTTTATGACTGTACTGGGGCACCCATTACAAGGCCGCAGAGAATAACATTTTAATCATTGCACCGATTGCTTTCAATTTCGTTCCAGCAAACAATGACGCGATGTAGTTTGGTTCAAGGTGGAGTGAAAATTTTGTCCTTTGGAGAGCTTTGGTATTATGTGCATCACATCATTGTTCAAGGACATCATTGTTACAGGGTTGGCACAGCTATTCGGTCATTCGGGAATTCTCTAAAAGTCGTCATCAACAATCACTTTACTCTCAACGTAAACCCACAATTCGATATCGTCATTCCAACAAAGGCGTTGAAAATTTTAAGTTGGTTTCCTTAAATACCTAATTTGGTCTACCAGATGAATTTTTTTAATAAAAATTATATTTTTAAACGTTAATATTACAAGATAATTTTTTAAAAATTGTGTTAACTTCAAAGTTTAACAAATCCAGTTTTGTTAGAAAATTCAAAACAAATAAGAAAATAATACGCTCTTTGCATACTTGTGCTGCATAGAATTAAACATTGAATTTTGTATTTACTTTGCCAATTTAAAATTAATTCACAAGAATTATTAAAAAAAAAACATATGGATTGTTCGGGGCAGCCAATTTAATAGGCCAGAATTTAAACAACCCGAAACGGCCAAATAATGTGTTTACGGTGACCGATTCAAAGTTCTTAACGCCATTCTTATCTTTACGCCGCCGAATTGTGGATTTGCTGTGGCAAAGTAACTGCAACAAGAAATAAAAAGGTGAAAAAGGTGGTTTAAAAATGGTCATATAAAACATTTCTTTCTAACTTATATCAATGTAATCTTTCTAAAAATCGCCTGATTCGATAAATAAATTAAGCGCAGAGATAAAAGCGTATCTCGAGAACTTTCTATTTAGTTTTACTTTTACTCATTGTGGCGATGGGTATGACAACCCCAACTGCCCAAATTACAATCCGGGAGTGTAAACGAGGTAAGTAAATTAGGAGTACGGCAGAAACACGGACTGATAGTTTAACTCCGCAAGAGTACAGCAGTTGTTTACTCCTCCTCTTATGTGAAATTAAGTTTATTAAATAAAAAGTGATAATAACTGTACACGTTGGTCAACGCAGCACCTATTTTTATATAAATTTTACTAATTTTATCTGTAACACTCATAACAAAATAGAAAAGTTGGTTCTCTTTGCATAACAAAACATAGTAAAACGTGCCAAGTTTCACGACTTTTTCATGTGGAGCCCGCCATTTGGGCATCAGAAAATTCCTTTGCCTATCTGTCTTCATTTGAGCATGAATACTGCGGAAAAATCCCTCAAATAGATTGGGTGAAATAACATGACTCATGATACGCTAAGGGTCATCAATGAAGCGATTCCATGTAAACTGATTCACCACGTACCGTGATGCAACACGATGGAAATTCCACCGGCCAATCATGGACCAACAGCGAATTCCTGCATTCTAGCAAGCATTAACCTAATTTAGAACCACCCGCGGCCCATATAACTAACCTATGCTGCGGTAAACGTTATCGCCTCACCAGCACAGAAACCGACGAAATCTGTGCCGTTGACCCGGGCGCGTGCTTTTTAATTGAAACCATATTCACAACTCAATCTTCTCGCACGCGCATCTATCGGCGAGAAAACAAAACATTCCCACCCACAAAACACGCGTCCAGTGTAATTGGTACGCACGAAATTTACCCATTCATCCGTAGAGAAAGTCGACCGTCTGGGCCTACACCCGGGGCAAACGTAAACATACATCGGGTGGTGGTTCCCGTTTCGTTCTTGTCTGAGCACCCGTCGATCGCCTGTGTTCGTAAGGATAGTAACGAGTACATTGTTGGAAATGTTATTAAAACCACGATTCACGGGGTGTATCGGACCATTGGAGGAGAGTCGGCGAGACGTTGCACTGGTATTCATTAATGCTGCTAGAAGCATTACCTTCGCTTTCAGACTGAATGATTTGAAAAATTGAAACGTGTTGCTGGCGCTGTTCTGCCGGAAGGCAAAATGAAACAAATGTTAGGAAAAAAAACACACAAACACACCCTTGCCCAAGAGTACGTCCGATATGCGTCCCCGTCGAAGTGCGTTAATCAACGTACAAAAGCTCTGCACAGGGCGGATCACCTGGCTGATTTAGTGCAAGGTTGCACCGTACAGAATGCAGCGAAAGATCAAAGAATTCGTAATACCCAATGGTCCATGGCGCTATATTGACACTCGCGTGACGGTGTAATTATGGAGGTTCCGTGTCACACCTGTGCTGTGAATGGACGAATCGACGGTTGATTAAAAACCCTCATCTAAGTAGACGACTGATGGAAAGTGACATTCTTTACACGAGACAGGGACACAGTTTTTTTTATACAGAAATCAATTTAGAAGGATAAGTCCTAAACAGGTATGCTAACCATGAAAAACATATAGACGTTGTATTAAAGAGATTTGAAAATGTGTGACATAAGGTTTCAGAAATTCTTTTCTTACAGCACTTTAATATCTCCATTTATTTTGCTTACATTCGTGACACGATTGAGATTCATGGCAGGAGCCGATTAGCGACCAAACTATCAATTCCATTCAAGGTTATAGGTACGCTAAATGAGCTGATCCATCGTGTATCATCATTAAAAGTGACGTGATCTACCCAACGGTGAACGATTTACTTAATAGAATGCTAACCTTAACCTGAATCAATTTTACTGCATAATAATTAATCAAAAGTATAAGTAAGGCTGACGATAACTGACGATAACACCATAACCGCTTTCTTCACTGCAATAATATTGCATATCCTACCGTCTGTGTCCTTATAAGCCATAACCTTCAGGTTTTTCAATTGCAATTTTCATTTTATAAATAAAAAGAATAAAAGTGAGTAGAAATTATAGTGATGACTTTGTAATTATCATAAAATTCTCTTGAGTATCTGTCGCTATTTAAGCAATCAGATACTCAAGAGAATTTTATGACTCTTATTTTTGGCCTCAGGAAAACGGTCTAACTACTTTAATGACAAACTCTTCCCGTTGTACGATAAACTCACTCCAGTACAGCGTATTAGATTCGTCCAATGTGGTGGCGATGTCATTAGAATGACAACGGACGACCTGGAGCTTCAAGCTCTTTCGGGTCGTCTACATGCACAGAGGAGACATGGTAGACCAAATTGAAATGAGGTAACGAAGTCGATACGTTGAAAGAGGTTGTGACATTGGATTGGCTGGGCTACGAGCGGTTGAAAGGATATTGATGTGTTTATGTATTATTTACAGCACATAGTAGATGTGTGCCAAAAATAATTTTGTGTTACAATAAAACAACAACAAGCTGTTGCTACCAGTCGTTATTGGCGATCTATTATAATGAAGAATCTGTTTGAATTGCTCTTTGATATTGACAACCCAGTAACAACAAAGGACATTCGTTAAACTTTCGCTTTTTTTGTTACAATCGGGTCTCAAATCGATATCATTCAGCTAGTGTACATCGGTTCGATTGGCAATGAGTTCATACAAATCCATTGTGAAATAGGGATTACACAAATCGAATTAAACCATGCCTATTGATTTTCCACCAATTATCTTAAACCACGCAAACATAACAGATCACGTTGCCGCGCGAGCCGGGTTTTGTGCATTCATCCTTCAGCGCGACGTGCCATTTTACCTCAATCAGGTTGCCGCTCTACAATTAAATTGATTAAAGGCTCGTGACAGCAATGTGAAGGCGTCAAGCAACATACCGCGAAGTGCATTGTTTCGTGCCATTTTTTACATTGTTCTTCGCTCTTATTGTAATCTCGTTTGGTTGTTGTTTTGTATTGGTTCGAAATTATGCAAATATTTTCAACGAACCGAACTAAACGTCTCCATAACTTTTGTTTTTTTTTTGCTGAATGCAAATACGCTTTACTGAATGCATTAAAGCGAATAAGATTAAAAATTATTTTTTTAATTAATTCCAAACACAGTGCAATTTGAATACTCCTAAAATCTGTAGAACGTACATGACGAAAGCATGTAAACCGACTAATGAGCTATTTTTGTTAACTGACATGAGGAGGACATGTCGCCATGAGGATGAGTTCGTTTCTCACCAGAAAGTGATGAGCGCTCTCATCTCACCCAAGCGCACTCTCTCACTTAAAGGCTCGTGAGCTGATCGGGTTGTGCGAGATGGTGAGATACTCCCAACGGTTTGTTTAAATAGCCAACCACGTGTCACACCGCAAATGCGCCTAAATGAATGCAAACCACCTAACATGCAGCCGGTAGGAATAATTACATTTTGCTCGCGAATAAAATGCGCATTAGCGCATGCATAAAGGAAGATATTCCTTTTATCCCACACCATCCCACCTGTCGATAATATTCAACCGTGATTTATTGACATCACGATAGAATAACTGCCACTACATGGAGAATTACATTACATGTTTCTTCTTTTTTCGCTTTGTTTGGTTTTGGAACAAAAAATTACAACATTACCACCCGGTAATGTAATTGTCAACCCGTTCGTGTTACTTTTTTTTCCTGCACAAAATTTAATTATCAATTTATTCTGTTCAATCTGCTGGAAATATTGTTCCCATTTTTTTTTATGTTTCGTTAATCGAACGTTACTGCCGAACTGGTGGGCTATTCATATACCAATTGCATCGGCAGTTCATTTGTGAAAACAATCGTAGGCATTTTGCAAAGCGGAAAACATAGCGCAAACAGTAACAGAGAACATGATGTTCCCGCCGATCGCTTTATCGTGCACTTTCGGTCAATTGCTCTTTCCGCCAGTGCGCTTGGTTAAAGGGTGCACAGCCACACGGCATCGATTTCGCATTGCCGCCGGACAAGCTAAGCCGGTTATGGCACAGATTGGTGATAGGCAAACAGCGAATTCAACAACAATTGAGTCATTTATCGATCGAACTGCCGGTGGGCTTTAAAGTCCTCCCCCCCCTGGGTCGGAGAGAAGACTCCGACACCGATTGAAGCGTAATTCAATAATTCATCATCCATCAAAAACCGGACGCATTCGGTGAGTTCCTGTGTGCGAACAGAAGTTTCCTTTCCGCACATCGATGAATAAAACTTTTACCCACCCAGACAGCGGGCGCGAGTGCAAAGTGCTCGATGCAAACAGTGGTTACGGCATCGAGTCCGCTTCGAGTTTACTTAAGGTGCAAAAGCTAAGAATGGTTTAGCACAATCTCTGCTTTTTTTTGGTGTGTTTTCTCTTTTAAAACCCCCGGAAGCTCAAGCCTGCTGCGTTTTGTTGTTTATTTTTCATGACGAAAGTTTGTCGTTATCGATGGGTACGGTTTGTTGGTTTTTGGTACACTTTTGGTTCCCGCAATTGTTTCGCACGGGGTGCAAACGTGGAGGCAGTCCGGTGTGAGTCATGTCTTGGTGTGTGAGTCTTTTTGGGAAGTTTTCGAATAAAGGCAATTACTTTTCGACTATGTTTTGTAGTTGTTTGTTACTGTGCTGGTGCATAATCGGTTTTTGTTTTACAGCTTACGGTTATTTTATTTATTTCTTCTCCTATTTTGTGCTCGACTGTTGGTAGTTTATTCTCGTTGTTATGTTTTATGTTACACAGCTGTTTGATTGATCGGTTTGTTATCATCAATTTCAATCCTTCTGAAAGGATGTGTTATCAAATTTAATAAAACGAAAAACATTTATTGATTGTAGAATACAACATCAGCAAACAGAAGTCCACTTGAACAACGAAATCCATGTAAAAATAATATCAAAGAAGTTGGAAAAAAGAAGTTTAAAGACATCTGAAAATTTCGAACTAGCAACCACAGCAAACTAACCCTCAACAATCGAAGCAACACATCACATCCAATCCAAAGCACGGCGTGTCAAAAAATGCATCCAAGCGTCCGAAGAACGTACAAAGCTAAGCACACAAGCAGCAGCACTGTCACAATATTGGCTTCCAGCACTGATCCATGAGTAAAACAAAACGACAAGACGAACACACTGCACAAGCTGGTGTACAGACAAATAAAACAATGCTCTTCCTACTGGAAAGCGAGTGTGGCCGGGTTGCCAGTATCAAAAAGATGAACAAAGTTATTTTTTAATGCGAATAAACTTTACCAGCAACTGCAAAAGGTCGATTTGCGTTGATTTATCTGCTCGCCGTGCAGTGTTTGGAGAGATTTGTGTTGCTTTTTTCTGCGAGTACTTCAGCGCCAATGGAGAGTGAAAAACAATGGCAGTTGCTAACCGACACACACCCGACTGCATGAATAAATCGGCAATAAAAGGGACGTCTTTTGGATGAGAATTAAAGAAAATGTCGATTACCGGGAAGGGTACGTTTGGAAATGATTATCCTAAGTATTGAACACAGATTTAGCTTCGATACGCATTGGAAAATGTCAAATAATGTTCTAAAAAATCCACGCACAAAAAGCACGTAAATCTTGCACTTGACGTTGCTTTATAAATCTGAAAAATCACGTCCCAACCAACCGTCAGCCGGTTTCGTACGGACGACAATCTATTGAGAGTTTTTGTTATCGTGAACCGGAAAACGAAATAAAGCGGACCATGCTCACACGACAATGACAATGTTGAGCAAATATTTCTGTGGAAAAAAAGGAAAATTTCCACAACCTTTTGTTTCCCTGAAAATAGCGAGAAAAACCCTGCATTGTTATGACATCTGGAGAGTAATATTTATTTTCAATCGAATTTGTCTTGTTTTATTAAACTTTTTTGCTAGCAACAAAGTGTGTTCCATAACAATCTGCTATGCATTACTAGCGTAAAGTCATTTGCAGTCACCACGAAACACTAGAAAAAGCTCCAAATTCGAATTACATGGTTCACTAAACAGCTTGTCCGTAGAAATCCATGTCCATTCCCAACTACCCTCCCACCCAAAAAAAAAGGCGAAACATTGGCCACAATGGCCAATCTCGTCATCGCACCTCGATATGTAAAATATTGCACTCAACGGGATAGGGAATAAGCAAGTCCGGACACGTACGGATGGGTTGATGAGACGACAATATACATACATCAGCCGTTCGGTTGCATCGCCAACATCGGGAAAAGTGCCGACCATGTTCCGGACGGTTGTGCAATTCCGGCGAGTATGTGTGTAGCACCGAACGGTTGCACGAACAAAAACGAATGCACTGTGAAAGAAACAGTTGTCGTAAGCATTTTAATGTACGACGAACAAATATCGTTTGAAATTGGAAATTGATGAACATTCTCTTTCTTTTTATTATTTATAAAGACTGTTCTTAAATAAATTAAAATACTCTTTGTAATTCACATATAATATTACCGGACTCGGGCAAATTTTGGACTCTCATGCTCCACTGGCACAATGTGCAATGAATGTGCAACCGCTTGGAATCACATCTAATGCAAAATCTAGCATAGAAGGACCCGTTCTAAGAAGATATAAATAAGAAATATAGCAAAATAACAATAATGCATCAACTCAAACACGCGCTCTACCGGTACGTCCCGTCAGTGGTGCGACCAGGGTCACGGGAGGGCCTGAGAACCATAAGTCAAATGTCACCATTCTGACAAACACGCTTTGCCGAGAGCAAGAGTTGAGCAAGCTTGGAATAATTTATGATCCACCCCCACATTGGACGGTGTTTTTCCTCCGTATGCCAATGCTCGAGTCGACCGTACGGTTCAATAAGGGGAACCGTTTTTGCTTGTCCCCAGCAAACGTACGCCCCGGAACTGCATGGGTAGCAGTTGGGTTGCAAACTACGGGCTAATCTAGCCGTCCCAGCCAGTGGATTGTGGAATTGGGTTGTGTGGACTCGCAGTTCGATGAATGCCAATCACGCTTACGTGAAGTCTGGTGAGGCACTTCGGGTTCCGTGCTAAGAAGGTGCACACAGATGGAGGAATATTTGAAAGCGAAAGTACAAACACACCGGAATTGGATGCTTGTCTCGATTAGTGCATCCTGACGAGTGAGGTCATTTACAGGGCACCACTAGGTGTGTCACTAGGATGGAGAATTATTTGATGAAGGATGATGCGGTTTGAAGTAATTTAATCAAAGTACAATCTCTGCGATCTAGTTACCGTTTCCATCCGTGTGGGGAAGAGATTGTCAAAATGAAGCGAGAAATGTGTACAACCAGGGTTGAGCAACTGATAAGATTCTTTGTAAAGAGAATCGTACCTACATCGTGTTTTAAATACGAAATCAGTGTGTAATATCGTTATCAGTGCCCTACATATCGCACAGTTAGATTTTAATTAATGATTTATCATAAATATCAAGCTCCTAAGCTATGTAGGACTACTACATACAACACTGCTTTTCATGGTAGAATTCCATGGCGTTGCAGCACAATATGTATATTAAATTAGCCTGTTTGCCCACTGTGGCAGACACGACATTGATCATTCTAGCCGGAAGCGAACCATCCTTTAATTTGCAACACGTCTGATGGTGGTTTTAGAACGATACATGTTACTTTCCTTTTGATGACGACATGGTGCATTGATGAACTTTACAGCCCGCTAGAGGAATACACCAAGCCATGCTTATAGTGAGTTGGCTGGAAAAGGTAATTTTGAAGCCATAATTGACAAGCGCGTTGATGGTTAAGGTGTTGTAAAACGCAAAATATTGAATTTTAAAAATAAAACTGAAATATTCTAAAAGGTTAATTATAAAATTTGTTAAAATTTATCTGCTTCAAAATAAACCTATTCTAACAAATAAATTACTACATTCGTCACTAGCAAAAATAATTGCGAATAGTTTGGTGTAAATCAATTTCCATACAAGCTTTAATTTGTTTAATTATTTATGTACCTTCAGTACTGCCGTGAAATTATCGTAAGCGTGCTTGTTCGTAACTGGAGAGTCAGGAACGGGATATTTAAAGAACTTTCAAACCTATAAAACGTCACTACAAAGCACTTATCATATGCAAGCTTCAGTACATTGCAGAGCAAAAAGTACAAAACTTATTAATTAATTGTTGGAATATATTGCAGTCGTCATAGCTTAGTTATCTAATCAGTTAAATGTTTAAAAGACAAGCCAACCTGAAAGTTTGTTGCAAAATTAAAAGTAAACAAAAGCTACGTCATCATTCCAAACGGTTGAGAGAACAATATCATCCGCTCCTTGTCTCCGTGACGTTTCAATAAAGGGGAACATTTCCCCTGAGGCGGCGTCATGTACTAATACACACGAAGAATAATTTTCCCCTACTGCTGTTACTATCGATTGAATTTCCCCTCAATAGACATGGTTTTCTCTGCACCGATGCAAGCGCCAAAATGTGTTGAAGCGTGCAAATTTTGAACTAAAATTGAAAATTCCCAATTCATTTACTTCAGTTGCTTCTCCTCGAAGTTCATTTTCCCCGTTTTTAGGCACCACGGGAAGCATAAAATGCGGCACATTCTCATGTGAACAGACTGTTCAGTTCCCGTTTTCCTGTCGACCGCATCGCAATGGTCCTGAAGAGTGTGCCGTGTGTAAAGATACGATTTCTTTCAGTTGTTCTCCTCGCAAGTCTCTAAGTTGCCTTGAGGGGTTTTTTTGTTTCTTGCGTTCAAACTGCTACTACAATGTCCACCACGTATGGTAGCAATTAAAACAAAAACGCCATCCCCCATTTGCACGTGAATACCTACAGTACACGAAGCATCACATCATGGCGGTGTGCAATCGACCAACACCACCCGATAACGTTGCGGCGTACTACTTCATAAACTACCAATCTAAATTCTCTCTTATGTTGCGCCTGGCCGGATGGGAGCAGACAAATAAAAACACGACCCAAGGATATCTGTACTCGAGTAGGGCACTCACACACAAACACACACAAAAAACCAACGCCAACCGCCGGCCTATAACACGCATGGAAGGTGTCACAGGGGTGTCGGTTTCTATACCGACGGTGGATGGGGTTGTTTCCTTTTGTTTTGAATCGAGCGGGGTTGGGTCCCGGTGCTGCCCATTGAAAAAAGCCGCAAGAATTTTCCGCACCGTAAATGGTTGGCATTACCTGATCCCTCGGTTTGTTTTTGCAGTGTTCATCTTTATTATTTATGATTTTTATGGCCATTCGAGATTAAACACCCATGAAATGTTATGTTCTGCCGTGCGAGTAGTGCACGGCGAGACATGCCAGTGGCTGCCATTCAGCCGCTGTATTGGCGCTGGGGAGGGCCAAATGCGTGAGAGGGGCAGCAGTAAACCGCAACGTCGCAAACTATGCAGCCGTACACACTTCCTGCTATTGAGGTCTGGTGTGTTTGCCCAAGTGGTGGAAACGAGAGACAGAGACAAAACAAAAACAACGCACCAACACATAACCTTAAAAGTAAACCAGCTTCGGCAGCGACCGTTCTTGAAGTGAAGCGAAACATCCAGTTTACAGCGGAGGAAATGGGGCGTGCGTCACCGGCACTACTGCCGATGGTGGGCTGGTTCCTTCCAAACTGCCGCTTTCTGCAGTGACAGAAAAAAAGATCGTCACACACAACACCTCACACCCCTGTATCGTTCAGCATTTTTGTGGTTTTGTGACGTTTTTCATGTCGCATGTTGCTTCGCTGCGCTGTTGGCCTACTCTCTCTCACTCACTCTCTCTCTCTCTAGCACGCCGTAGTATGTGTGTTGTTGCTGTTGTTTGTAGCTCTTACCATAGATGCTTCACTAATAGTCTAGCGTTCACACCGATAGGGATCGTTGGCATCGCTGCAGGCATCCAACCGCCCCGACCAGGTGTTGGAGACGTCCGATGGAGACGCCCAGCCGTTCACGCCATGAATTTGGCTGCGTACTGTGAGTGTTGATATGCTCGAGCAGTTTGCAAGAAAGGAGGAAAAGCGAACGGTGCATAGACGGTGCGACCAAAAAAAAAAACGCAACTGCTTGATACCAACAAAAAAATAAACACCCACAACCGAAAGCGTTCTCATCGTTTAACACCTATGGGAGGGTTGGTCTACCTACCAGCCTGCCTGCCTGCCCCATTCGCCTTCCATTGAAATCGTTTCACGGGCGAGAATGTGCCTGCTGTCTCCTGTGGCGCCCGAACCCATATTCTTATCCCGACCCATTTTCCCATCAAACCACTGGATCTGGGGCAGCAACATTTTGCAAGCGGAGTTTAGTATGCAAATTTGTACCCATTGGTGAAAGGTACCGACGTCACCAGAAGAGAAACGACGTTCCCCCTGACAAACACCTTGTGCATTGTATTAGCGAGCTTGGGAAGGTGTGTGTGTGTGTTGAGAAAAAGCTAGTTGATTGGAAGTTTCTTTGCAACCACCCGCTGGTGTAGAAAATGATGCCGATGTACGTAAACTATAGCAACGACCTTGCAGGACGGCGTTGCGGGAAAGGATGGGTTGCAATATGTTTCACCACCAACGATGTATCGTGCAGACAATCCGCTAATATTTTATCATGTTTACGGCATAAGTTTAGCTTAGTTTAGCTTTGGAGAAGAAAGGTATACGAAAACAAAATGGAGTAGAAAAACTTCTTCTGTCAAGCTAAAACGATGTATGGGTCCCATTTTTCTCCCGATATTTGTTCGATTTAAAATTATAATACTAAAAATGATGTATTGCGTTCGTTGAAATACATTTTAATAAGAAGTAAAACCATCTCATCTTTTACTTTCCATTTCTCTACCATTTCAAAGCAAAGGTCGTCTTGAGCTCGCATACAAATTAAAATTCAACTCTCAGTTCGCCTACATTTACATTCACTATTCGCAAAAGCACAAACTATCGTTCACCTTCGTGAGTGAAACGGCAAACGGATTTAATTAAATGTAAACAAAACTGTTGCTGCTCATTTCCGCTAGCCCGAAAAGAGGTCAAGCTATCGTTTGCTGGATGGTAAAGAAATTTCCATTTTACATTTTCCCATTCGAAAGCGGGACCAGTGCGGAGAGGGTTCGCAAGGCTTGAATGCCCCTCTCGCTTCACTCTCCCACCGGTTTAACCCTCGGCACGGCCCCGGAGTCGGTTCAGTTTGTCAATCATCCTAAATGGTTCGTGCGCTTAATAGTTTGTTCAATTTGGCAAATTGTATCTTTGCAGTCAACATCCGCCCGGTGGGAACTGGTCCGTCCCACGTCCGTACCCGGGGACCCAGGCTGGAAATGGGGCTACGAGATTGCTTTTTCCGGTGGTAACAAATCGTCACTTCCTGTGCAAGGAACTGTCTTCTGTATGTGTTTTTTCCCTTTTTCTCTCTCTCTCCCTCTCTGCTTTTCTTTATTTCCACACGAAAGTGTCATTCGGTTTGGCCCGTTGCTTCATAAACATGAGGCAACATAACCATCGAAAGTGCAGTCATGATGGTTTTTTTTACGTTGGCAGCTTTTATTTTTATCCTTTTCCCAGTGTGGCTCTACTAGGTTCCGAATCGATTTGGTAGCATTGGGCAATGCGCTAATCCGCTTCAGTCCCTTCTTACTGTCAAACATTGCCTATTGAAATGTACCACTGCCTATAAGGCAGGGCTGAGCAATTTTTCAAACATGTTATTTATAATATTTTTGTTTCATTTGTTTAACTACAGTTGCTTTCAAATTTTGTGTTTGGAAATATGGTGGAACGCCGATTATCCGGGTGCCTTTTAAACGGGAGTCTGATTATCCGTGCAGCTCGGAAATGACAGTTCCAAACGCAATTTGACGTATAACGGCACCACCGTTGGCGGAAGATTTGAAAGATTTAATTTTATATAATAAAATAGGCTAGAATTCCTAAAAAAAGCAACCACAATTTCTTTTTCAACAATAAAACACACAGGGCAAATAAATTATACTCTAAAAAACAACCCTACCTACGACAATAAAAACGGATATGTGTCTATTATCCGTGATATCCGATTATCCGGCAACAATCAAACCCCGAAGAGGACGGAAAATCGGCACTCCACTGTAATTGATTTTAGTTTGACATAATATTTCAAATTGAAATAAGAAATCAGTTTCTTTTAGAATAGAGAAAATCGACAAATAACACCAAAAACTTTAACTTTACCATCTGCAGATGAAGAGCCGTGAAAAGCTTAAGCTTCAATATGCTTCTTATAACCTGTTGAAGAAAGTAAATACCATTCAAATCTATCAATCAATACAATTTTAAGAATTTAAATTTTCTTTCAATATTTCCTAAAGTCAACATGTAAAATACAAGGGAACTAATTAATTTAGTAAGAAACACAAAAAAAAATAAAAATTAATTTAGTATAAAAAATACTATTCGAAAATGTTTTAATTGTAAATCAATCACCTTGTTTTCCTTAATTTTTTTATCACTGAACAACGATTATAATGTTCTTTTATTACTTATTCTATAGTCCTGCCGATATTTTATTTTCCGCTGACAATGTTATTTGCAGTATTGTGTATGCTAACTGATGATAGTTTGCTAAACCCTGCTTTAACACAAAGCCCTTTTTTCACTCTTTCTCGCTTTCTCACACTCCTGGCGCATCACATACCGGCAAACGAATCGACGTGGTAGTGCAAAGCACACTACTAAACATGCATTATACAAATGGGATGAGCATGAACGGCCGGTTCCCTCTTCACACCCCATCCACCATATCCGGCGCCCTCGGAACATAAGGAAAGCTCATCTAAATAAATGTAGAACATCTTTCGATTACGGGGTTTATTTACCACCCCCGTGTCCCGTTTACCCCCGTTCAACAGCTGGGACGAAACGAACGACCAAACGAGTTGGCAACGGGCTTCCGGTTTACCTTCCTCTATAATGTTAGCCTAAGGCCATCGAAATTTCCGTCCGAAAGAACGATTCTTTCGGTAACTGTGTCACTAGCAGGAAAACAGGGAAAAGATCTGCTGCCCTTTGGAAGCGTGTCCCGCTTTCCTTCCTCTTTCCAGCTGTTCCAGCGTTGTACCGTAAGATGTGAGTGTGTGCTTAGTGTGCATACGTTGAGGAGATTTCAGCTCGAAAACTCGAACAGACATGAATCTGGTTTTGCTTCCGGTCGTACATCTATCGTGTCGGAGCTTCTTTTTGTCTGCGTTCCATTTTTTTTATGTGTCTAGACCTCTAATCGCTGCCCTTCCAGAGAGACAGAGAAAGAGAGAGAGAGAGAGAGAGATCATCTCCTGTTCGCTACTGCCACTATGTGCTTTTTATTTTATTGCACTACTTCGGTACCATTTAGCAAATGTTCACCGGAGGCTAGTTTTGGGCTCAGGTATTGAAACTTAATCGTGGGTTCTTTTCTTATTCTGGGCCACTTAAAGGGCTGAAGGGAGAAAAGGAAAATGGGGAAGGGTCGGTAAAGTTCGTTTTATTTCGTTCCGGAAGATGATCTTTATCGGAACACTCCCAAATCTGCAGGATAATATACGTATGGCCGTCAGAAGTTTAACACAGCACAACGCGTTGATTGTTTCGAATAGTGATTCAGTGTGTTTAAATTAACAATTTAAAAGATTTTAAGTACCGAATTTAATGTGTTTGGCGAATGAGTGAAATTTTGAAAAGCCTAATAAAATTAGAGCATAGTTTTTAAAAGTAACCTAAAATGCCATTAAATATTTCTTACAATAAAAATACATTTTCTGTTTGTACTTTCCTATTAAATACCTTTAACGGATGATGTAACTACACAAACCAACGGATCATTCAATACTGCCTGCTGCTATCATGATGGCGAAAAGATGTGAATTCACATGGAGTTTCGGAAATTTCGATAATAAAAAGATTACTAAACAAAGTTAAATTCCATCGCTCAATAATATTTGTTGTATTTATGCTAAAAAGCAATGTTCTACTTCTAGCGATTGATAACTGTGTGTTTGTTGCAGAACGAACAGATGTTAAACAAATTGCATACCTTGTGGCGAATGCATTGCAAGGTATGCAAACCGCAATACACATGAATTATTTCCTTTTTGGGGTTTCAACCAAATAATAGAATTAACTGACATTTAAAAAAAATACTTTCGTTTGAAGTTTGTTGGGGTATTAGGTTGTTGGACTTTGAGTCCTGGTTATAATATTGATTATACTCTTCTCTGGTCACTAGTTAATCTGTTCTTTCAAATATTAAAAAAAACACCCAATAAGAACCCTTTCTGAACAGGTAAAATAAGACTCCATTCTACTGGTGCATTTCCACGAAGACGAACAGCATCGCAGACAGGGAGTCCTTATCCCTATCTAGAGGGATTTTTTTGTGGAATGACACGAACGTTCGGTGATGCACCGTCCAACGCCATGCGGGAGAAGTGTTTTGTGTGCTTTTTGCCGAGGTGCACCACGCTTGCACCTGTCTGCAAGGCACTAGCGTTGCAGCAGAACACTAAACCGGCGCTAAATCACCATAAACCGTGCTGCCATGTAAAGGACTCGCACTTCAAACGAAGATCACAATTACGGCGGCGGTGCTGAAAAAGTCATTCGCAATGGTCATTTTATCGGTGGTACACAAGCGAACGAAATGGGTCATACACAAAACCCGCCTGCCGTCCTTCGCCCGGTCCCCCATTTGCTCTGATGCTCCGATGTACGTGTGCACTCACACTCACCGTTGATGTGCAATTTTCCGAGCAATCTCTTCACAGACGAGATTCCCTTTTTCCTGCAACGTAGCGGCCCGCCCCGCCTGCTAAGCACTATCTAAAATTAAATCTTAAATCTTTGAATTATATCGTCTATCCGCTCCCCCTCCGTTCCATCGCCACACCGATTGCACGATTGTCCCCGTCCAAGCAGCGCACGGCATTTCGGTGCAAAGTGTTTATTTTCCCGGCTGACCCCGAACGTCCCGAGCACAATGGGTGGACACAAGCCGGTTGCGAAGGAACCGGCGCTGCATTTCTACACGAACAACTTCAAACGGACCGACCGGGAGATGAACCAAAAGAAGAAGAGGAAGAAGGGAAGGAGGTGGAGGGGAGGGGGGGAGGGAACACGCCAAAGGAAACGACGACTAAAAATGGTGCTTCTTTTCGAGGAAGTGATAGAAAAAAAATGAAGCACCAGCAAGAAGAAGCCAAACCCATCTTCAAAGGGATTGACGCGGTGGCGCCTGGCCTTCTATGCTGTTGAGCCTCTCCGGTTTTTCAATTTGCTGTACTTGCTTTTATCACTGCGGAACACACTCACACAACACCGTTTGGGCCGTTGTTTACCGCCTTCTAAAAACCTTTCCGCGGAGCGTTTTCTTCAAATTGAATGTTCTTAGATGAACGACGCTCCCGGCGGCAGACGCAGAAAAGTGTGCGCCCTGTTCAGGCATCTTTGCCGATGTCTAAAACAACACCTTACGGCATCGTCAAGCCGAGCCCGAGCCTAGGCCACGGTTTAGAAGAGCTCATTCGTTTAATCAAGTGAATAATGTGAAATTTATATTCAAACAAAGGCACATCATTTATGATTATGAGTTCATAAAATATTCCACTCATGTACGTGCTCTCAATCAAGCACGTTCAGCCGATCGTGCGTGTGTTGGTAGCGAAGACGCACGAGCACTCCGTTTTGTCCGTTGCTGCCGCCCCGGGAAGGAATTACTTTGATCCTTGGAAAACAAAACCCCCGCACACACATATAGCCCGCGAATTGGCGATGTGTGCCTGCGTTATGCGTTTATGTCGTCGTCTTGCGGGCACAGTATGCGCACAGTTCGCACGGATCTCCTCTGCAACCGACCAGAGCAACGGATACGGCCGCGGGATGGCAGTCGTAAAGCATACGCACGAACGCGCAACACAGCGCCACCGTTCGGGCGGGTTCTGATTTCTGGCCTTCGGTTGCGATACAGCGGTACATGATTTGAATTTACCGGCGCCCCCGCATGCACGCTAATGTAACGAATCCGATAGCGCCGCGCGTACGACACATTAAAGACATACCGTTGCACGTGAACCTAGCGAAGGATCAGCCCCCGGACCGAGGTCAGGATATTGCCGGCTTTTGCCAAAAACCGATCCGGAAGACACATCCCGACGCTGGTTGGCTTTCGATGCCGATTCCTTCTGGGCAACACGTGACAGCACATAACAGCGGTCCGAAAAGCCATCACCGTATGGTCGGCTTATGCAGGGCGGAGGAGAGGCTGGCGGAGTCGCGTACGAACGCAGATCCGTGTGCTCTCATCGTATGGATTGGATTTAGTGGATTAGCTTCGTAGCTCTACTGCCGTACGCCGTCGAATGTCAAACCCGACCCGAGGTTCCCTAGGTTTTTGAGATGTCATGTGCGACTGCGAAACGAATGAAATCGATAAATGTATGGGTGTGATAGTATCGAACATCGGAGAACGGGAAAATGTCAGAAGCAAGGTTTTACAAATGTTAGGAGGTACTTCAGAAAATGCTTCGAATTGTAACAAATAGAAATGTATATGTTGATTGTGAGATACTTCCAATCCATTTTATATACTATCAACCTTATAAGACAGTGTAATATATTCAAAAGTTATTGGTTCATTCTTGTCCTTTTAAATAAAAATCTATAAATTCTTATATTCTTTTAATTTTTTTAATTAATACAGGGTGTCTCGCAATGCTTTGACAGTTTCCCATCAATTTTTGAATTCGTTCCGAGGTTTTTTGATTGGGGCGGTCCGGTGATGTATAGGTATTGGCGCCGGTCTCCACACGACAGGACCAGTCCAAAATCCCATCCAGATCAATTTTATGTACACAGGACAGACTATCCGGTTACGGATAAATAGAGACAAAGAAAGCCAGAAATGATATGCCTAGGCCTCTTGAGGTTGTTGTGCCGATACACAAGAAAGAAAGATGTTGAAGGTGCTGATTGAGGTGGGATTGTTAGCACGCTAGCCAAGCAGCTCATCCGCAGCGGTCGATTTTCTATAGACTTTTTTCACCTCAAAGATGACATACCATGAATGCATTTGAACCTGTGACCTTCTCTCCCTTATCTGTGGTTCAATACAATTGCAGGATGCTGTGGTTGAGCGAAAGACAATTTATTTAAAGTAGCATTCAAAACTATTTGGGAAATCGTCAAAAAACCTCGGAACGAATTCAAAAGTATATGGGAAACCGTCAAAAAACCTTGAGACGAATTCAAAAATATGTGAGACGCAGTCAAAAACTTGTGGGACGCATTCAAAAATTGATGGGACGCAGTCAAAAAATCTCGGGACGGATTCAACATATATATAACCTTGGGAAACTGTCAAAAAATTGTGGGATACCTGTAAATTTGTAATCTAAATTTCTCAATAATAAATCTCTCAAACTGAACCTTATTCCACAGTTCTTATCCATTATGATTATGATTTCTCGTGATTATGAAAGAACTATTTTTCGGCTAGATTACAAGTTAGATGAAACTCGATCTACGGTCGTGAGGAATAACTTACCTTAGCAGAGTACCTTAGTATGACCTTAGGAACTTAGGATAATAATCTAAATAATGATCCAATCAATGGTTCTGAAGGCACATTATAGTTGGGAAATCGTACCTACTATAGACTCTAAAAACTCCTACGGGAACACAAGAACATGACACAAAGTGTGAAATTCGGTATGAAAACATAGAATAGAATGAATGAATTATAACAGGCTGACATCAAGAAAACGGTTATGGAAGGGTTTTAATGAATCATTGTGCTTGAACACGTTGGACAAAACCTTGAAATTTGTTGTTCAAAAACAGATAATTCTAGTTATAATGAGTCTGTTCACACAGGATAATATAGCACGAGCTAGCTATATCAACATCATGTATTAGAAGATTGGAGAGGAAAATTACGTTCTGTGTGAAGATATCTTGTTTTGAGCACCGCACGATACATTACCTGGAAACGAACATATTACTATATTACCCCAATAAATCTAGTAGTCCTTGACAACGCTCTCGACATTTTCAAGCGATCGGTGCTCCGTCCAATCGATGGTGGTATTTGTGAGCAGGGTATATAAATCATTGTGTGTGTGGGTCAAAGGCGAATCAAGTTGCTGGGTGGTCCTAAGCCGAACGTAAGTTGACGGCCCCACTAGCAGTTGCATAACTCCTCACATCAACCGACCTGAAGTTTTTTTTATCGATGAAACCCCATTGAGCGGGGCCACTACTGATGTAAACTGTTTCCGGCAAATCTTCAACGTCATTATACCAACTAGGTTCTAGGGGTATCTCTCGTTCTAGAGCCTCTTGAAGCTCAGGAACCCCCGAGGTCGCTCAGCACGCTCTATGGATGATCCCCCTCTGATAAGGATAATGAACCACGAGCTAGCTAAGTTGTTCATCGAAGCACACATCCTGAATTTGGTCAAGCCAGGAAGGATAAGATGGCAGGGGCGTGTGATGAGGATGCCGGACTCTTGTCCTACCAAGAAGGTGCTCACCAGCGTCCCATGAGGCATGAGACGTAGAGAAGCACAGCAAGCTCGTTGGCTGAATCACCTGGAGTTTGACCTATCGGAGATTGGATCTAGTCGTAGGAGGTAAAGCCGCCTTGGAGACTGAAATTCCTGGAAACGGATTGGTGACCTGACCAATGAACGATCCGTGAGTAAGAGAAGCAGCTCCTTGATAACCTTTGGAGAATAAAAACAACCCTCTAAGAAACATCGTAACGGATTAAGTTAAACAAAATTTCATTCAATCATTGAGCCAACGTGCCAAAAATACCTCAACAATAATGATCTGCGCCACTGCGTCCATTTTGTTGAATAAAAATTTCTAGCACTTGGTAACAGTTGGTCATAAAAGGTATTCATCTAACATTCAGCAGGGTCAAGCTTACATTAGACCGAAGCGTGCATAAAAATCTATCGTAGAAAATAAAAATGCGCCTCGCTTCGCTGGGACTTCTTCTCCCACACTTCGGCTTCATTTTTTTTCGCCTCGAAACCTTAAGCACAAACAATTTGTCATACTTAGTCAAACGCCCCATCCGTGGCCCTGTCCCTTAACCCTTTTTGGCCCGCTTGTTTGGCGCAATAAATCTCCTAATGACTTTAAAAATCGAATGGCCCCGAGTGACCCGACCGGTGTGCAAAAAGTGACCCGCCCGTAAAACCAAAATACTTCCCACTCCCTGCACAATGGTAAATTTCCAACAAGAAACGGCAGGTTGACCCCCTGACACCAGCAGTCGAAGTTGAAAGTTGTACCTTATTTTCACCATAACCGGCCGTACCATCCACGTGTAACCATCCACCTGAGTTCCTCAGGTCATCCTGTCGTTGTCGGATGGGCGAGAAGAAACGGCAGTAACGCGGCCGAGCAAAATAATACAAACGCAATGAACATAAAGCACACCTTGTGCATAATTTACGATGTTCGCATCGCATTTGGTTCGTTTGTGTTTTTTTGTTTATATGTTCGTTTGTTTGTTCGTGTCCTTGCATCAAGCGCATACTGTAGGCGAATATTATATTCCAGAAGTTTTTTTTTCCAACCTTCCATACCCAGCGCCCAGCGAGAAATACCCCTTTTCCGGGGTGTTTTATTTTTTTTATTTACCGGAAGTAGGAATGGTGGCAAGTGTTTATATTGCCGACTTGGTCAAAAATGAAACATGCCAGATGGTTGCAATTTAGTATCTTCCCATCGATTACCATCCTTTTGTTACGAAGAAGGTAGAAGATTGTTTGAATTTTGAATTTTGAATGCTTCAAAATGTATGTAAGTAAATGATATGAATAATTCAACAAAAAATCAACCATACAATAAGCAATTCAGTTCAATGGCTAGAAGATTTAAATGGTTTAGTTTACATTGCTTGTCGTTACAATAAAGAGCGCAGATCTGCTTTCTTTTGAATGCATTACTTACACTACGATTGTGAATAAAATTTCACCAGCCCATAGTTTAAAGAATAGATAAAGTTTCTGTAGATTCCAAACTATTTTATACCTTCTCTTTTAACCGTAATCAGGATTTCAACTGCCATTTTGATTGACTATTTCGAAAGGTGAAAAAAGTCGTGCATATGAAGGGGATCGGTCTAGAAGGGATTTGGTGTCGGTCCAGCCGTGTCGCGTTATCATGGTACTACCAGGCGCCTCCATTTAATTCATCATAGCCCAATAATAGGGATTATAATAGTGATAGATTTTGGGATTCAGCAGATTCGTAGGTCCAAGTGTACGATTATCAACATCACTACAGACCGTAGCTACAGTACCGCATGCTACAAAAATTGTTAAATTCTGCTTGATATTACAGGGTTTTATAATTCAGTTCTGACTGGCTGCCCACATTTATTGACTCGTTGCACTCGATGCACTCGTTGCACTCGAGATGCGAACATTGGATTTTCGATAGAGAGCATGTAATTTCATCAGCCCGAAATCATCATAATCACATCTTTTTAGATGTGATAGATTTTTTTTTTTTTGATGATTCGGGCATATGACATTAAATGCTCTTGATCAAAATTATTATGCCTTCATTCAAAATAACAAGCCAATACAACAGCAAGCAATCGAATGCCGCTGGTCAAACAATGTGGACAGCCGGTCAAAACTGAATTGTAAAACCCTGTACCTCATTAGGGTTGACAGAAAGCGCATCCTTCGGCCCTATTTACACCTTTTCTTTGAACCGTCGCCTTTGCAAGCGTATCTTTGATCACGGTTCTGCTCCTGACACCTATAACATCGACATTTATAGGGTTGTTGTGAAAACAACGCGTCAATGTAGTGGTGCGCACGCGGTGACAGCCTAGGTTTACTGCAGTAATAAGTTCACCGTTTGAGGAAATGTCAAGCGAGATAGGATCATGACGAAACAGTGTGCGAGTCGACATTGGAGAAAAATGATGGCCGTTAGGGGAGCGGAAAAATTGTATAAATAGGGGGTAAAGGGACGATTTCGTTCTTTTCCAAACTAAGTGGCAATAAAGACTAATTTGTGGTTGCTAACGATTAGCACAACCGACAAAACCTTTTTTCGCCGTTACTTTTACAACAAGGGTTCTACTACTTATGCAGCTCGACATCGCCATCACGCCCAAGTTCATCAGACGAAGCTTCTTTTATTAATTAATTTCAATTTAAATTTTAGATAAGGAAAAACATGAACTTGTCAATAATAAATACAAAAAAATTAATAAAAAGCAGTCACGACGCGAGAGAATTGTTTTTTGGTTTGTTCGCTCGCGCGTGCGGCGTATGCCCCCCGCTCTCTCTCTCTCTCTCCTCGGTGTATTTTTTATTACTTGCATTCATTAAAGCAAGAATTTGTGCTGCGATTTCATAACATGTCGACAGGAGAATAACAATCTCTTTTATATGATTTAATAATTAAGCCTGAGAGCCTCCGACATAATAGATGTGCGCTGTTGATTGTTGTGTGAGGTAACAATCTTGACCTTTAACCCGTAGAAGAGAACAGACTGCCGGGAGACTCGGAAATGTTTGCAACCCTTATACTAAAAGACATTGTTCTGCTTCTAGCGATTGTTAGCTGTGTTTATTGCTAAATGTAACGATGTTATACAAATTGCATACCTTCTGGCGGATGCATTGCAAGGTATGCAACCCGCGCGTCACATGGTTTGTCGCTAGCAGAAATCCAGAGTATATGAGGCTAATCTTCTTCAGCACCAGGAAGAACAGCTTACTCCTTTGATTCCTATCCCGAAAGGCCGTTGCATCGCCCCCTTCCACATTGTTTGTTACATGATGTTTTGTGTTTGTCGATATATAACATATAACATTCAATATGTAGTGCCGAATTTAAGCCGATGAGCGTACAATTGGGCTTTTGAACCATAACCAGGGAGAAAACGGAAACATGACAGGGGTTATGTGTTGTATCTGTTTAATCATATTTTCCATAAACAATAACCCACCCACCACTTACTACAAACAATGGTACTACAACGACATCACGATATCGTTAGATACCATTGCAAAATACCGTTTTGTGTTCACTTCTCGTGGTGCTAGTCGCAACACCTATTGAACCCCAATCTCCCAGATTTTTTGTTTTAAAAACGTACGAAAACTATGATTGATTTTATGACATACATTTAATGTTGATAAAGTCAAATCCAAATATTGCTTGGTAAATAAAATTACTTGGTTCTTGGTTCGAACTCGAGGTTATTTTTTCTTTCTCTATTCGTTCATCTGACGATCCAAAAAGAAAGCACCTAAAAATGTATACAGTATAGTATGTATGTATAGTCCAAGTACAGTTCATTTCTAAGTTCATTCTATAAGTTCATTTTGTCATTCCCATTATCCGGATCGTTTACACTTCGTAATTAATTTCCTAGCCCCTAGCCTAAATCCTAATAGTTCAATCAAGTATCATATTCCCAAGAATGTAATGGCCTGAAACGAATGTAAATCTTGGTATGATTCCATACCAGACACTGCTAAACCGAAAAAGTCGCTTACCAATTAGGCTAATTAACCAATGAAAATCTTTTGAAATTAAAGGTAGCAAACTGTTAGCAACAATTTTCTTGTTCAATTTCCCAAGCTGTCAAGCATCACCAATCTTCTTTCTCATAATATTGATGGCCCTTTCAATCCTTAGATCGCATCTATGCCCCCTTCCGTCATTTACGCAAACGACTCTCACATTAAATTCCCAATCGGCTCACGCGGTATGGCCATACGTCAAATCCTTTTCTTAAAACGCTGTCGGCTTTTAATGATTCCTATAACCTGTGTTCGACTTCCAAATTCCTGTGTCCCAATCCCGTCTCCTTGTTCGTGACTACCTCGGATCCTCCTGATCCGCTTCTTCGGCCATCTTGTTTTAGTTTTTAAGTACCCTTGGGTTATTGTTTAGCCCTTGGGGCAGACCATACTTGTGTTAAATAAATAAATTAACCCCGAAATCTACAGAATACCTGCGGAATGTTTATTAAACGTTGCTGTACAATCGAATTTGGAAACCATTCACCCAGCCATCCTCAATCCTCGAGTCACAAAATGTGGATAATCATTACATTATGGTTATTAGGTTCGATTTTATTTTTCTATTCAAGAAGAACGGCCAGGCCGTATTGCTTAGAGAAATTCACATTCGTTTGAAGACATTTCCTTTTCCAGAAACGTCAAACGTACGTGTAACAATTCTTAAACACTACTGCCTTCATTGCCGTAAGCTTACTACAGACCGTCTGTAAGCTTACAACAGACCGACCATTAAATAATTAGTTGTGGATCAAATAAGAATTGTTGAAAAATGTAGAAATACATGACACATTAAATGTCCACGATGATACACTAATACAGGTTATTAGTGTCATGGAAAACGTTGTTAGATCTTGTGTTGTTTATGATTTTGCGTATTTAAAAAAATTCTAACGAGCCCGTAGCCGTAAGTCTCTAGGCAGGAAGCATCTATGTCGACCGGTACTCAAAACGATTGTTGTGGGGATTCATGCTGGTAGTAGTAGTCTTTGAAATCCTAATATGTGGTTCCATCTCGACCGCACTGACCGAGCCGACTTTTACCACAAATCTATCGACAGCTTCGCTCCAACAATGAACATCAATGCACGACAATAAAATGATCACCTCGAAGATAACTTTTCGATAAGACGCCTTTATCGTAAATGATTCACAGCCTGCAAGGAGACCGGCAAGAACTGAGAATCGAACTGTACCATACTTCTGTCCAATTATCACGTCACCATTATCGTCTACTACTACGCTACAATCCTGTAAAGAGTAAATCGAAGCAAATTACACCCAAGAGAAAGGATGGGGAAGAATAAAAGCACAATCTGATCTGGTAGTCCGTTATCGGGCCACAGTTCTGGGAATCAAGATTTGTGTTTCACGTTGTCGAGCGTCGGTCTCGCTGTGATTCTCACAATTTATAGCTCGCTTCATCTTGGAACACTTGCAAATGGCAATCACATAGAATGCGGCTGGAAGTATGCACAACCACTGCACCAAGTGTCACAATCCATGGGGAACCATTTTCGCTTTAAACGTCCAACAAATTGAGCGCAGGGAGCGTCGTTACAGAGGATTTCTGTGTAAGCGCTATTTTGTTTCAGACATTTCTTATGGTTAAGTAGCAATTTTATTTAAAAAAAACTCTTGTAGTAGAATAGAATCCCTCGCAGTTTCTTTTCATTCAGTTAAGACGTTCGCAGCACATTTGAATAAAGCTCAACGAAATTTAACAAACTTGGCATTGAAACATGCCTTCACTAACACCAACTATACAGAGCGTTTACTGAAATAACAGCAGCTCGCTTGCACTGTTTTGCAAAAGTTTACTCAATACGTTTAAGCTTGCATGATCTAGTCTCACACCGAACTGCTGGACAACGATGCCTTAACAATCAAGTAACAGTTAAAACATATTTTCAAGCAGGAACTTTCTCCAATTGTTATCACTCTCCAACCAAATTGGCGATGCACTTCCTGCTTCCGAAAAGTGACGACCAATGGCGAAAAAGATAATATTAAACCAAAAAAAAAAAAAACCCCGACCCAAAATCCCAAAATCGACAGAAAACTTTTCGGAAAAAACTCGCACTTCAGCAAGATTTTCTCTCGCCACACCGTAATCCCACTCAATGAATGTAATTTAGCGTTAGTGCCAACGGTACGCCTTGTTGTTTTGCCCCTTGCCATCGGGTTTCCTTTCTCTGTGTGTGTGTGTGTTTTTTTTTTCGGAACAATTTCACCGAAAATGCTGGACAAGTCGCTACTTCGGTATTCATCACCGCAATTCAAATGAAACTTTGCCTTCGATTGCACTGTGAATTTTATTTTGTCCAACTGCCGCCTGCATGCCGCACCGGTTCAGCTGTACCGCACTTGTGCTTGGTCTGTGTTTTTTCACCGTCGTATAATTCAGCGTCCACTTTTCCCATTCCGGAGAGTTCCGGAATTTTTCCACAGGACTTTCGGCTAGCCCGAGCACACGACGGGCAAACTTGTTCGCAACACTTCACGAGTTTGTGTTACTTTTGGGGCGAAATACTCCTTACTGCTTGGTACATGCGGAACGAAACGGGAAGCGCGCAGCGAAACGGGTCTGCTTGCCTGGGCAGTGAAATTTTTAACCAAACTAACACCCAAAATCTCCCACCGATCAGGGGACCAACTTTCATTTCCTTTCTACCATTTTGCACCCGGAGGTGGAAAACTCCAATCGTCGGTTAATTTGAAAATTTTCGCACGTTTCTGCCATTTTGCTGCACCAGTACATTTTTGGCAGCTTGACCGAGTGACATTAAGCGGGCTGAAGTAGGGGGGGAGGGGGGAAGAGGAATGCGGGAACGCTGGCGCTAAGCGACAGAACGGGTCCAAAATTGCTGTAAGCATTTGACAGGGTGGGGTCATTGCAATAAAAAAAAATCGCAATGAATATTAAAATGTGTAAAACAAACAAACGGTGAAAAACGTAACCACATGCTTTGCAATTATTTAATGAGTGGAAGTGGAAAAAAGCAGTACAATACTACGATGATAACCATTTACTTTCATATGGAAACACAATACGTGACAGTATCGTAAAATGAAGTTCATTTAAGATATGAACAATAACAGATGTCTCTCTCTCTCTCTCTCTCTCTCTCTCTCTCTCTCTCTCTCTCTCTCTCTCCATCTCTTTTTCACTTTTCTTGGGGTAACGATCTTCCATCCAAGTCATGCCGCCTACCATTTCTGGCTTACTAGATTTAATTTTACCACATTGTAGTCGGATAGTCAGTCGTTGCTATGGGAGATTAGTCCGGATGGAATATCAGCCCATCCTGTCGTGTGAAGACTGGCGTCGCTACCAAATACACCACCTGCCACACTTTACATGTCTAATGCAAAATGATAAGTAAGGTGATCTTAACAGAATGCATTAGGATGTGAAGAAATCCATCAGTTTTGCATTAAACGTTCTTAATTAAGCTCACTACGGTCCTGACAACTCACTGAAGACGTGGTAAACGTTGTCGTAGAGACGTTGAGATTAATCATCTTTTTTAGTAAGTAGGATCAGAGTCTCAAAGCGGCTTTAGCAATTCGATACACTCACTTTTTTTGAGATTCATCAAACATTACTCACATTAACATTAAAATCACATTAACGAATCACTTTAATTCTCAGATTACAATCCACAAAGGGTAACTAATTTTTGTTTTTACTCATTCAAGAATCAGTCACTGGTCGGCACGGAGAGTGAGTGAATATAAACACAAAAGAGTAAGAGTAGTAAAAGGAATCACAAAATCTCTTCATGTTTAGTCTAATCCATACTCTCACTTGCAGGACTTACTGGATTAACTAAGACTCATTCACTCTTATTTAATGCGCTTATCTCTAATTCATCACAGCAACTGTGACGTTATCGGTGCTTACACTTAATCCAAGATCGATGCAAATTTGGACGAATGGATTATTGCCAATGGATTATTCATTTATTTTGATTCTATGGCTGAAAGGACCCTCATGTGGAATGGAAAGATACACCTTTAAAGACAAAAACTTTCTATGATGGAACACACAATACCTCTTCTGAAACCTCACCACTATTTCTTATCATTTCTGATGAATTCTAACGGATCGGTTGTTTATAGTAGATATCTATACTCAGGAGCATAGAAGCAACTTGTTACAATCGAATTCTCTTCCAGGCACACCAAATACACAGCAGAATATTTAAGTTCTTTGTTCCTAGTTTGGCTCACAATCGATCGCTTTGGCCAGCATGGTTTTTACACAACTTTGTCTAACTTGATTAATTCCGCATCCCCAGTTCACTTTTTTGTAGCAAACATTTTTGAATTGGGTTAATTTCAACCTGTTTTCCAGAGGCTTTGCAGAAGAAAACTCGAGCCATTACTAATTGGGGAGGCAACATCAAGATGCTTTTGGAAGCCAATTTTGTGAAAAAAGTTTTAAACTGTGTTTTGGACGCTGTCGCTAATTTCTGGACGATACTACGTTCCAGCCCACTGTGATTATTAAAGAAGTATTATAGTAATTCGCAAAAAAAAGAATTTCAACCAACCTGTAACATGAAAAAATAATTTTGAAATCAAACCAAATCAATAACCAAAATTCCATCCAATCCCCCGTAGCAAGGACTGACTATCCGGCTACGTGGTAAAATAACTCGATACGGTCAGGCCTTTCTAACGAAACAAAAAAAATGATTACAAATAAAACTAAAAAATTCAAGATTAAGGTGATACATAGAGGAGCCGTCATAATTAAAGCAAATAAAAAGCAAGATAGAAAATTAATAATATCTATCAAACTATTAGAGCTTTGGAAAAAAGTTTTGTGAAACATGATGTGAGACACAAAAATGTCAGATGGGCAATCTATTTAAACAAATTCAAATTCTTACTTCAATCAAATTCAAAATGAATTTATTTAATGCGAGATAAACGTACAAATTATTTTAGAATAACAATGAGATAGCTGCTGCAGTTCATCTCGTCATTTCTTGTATGTCATTCATCTTTGAAGTGTGTTTTCAATTTCTAATCAATATTGTTTCTTCGGTTCTCATTCTCATCATTGTTTTGCAATTCTAAAATAATTGAATTCCTCCTATCTTACCAAACTTATTCCTTTCTTCCCATCGTACCAAACGATGTGTTTCGTGCTGGAAAAAGTAAGGAAATCTCTTATTTCTCTAGATCAGTGAAAGTTTTCCACTTGACCAGTTTAATGGCCCTTAGGTACCGCTTAGATTAAAATGCTTCTCGCTGCTGTCTGCATCAATAAAGAATTTTAACACGATTTTCAGGCGACGTGGCAAATGGCCAACACTCTTTTGAACTACCTAACACACTCACACACACTCACACACACACGAGAATACAATCCTTCGCATACTCGGTTTCGCAACCGATGCTTCACGATTGCTTTGCCTTCTCATCTTTATTCTTGCCCCACTTAATCTACGGTCTAGTGCCTGCTGATGTGCTTCTAATGATGTAACACTAGCTCCCGTATCCGTCCCAACACAACCACATCCGGTGCTGTCGATCGTAGCCTGTGCGCGCTGTGCTTTATGACTCCCGTCAAAAACGGTCTGCCGAAAATCGCTCACCAACACCATCCGCCTTGCCGGGACGGAACAAGCTTACGAGCGTAACGGCTCAATTAAAATGAGAATATGCTGGTAAAATTCATATCCCCGTTTTTTTCTTTGTGGCTGCCACCCAACTCCAACCCCATACACACATTCGGAATGGTTTGTTTTGCCTTGTTCGATAAGCAAGAAAGTAGCAAAAAAAAGGTACAACACGTAAAAATGGTGCGAGAATACAAGTGAAAGGAAATCCCGTTAACCTATCCGCAAACCTTGCGGTGGGGATGATTCGGGATCGAAAATTAAAAGATCTCTTCGGGTTGAATGGCTGCCGCTTGGCTAAAAAGGGTCAATTTAATTGGACCTAAATTATGCCCCATTCAATTAGTGGTTCCCATCTTCAAGGGCAGCAGCCCCTTGTGTACGTGAGTTAATTATTGTACAAATAACTGAGGGTTAGTATATTTGTTCAAACCGTACGGCGTTATCAATCAGGACAGCTATGAATCAAGGGGGTACAGCAAATTTAAAGCCAAATCAATGATGCGATGCTATATACCCAATCATCAACACTATTCATGTGTGATCGGTTCAGAAACGCAAGATAAAATGGAAAAAAAGTTCAAAAATGTTCGAAAACTTTTACTTCTTCTTTCATGCCTTCTTCTTCTTCCTAGTTTGCTTTACTATACGTGTATGGGTTACATCCTACATCGGCAGGTTAAAGTCCGTTCATAAGTCGATATTCTTATGCTCATTTTACGCTATTTAGTCTCTCTACTTCAAGGAGTTCGGTTATATATAACATATTTCGGTTCTAACTACCCACTTCTTGTGTGTTTTCGGCAGTTCAATGTTCTTTCCACCCATTTTGACTATGGCATCTCCCTGTCTTCATTTCGCTCTTGTATGTTACTCTATTCTGTTTCCTCTGTTTCTAATTAGCTATCTTCCTGTTTTCTTTTAGCTTTCTCTTTTTCTTCCCGCTCTATTTACTCTGTTTTGTGAATTGTCCATTTCCTCTTCTATTTGTTTCCTTCTTTTTGTCTTTCCGGTTTAGTTGTACTCGCTTGTTCCTGCAGTTTTCTTAATTTCTTCTTTTCGTTCGGTAGGGTTTAGTGTAGGGCCACTCGTTTAATTGTAATAAAACTAGTTTTAATTTTTTATACCATTGTACAGCCCGCGAGACAAACAATTAGAAATAATAATAATAATAATAATAATAATAATAATAATAATAATAATAATAATAATAATAATAATAATAATAATAATAATAATAATAATAATAATAATAATAATAATAATAATAATAATAATAATAATAATAATAATAATAATAATAATAATAATAATAATAATAATAATAATAATAATAATAATAATAATAATAATAATAATAATAATAATAATAATAATAATAATAATAATAATAATAATAATAATAATAATAATAATAATAATAATTGTTCTGTCCTTGTAATGATTCCAATCAAATTTTCAAAAAAAAACATTTGTACTCATTTTTTAAACACTTTTAACTCATTCTTCTTGCCATTGTATGCCCTTCATGTGCAAGTTGAATTTTCCTAGTACTACGGCTACAATACTCATTTTTTGTATAATACTTTATACATTTTTTAAAATACTCATTTTGATCTGATAAACGCTTTTTTAATCTAAAACAGTCAGAAATGTCAAAATTAGAAACAAGAAAACCAAATTTTAGAAACTGCTTCACAAAAATACTGTAGATTACTCAGGATCTTGACGAAACGTTAGTTATTTACCATCTTTATTATCATTAAGTGCAATGAAATGAGCACTCAAAGGAAAACATTTCCCAACCAACATATTAACTAGTTCTTTTCGGTCTCAAAATTGCACTATTTGGAACGACTTGGCTTTTCTCACTGCTTTAACCCTTGTAGGTCAGCTATTTGTTTTAATTTTCAAAACATTGTTAAACAAGAAGCAAGGTGGCATACTGCATACTACTATCCATACGATCACAGATCTACCTACCATTCGGATTTATAGACGATGTTTTCCTTTACTTGCTACCCTCAATATCCTTGCTCCTTTATAAATCAAATTAATCAAAACAAAACCCCAACATTACCATTTTGATTAGGTCAATACACTCTGATATTTATCACCAGCTCACATTTATGTTTGGTTCTGATGTGTCTCCCACCATCCTCGCAGTCATATTCAAACAAACGGATTTCGATTTCGCTACAGGGCATCAGCCCTGCTCTAGCTGATGCTGTAATGTCTGTTTATCTTCCACGTTTCGTCTGCTGTCGACGGTATCGATTGCCCCGGCGGATAGATGTACATTTATCGATTAATGCGAAAGTCCGATGTCTTATTCAAACGCATACAAAACGCTACTCGGTCGGAAATCGATTGAAGTGATCCGAACTGACTGAGTCGGTCTCGATGATGAGCCACCGGGAACCTTTATGACACAGTGCCATGAGCAGAATGAAAGCATTCCCAACCATTCCCAGCAGCACACATGCAATAAAGTTGATTGCATCTTTATGAGAAATCAATTGACGTTTTCACGCCACCTGTCGCCACTAGCCACTCCGTGAACCGTTTGAAACATCATAAGAATATTGTTCAAACGACTTTTATCAAAGCAGAATCGAAAGCGTGAATTTAAAGGCAAGCGGACCCAGGACACAACTGGGATTGACTGTGCTGTCTGACAGACGGCGCATTTGGGTAACGCCCGTAGGGTGGTCGGACACCGTGTGAGTGTGTGTGTGGAAGAACATCCACAATCACCCATCAAATTACCATTCATCCGTGGGCCACCTGGTCCGCTACACATTTTCCACTTACATCCCTCTCACTCGTGCTTAAATTGGTAAGCAGTCGATAAGCATGTAAATTGTCACCGCCGTCACAGCCATCCACCGTGCCCCTGCGCAAACCGAACTCGGAAGGTGTGCAATAGGAGAAATTCAATTTTCCTTTATTGCAGAATTAAGTTTAACGATTATTTTCATTCACTGTCCCTGCCGTGAGGCAAGCGAGTCGTGTGTATGCGGCGTCCCCAAGCGCAGAACAAGGACGGCACGAGCGAGAAAGATTTTATTGCACGGAATCCTGTCGAAGGGAAATGTTGATCGCCAACCAATAAAAGTACTGGCACTGTTCAAGCCAGACCTAATATTCTTGTTCTGGGAGTTGTTTAAAAAATATGATTTCGTTTGATGTTTTGCTCAGCTTGCAGCTTGATGTTAATATGCAATCGATAAACGTTTTACAAAACGGTTGATAGATTGCGAGGTTTAGGGTAGTTGCCAGAGCACGATGCCACGATTTTCGGTGATTAATTTCCATCCCATTCGACGGGTATGACGTTTCAAAATTTAAACTTCTGTGTGTTTCTGCGTTCTCGCCCGACGTCGTCGTAGGTGAGTGAAATGATGATACCATCGAAACCACACAATCTCACACTTAACTATTCCACAACCGTTTCACGAACATTTCGCAATCAGCAATTTCGCTGCCAACGCCAACGCCGACCGCCATTTGGCTGGTGAGTTGCATTTCATTCCGAATCATTTACTTGCAACTCGTGTTAAAGTTGCTTTATTTTTCTACACAAGAAAATCAATCGCTTACGTTACGTTACGCTGTACGCATGCGAATCGCTGCTGGCAAACAATACTAATGCCAATCAGGATGAATAATGATCCGTAAACCGTGTTTTTCGACGATTTTATTCGAACTCTACTCTGCTAGCAGGAATGTGTGGAGAGAACGTAGACTCAAGCACAAGACAGGTTGAATCACTTTGCTTAAACAAACACCGAACGGAAGGTTTACCGTGACCTGCTTAACAATCATTTCGAAAAATACAAATGAACAACGAATGATTAGTCAGTTTCAATTTTTAATGTTAAGAAAATGGGATTTTCTTTTCTTTCAATAATCAACTCATATCTGATCCAATGATGCAACATAGAAAATTATAGTACTTTAATTTAAAATTAAATAACAAAAATATTACACTACATTCCAATTGTTTTATGAGGATAATTATTCTGATTTACGATACATTTCATGATTTTCAATAAATAATTAACTTGTTCACTTGTTTAACTATAACCAGACAAAAGGGCTTTGAAAGACGCTATGTCTAATAAATATTTGGCACGGAGCAATACATCGGAACTTTGTGCGCTACAGCATTGCATTCTATACTTCATTCTAAATTGTTCCCTAGTACATCGTCTCATCTCATCTCATCGATTTCGTCAGTACAGCGATTCATACTTTTTTATTCATTAATACAAAATTTCTTTAGGAATTTTTCCACTACGCAAACTAAATGGCTTCGGAGCGCTTCGAGGTAATAGAGACAAAAGCTTCAATAATAACTAAAGAACCTACCCCAACTGCAATTCCGGTTAGGGCCTCTAAGGAGCTTAATCCGCTGCTGACTGATACTTTAACTATTTTGATGTAGCGATTTCTGTTTGATACAGATTGGCGCAGATTCGATACATTCTATTAGGTCTATAAAAGTGTTCCTGGAGTTTTTTTTTATAGTCGCCGTTATTAATTAATTCTATTTTTGTGCAACCTGATAATCAGCGGCGGATCAAACGGTAAGCGGAGTAGGCGGTCGCCTAGGGCCTCGCCGTGTTGGGGGCCCCAAAAAATTTGTGCCGATTGTGCGATTTTTGAAAATTTTACAACAAAGTTAATTTATAGCAAAAAAATTAATTTACAAGGTAAAAAATTTATTCCTTCCTTCCTTGGTTATATAAAACATTTGTTTCTATGTGATAAATTAAATGCAGAGAAGAATATCGACTAAGTGACTTTAAAGCTTAAACGAAATTGTACCAGGACCAGGACACTAATTTTCCCGTTGGTCGAGAAAAATTTCTTCGAAAACTACCTGTTTCCGAATGTATAATACCAGGAGAGCATCCACGGACGAGGAGGCACGTAGTGCAGCAATTTTGGTCGAAAACCGCCGAAAGGTATGCAATGTTTAAACACTAACTTTCCTGTTGGTCGTAAAAAATTTATTCGAAAACTACCAATTTCCGAATTTAAAGTACCAGGAGAGCATGCACGGAAGAGGTAGCTCCTGGTACTGCGCCGTAAGGTATGCAATGTTTATACACTAACTTTGCAACCAACTTGCAACGCAATGCGCCGTAAGGTATGCAATGTTTATACACTAACCTTGCAACCAACTTGCAATGCAAGTTTGGTGCATGCATGAAACTTGCAGCAAGATGGCGCGCAAGATGGCGTCCAACTTCGTACTTGCATGCAAACTTGCATGCAAGATTGCATGCAAGTTTGTATGCAAGTTTTGTGTGCAAGAACTTGCATGCAAGTTTGCATGCAAGCTTGCATGCAAGTTTGTTGCATGCAAGCTTGCATGCAAGTTTGTTGCATGCAAGTTTGCATGCAAGTTTGTTGCATGCAAGTACGAAGTTGGACGCCATCTTGCGCGCCATCTTGCTGCAAGTTTCATGCATGCACCAAACTTGCATTGCAAGTTGGTTGCAAGGTTAGTGTATAAACATTGCATACCTTACGGCGCATTGCGTTCCAAGTTGGTTGCAAAGTTAGTGTATAAACATTGCATACCTTACGGCGCAGTACCAGGAGCTACCTCTTCCGTGCATGCTCTCCTGGTACTTTAAATTCGGAAACTGGTAGTTTTCTAAGAAATTTTTCACGAAAAACGGGAAAGTTAGTGTTTAAACATTGCATACCTTTCGGCGGTTTTCAAGCAAAATTGCTGTACTATGTGCTACTTCTTCCGTGGATGCTCTCCTGGTATCGGCAATCTGAAAACAGCTGGTTTTGTATGGAATTTCATACCAGCTAATGGAAAGTTTGAGCGAGATGAAGGATGCTTTCCGTTTCATCCATCTTCCGTACACTAGCGATCGCTCTCACGGGTTTGGTAGTATGCAATAGCAATAGTGATGGGCAAATTTATTCCACACTGCAGGTGTCACCTCTTGAAAAGCATGCTTTCCTGATTTCGCAAATCTGAAAACAATTGTGTTGTTCATCGCCTAAATCTTCAACATGAGCGAAATAGGTTTCTAAGAAATTTCTCTGATTGTTTCCGTAAAGTAAACCGATTGAAAACTGTACCTTAGGCGAAAAATCGTAGCAGGCGCTGGACTAATCAGGAATCGTAAATGTACGTAAATCGTAAAAAATGTGGCGTTATAGTTCTCCTTAGCGCATACAAACGTTTATATATAGAGTAGCTTACTAGGCCCGTTTACAGGGCTACGCAACAGAACTCTGAGATGTACGCAAGGGAGCTTTCTTTCCGAGACTTTGCTGGTGTTGTTAAATCATGTTTGAAGTACATCTCCCTAACACCGATAATGCCGTAGCAAAATTAAAGGTCCCGCTTTAAAAATTCCGCCCTGGGCCTCCAAGGGGATTGATGCTCCACTGCTGATAATGCTACCATTTTTGAAGCGTCATCAAAAGGGTTTCTTTTCTACTAACTGTCATTAAGCTGGAGTTTAAACAACATATTATCTGAGAGCCACTAATATGACAACATGAGTACCGCATAAAGTGTTTTTGCGGGGAGTTCTGCTTCGTTACTTCAGTATGAATAAAAGGACTACCGGAAGTCATCACTGTTTAAGGATGAAGGTTACGTGTTACAAGTGGTTTCTTATTCTTCTTTATCAGCACAACAACCTCAAAAGGTCTAGGTCTGCCTGTGAAGACCGGTGACGCTACCATCATGCCACCGGGCTGCTCCTTAGAAGTGGTTTACTCGGATCAAAAATTTCAAATGTTTGCCTGGTCGAATATTCATGGTCGAAGATCATATTGCGTACTTGGTGGGATCCCCTAGGTGTGTTGTATTTTACGGTGCTATCACCAAACGGAATAGTTGAAGGGGAGGTCTACGGACAAGATTTCTTGCGTTTGAGTCGAGCATTGAAAAAAAAATGACCAAAACACGCCGATAGACAGAGCAAGTTAATTTTACTGCTTGATAATTCTCGTCCACATGTGGCGGCACAGGTAAAAACGTATTTAAAAACGCTGAACTTTGAAGTCATACTCCACCCCATGTACCGCTCAGAAATCGCATCTTCTTATTACCTTCACTTCCAATCGAACATGGCCGAACTGAGCTACACTTTTCCAGTAACGATAAAATTAAATAATGAATTTAAATATGGATTGCGACCGAAAATCCGGCCTTCTTTCGCGATGAAATCCATACATAGCCAAAAAGTGTTGGAAAATGTAATAATTAATAATGCAAAACACTTTAAGCATCGATTGTACACCCATTTCGGCAACAATAAAGCTTCAATTTTCTGCACAAATCCTCAACCAACTCATGCATAGTGCATAACACTTATTAGTTCAAATTGTGAGTGTTGATTTTGCAATGATTGAGCCTCAAACTCAAACATTATGTTTCGGCTTTCAGTTGTCTCAGTCAGTTGTTGTTCAGTTGTTCTGATTCTGCTTATTCTAACACACCAGATTGTCAAAGTACTCTGACTCTCTCCTTGCATTGCCAATCCACTGCTCTTTAATACGAACTAATTCAGTACTTTAGTCTTCTCTATCGGCACCAATAACCCCATGTGGACTAGCCAACCTGCTGCCATTTCTGGCATTCTTTGACTATATATATCCGTAGCTGGGAAGTCAATCCTGCGAATGTGGGAATAGTTCGAATAAGATTTTGGACCGGTCCGTTCGTGTGAAGACCGGCGACCAGTACCATCATGCCACCGGACCACCCCACCATAACTTTAGTATTAATAAATATTACTCAAGAAAACACTGCATAAAATATGCGCTGTGAACATGTTGCTCTATATCCCATCTAATTAAATTAAATTAAAACCATTAGATTAAATGAATAGTGGTAACTAATACCTTTTTTTAAACAGTAGCAGTAATAAAACAAAACGGCTATTTGTATGCTAACATATCATAAAGATTTATTTTGATTTACCACAACCCTGCCACTCTCATTAAGATAGGTGTCATAATCGTAAAATGCCCCTGGTGTCCCCATCGTTCCACGCAGAAGAAATCGTAATCACCCATGCATGCATTCATATCTCGTAAACAACCGTGGCAGCCCCTTCCTGAAAGCTTCCTCATTTTCATTGCGTGTACATAAACGTACACAGTGCTGGCGAAATTTGAAGCTCCGGCATGTGCCCTTCCATTTTGTCACCTGTGCCAAAGTGTTGAGTTTATTCAACATTTTTAACACACCCCCTTTACACGGGCGGCGGAAAATTCATTTTCCAACCATACACCGTCGAAGGTGGACGGGGCGAAGCTATCAACGGTGATTTTATTGCAATTTTCTCGCAACGCACTGCGAGCCATGGCTTGGTGTGAATTTTTCTGATTTCAAACTCCCCAAAAACAAAAAAACAAACAAACACTCGCTCAAAACGCATCCCGCAACGGATGCAAAATGAAACGAAGCTTTACGACGAGATGGAAAAATCGTTAAACTTTCCACCATCAGAGTCGTGTTTTGGCCCCGTACTTTTCCTTGCTGGACTGGTTTTCCCTGTGCACTTCTGGAAACTGTCTGGTCTGATGGAAGCTTTAAGTACACGGCGAGTGGCACCATTTGCACGCCGGTCGAACGTCATAAAATCCATCCCACGGATGCGAACAGTGTGCAAGGGGGGGTGGGAGTTTTTTCCGGCGGACGCAAGGGCGCACAACTGCCACCAAAAACACTGCTCATGAATATTATTACACGAATTAAGGCTTTTATTTGAGATTTTTACACTGCACCATTAACGCGGTCTGTGGCGTACCGTCGTTCCGCCCACCGGCCGCGCTCTCGGATGTGCTTCAATTGTCCGCCCCGAAGACGGCCCAAAAAATGTAAAGCGTGCACACAAACAAACACAAAACAACGGCGCTCGTGCGAAAGGTTTTTAAATTGAACGCGCCCGCTACACTTAAGGTCCTTAACATGTGTTTCGCCACCGGTTTGACATTTCGAGTCATTGTGGTTAACGTCAATGGTGCGTTGGCTTGACAATTTTTGGTGACAGTTTAATAAACTTTTTGCATTCCCGTGTTGGTGGTCGAATGGATGTGCGTGTGTGGGTGAGTGGTGGAAATGCAAACATAATGCTAAAGGGGATTTCTGGGTTGCTGCGATGGTCGTGCTGATTAAAGCACAGCAGAGGATTAAATTTTCCATTCCGAGAATTCCGAGGCGAGATAAGCGAAAGTTTTAATGACAAACACTTGAGTGGATGCAGGGTGTATATATGTAATTTCTCTCAGTGTAATTGTGCATTATAATAAGAGTGTTCGCAATTGCGGAGATGTACGCACTGATGCGAGAAAAAGATAACATTTTAGTTCACAAAATATTATTTCACATATTAAAAGGATGAAACGTAAAATATATCCAAGTAGCATGTTCCACTGATGAATTTGTAGCATTATCTAGAGGCACATGATTCCAAGAAAAGCTGGTAAAAAATTCACAGCCCTGGTACAGCCCAAAGAGTATCTTAATTCCCATCTGAAGGCTTGTGTGTTCAAACGTGGGATATTCTCCGTATTACATCTTGCAAATCGGTTTTCCTTTATTTTTAAAAAAAACTTATGTACCGGTTAAGCTGATGAGAGGTGTTATTACGAGACCTCATTTCATACTCGGTTATTATATGCCAGAAGAGTAACGCTTTAGAAATAAATGCTTAAAGCATAGCTAAAACAAAGTAAAACAAGTACATAAACATAGAATATGAAGCGATCCGTTGAAAGTAAAACAGTGGAAGTTTCAATTATATTTAGCAAATAATGTACAACAACCGAAAATTAACGCGAAGAAATTAAATTACATTGAAAAAACTGTTTAAAATAGCTGGTCGTTACAAATTCAACTCATTAAGAGCTGGTCAGCAATACAGGCAGTCCCCGAGATACGCGGTTCCTCTTATACGCGGATTCGGAGATACGCGGTTTTTGAAAATTTGACCGATGAGCTAGTTTATAGCACAAATTGTAAGCAAAAAGGTGAAAATTAGTCAAATAACTTTTTTGTCACATAAAACATTTCTTTCTAACTTATTTCAATGTAATCTTTCTAAAAATCGCCTGATTCGGTGAAAAAATTAAGTCCAGAGAAGGAAGTCGACTCTGTGACTTTGAAGTATAAACGAAATTGCACCAGGATTCGACTTACGCGGAAATTCGAGTTACGCGGATTTTTTCCCGGATTCTAGCGGTCCGCTGTAATAGCGTACCTCGGGGACTGCCTGTATATTGTTTCAATAATTATGAAATGTTTTCGTTTTCGTTGTTTTTCAACGAAATGTTTTCGATATTTAACTCGTTCATTTATGGCAGCATTTCGAAGCAAGAACAGACTAAGATCAGCTCAAGATTGTTTGCTAAATATCTTCACGGTTCATTGAAATTGTGCGTTTCCTAGTAGACATATTATCCTTTCAGTATTCCAGACAACAGTTCAACATTGGGCAATTTGATTTTTTTTAATTAGTTTGAAATCTCTCTTTAATTTATGTCATATTTATTACGGTAACTTTCCTTTATTATAAAACAAATTCTACCATCATTTCGTCTCTTCCAGCATTCTTGCTTAAACATACTGACAACAAACATCATGATACGCCGTAAATCGTACGCTTGCTTTCACATCGCGCTCATTATTACTAGGGCAACCCCTTTTCGCTTTACCAAAGCAACAAAGTTAATCCTTTTGCTGCAACCCACATTGAACTTCCTACCATCCAATCGTTTTAATTCCCACTGATTCACATTGCCCTTTCGAAGAAGCACTCATAGGGCAGAGATTAGCCACGAACTCTTTTTCTAGTACCGTGATCCCAAACATTCTTCCCACGCCCGAGCAACCTTATCCATCCGCGGCGTGTTGGCGTCTAGTCTAGAAATTCAAATTAGCCAACGACCGTCGGGAAACATTCGGCGCAAAGGCAACACTACCTACCTGCCAAATCTTGCTGTTGACGACGTAAAGCGACAGCTTGAAATGTTAATTAGTTTACATCATCACAACCTTTCAACGGCGGCACAGACAGCAGCTGCCACGGGAGTGTACGCAGCACGGCGACGTGCTATTCTTTTTCGCGGCCAGCGTCGCGAGCTTTACAGGTGACGCGTAGCGAATGGTATTGATCAAACCAGCCCCAATCTCGTAGGTTAATACCGAGCAGCCAGCTGTTCACCAACGGGAGGGAAAAAAAGGGATGGTCATAAAAATGTCCAAGTACCACTAATAGATTTCATTAAAAACTCACCCCTCGCGCACCCGAACTGGCCGCACACTAATCCTCCTCCATTCGACGAATCCGCACGCACACACCCACACCGTTCGCTTCCATTTGCTGCTAATGAAGAAATCAAGTTTGTTCTTTGGCATCGTCAAGAAATCCGGCTGCTTTGATGGGCAGGGTTGGTTCGGTTCGGAAAATGAGTTGTAAACGTTGTGCGAAAGTTTTACGCAACGGGTACGGAATGTTTTTACCCCGTCAGTGTGTTCGTTGTGCCGATGGTATGGATATCTTTGAGCGCTTTCTTTTACGTTTCGCTGACAGGATGAGATGCACGTTTCCTTTGGAAAGTTTTGCAATGAGCGGCAGAGGCAACGGAATAAAAAATAAAACTCTCATTGGATTCGTTTATCTGTCCTCTAAATGAAAAATAACATGATGTTTACAGCAAGATTAAAAACAAATCACCGTTTCTGAACAGTTTTGACAGCTTTAAACCAACTTCCTCGGCAATTAAAATGGAAAACTAATCAGGCGAAAACGCTCGGTCATCAAGATGAAAATAAATAATGTGTCTTTCATTTGCAAATAAAAATTAATTGTTTTTTTTTGTGCTCAAATGAAATTGTCGCCCATGCGGTTAGGCAGAACCACCAACCAGTTTATGAGATAAATTACACATTTTCCACAATAGCTTACTGCTAATTAATAGAAGCATCTCATTTTGCATTCCATAATTCAATTAATGCTCATCGCTATGAATATTGCACGCAGTAAAAACACAAACAAAATGTAAAAACTTACCCACAAGCCAATCAATCGGTTGGACCCAGATATTACAGGCACGTTTTTCCTGCATTACTTCCACACCGACCACCGACAAGCACCCGGACGCGTAAACGCGGGGGGTTTATTTTTTAAACCCGAATCCTGTTTTTTTTTTCTTATCCCATCTTCACCAGCCAAACACGGTCCGTGTCCTGCCGGCGTAATTCATTTACCAGCGCAGTACAAATAAAGTGGAATTTAATTAAACAAAATTAACTCTACAGGCACGCACGCATTAAAATGCCGTCCCGTGCCACATACCCGCAACACCACGCACACTCCGGAAATGACACTTTAAAGCACCATTATTGGGTCGGAAAACATGGTGCCGTGCGATATCGATGTGATCGTACACCCTCCTGCTGGTCTGTATGGATGTCATTTTTAGCGATTAAATCGTTCCACCTAATGCGGCCATTATGACGAGAAGGACTTTTGCGAGCGGAGGGTGATAATACAATTTTCTCGTCGTGATATACTTTCATGCTTCTACACGCTTGGTCGAATCTTGGGAATTTTTCTACAATAAGTCGTCACACTTTCAGCGGCAATTTGGCAGTGTTTCGAGAGCATTTTTTTTGCATTCAGATGAAGATTTGATGAACTTTAGTGCTTGGCGTACCCGAAAATAGATTGTTAGATGTTTTAGAAAGCCTACGCTACGTAACATAAAAGATACATTGGAACATAACTTTGCTAAAAGTAAAAAAAAATGTTAAAGGGAATTGTTAAAAAATAAAGGCCATTTAAACTGTTCAAGAGAATTACAGCAACGATCCGTTAGAACATTCTTTGCAACATGTTTTCATTTGTACATGCTAGCTGCCAAAGGACAACCCACGCGAAGCTACTAAAGTTCAATTGGCCCACACAATAAACAATTTGTTTCCTTTGTCAACCGTCTCATTGTTTTCGCAACAGAGCAAAACAATTGAATCTCGACAATTGCACCATAATTGACTGTTCCACGAACTCATTACCGTGCCCACTGGCCCTGCAACGGAAGCCCAAACAAGCAAAAACAAATGTGTACGACGCAACTCACGTCAAAAATCAATTTCAAATTTCGTCAAACACCTTTGCACTGTAAAATAAAATGCCGCGCCGTGGACAACGGCAATAGGCAAATGATGAGACAAACTTTTATGTAAATACGATTAAATTGTTTCCCAACCTGCCCGAACCGTGCCTGCCCTCCCGTAATGTTTGATCGCCGTCGTCCATGGGACAAGCGCAACACTGCCGGGGGACAAAAGTTCCCGCAAATTCACGTGGTCCCGGTCGGCGTGAAAAATATGCCAAAAGAACAATAAATTTAACAACGCAGCAATACCGTCCACGCAGCATCATTATTCTCGCATCCCTGCAACTCACTATGGGGATGAGATGGTACCAAGTGTAGAAATTGACTGATAAGGATTATCGTAAAATCTTAATTTCAGCCCAACGTTAGCTTTAATTGCACTCATATGAAAACTAAATTAACAAATAAAAATATTGTTTGTAACTCAAAGTTTTTTATACGTTGTATAGGTTATTTTTAAACGAGCATGTTTTAGTTACTACTCAACAATTTTTCACAAATTCTTTTGAACAACATGTTACTCGATTTGAATAATTAAATAATTACATTAAAACTGTATCCTCCGGAAATTTTATTTAAACTTAGATTTTGGAATTTTTACAATTCCATTTTAATATGATTTTAATTTTAATTAATTTTATATAACCCTCATGTTTCTTATTATTTTTTAATTCTATAAATTGTTCTTCTGCTAGCGAACATTTGATTTTCCCTCCCAGCGGTATTCATCAGGAGAAGTGTAGAAAATTATTCAGCAAAGGTGGAGGCGCCCAGTACTTTACTTAAGCGGGCAACACACGGGTGTTCACGCGAATGTGGAAAAGCAAGAACTATTTTACAGAACCCAACATGCTTTTCTAGTTAAATTTGATTATGTAGAGGTAAATGTGGAATTTTTTACATTTTTTATGCATGTTCAAAATGAATATTAATTATTCGTAAGTATCCTCGAAAAGCGTGTAACAAGTGTTTGAACTGAGAAATTTTTGAACAAAAGTGATTTCATGGTACAAAAGTTGCAGAAATTGGATCTACCTGCAAGCATTGTAGTTCAAATGGATCAAACTTATCGAACCAGCTGCTTAAATTAATTAAAAAAAGGTGAATAAACATAGTAACAGGTGGAGACGCCCAGTACTTCATTCAAGCTGATAACACAACTTTTGGAGCTAATTCTGATTTTTTTGATTTCGAGCGTTGTTGTGAAGAAGCAGATGAACGTTTGATTTATTTATTTTTCTAACTCACTCAATAGACCCAATTACTCAGCTTAATGCTTTTTCCAACCTCGAAGTGTTTCCAATACCTCCCCATAGTGAAGCTACGGTGCGTCAATATTCCTCATTTTATGTCTTCCGGCACCACCCCGTCCCACCTGGCCAACAGCCAACGTCGTGAGTATCATTTGACTTCTTCACGCACTGGTCCCGTCTTCAAATAAATTAAGAGATCTAGTCATCCCCGTCTAAGAACCGCTCAGGGAAAGTGAATCGTCGAAACATGCGACAATGAAATAAAACGAAGCAAACTAAACGGAAAAGGGACCTTCAATGGCATCAACAACCTTCGCCCTTGTCGGCAGCAGCAAAAGGACAATAAATTTGTGCAGCATAAATTAGTACGGGCGAAAAACCCGTATCTCACCAACAATAGCGGGAGGTGTCCCCATCGTACGGCTTCTTTATGATGTCACCTTCAGGTGGTTCCTTTATCATGCGGGTGGGGGACCTGGCCATGATTTGAAAGCTCGCAAATACCGATGGACCCTTATCCGCGTTGGGGAGAAAAAAAAACCCCCACCCACCCCGGGGCAACAACCATCGGACATCGGAAGGCAAACGACGGGGCGACGATACGACCTCCGCAGTGTGTTGCGCTGCGTTACTGTTAATTGGAAATTTTATTTATTGGCGCTCGGCTGCGTATAAATTACTAATCCTGCCTGACTCCTGGCTGTCGGCGTTGCTATCGGTTATACATTCCAGCCTCCAGCGGCTGGGTGCTTTTTCCTTACAAAAGTTCCCAATTAAAGACAACGCCACGGTTATGAGAGCGGTTTGCAAACTTTCCACCAAAACGCACACGCAAGTTATTGAAATGTATGCAAAGCCACTCGGCCACTAGTCCACTCGGATTACGCTCCCTCGAAAGTCCGCTCAAAGTTTGCCAAAGAAACATAAATTTTGGTGGCTTTAACAAAATTAAAACACTCTCTTTATCTTGCGCGACACCAACCGGAAAAGCGTCACGGTTTGATGCGTAATGGCAGGTCAAAAACAATACACAAACTGCCCGGACAAGCCGAAAGCCGAACATAATTCCCCATCCTACCGAAGCTTCACTTTTAATGAATAATTTAACAAGAAAATTAACAACGGAAACATCCGGTCAGTACAATCGACACACTACGCGAGTGGGCCGCATTAAACTGCAATCACGCCCAGGTGGTCGTTGCAAATCCGGTCCCAAACTTTACATTACAATTTAAGTGAGAAAATAGAATTTCCTCCAGCAGGCCGAGCCGGGCCGTACCAATTTCATTTAAGCTTTGCATAATTGTCTCGTGTCCACTCGGAGGTTTGCTGTGTTATGTTTGCTGCTTTCTTGTATGTGTGTGCTGCTGCGCATCGGTAATACAAATTTCCACGAAGCTTCCAGGAAGTTGAGATGAACTTTTTCCACTTCCCTATCTAGGAATTGCAGTGTCGGCGAAGCAAGTGTCTTGATGGGATTTTCATTCCAGGGACTTTTTCTGCGTGGGTTTTGTTGGTATGTGTGTGAGTGTATATTCACCCACAGGATGAGTGAGTTGGTAAACGCTTTTTCCATCCCTTTTGCCGGAAACAATTGTAAAAGCTAAACTGAACTGGGTCAGATCTTCCGGAAGACAAACTTTCAATCTTTCTTAAGTTGACTCCAGTGCTTTGTGTGATGTGTTTTTCTTTTCGCTTTTCTCTTTCTCTTTTTCCTTCTCTCTTTGCTCATCAACTCCCAGCACCGGTACTGGGTGTCCTTCTGCTGTATCGCTATTTTGAATTTTTTCTTTTGCTCGATTTTTTCCCCTTTAGTCATCTCGCAGCAAATCTTTTCCAACACTTTACTCCCATTCCTTGGGCCAAGCATTTCTTTGGGCCTGTGGTTTGAAACCATTATCCCGGAAGTTTAATGTCGGGCGAGAGGCGGCAATCCTTCCCGCTAACCGTGGACATTCTGACCGATGACACCCCGAAGGCACCACGAGCCAGTGTCAAAGTTTAATCACGATGGCTTTTGGTCGCTTTCGCGATGCTCCCTGCACCGTTATTAATGTGGCCACGTCGCGCGTATGCTGAAACTGCGAGCTGGAATTTGTCAGTATCGCTCACTAAACTTTCCGCTTTTCCCGGCCAAAGATTATCCCCAGCCCGGGGGTCGCGAGTGTCGCCGACTCATAACAGGCACTGGCCGAAAGGATGGCCGGTGGAGAACAAACTGCACCACTTGTCCATCGTAACTGTGCGAAACTGCACAAAACTTTACTACGTTCCTCTGTTTTGTAGTTCTTTTTTTCCTCCCATGTCGAGCTAGCTGCAATCTTGTGCGATAAATTTCAACTTTCCAACAGTCGGCTTCTGTAGTGCTCGGATGCTCGGAAAATAAATAATTTTACATAATCTTATCCCGCTAACGAGGCTACTTGCGCTGTTTCGAGCTGCATCCAGATGGATGGTAGCCAGATTTCGGTGCCCGAAAGAACACGGCACAGATGTACGTAAACTTAGACGAGTGGCGCGAATTTTTACCCCGCCGAACTGTTATTGCCTGCTCGTCACAGCAATCCTCAATGCTGTCGATTGACTTGCGTTGAGTTGGGCATTGAAATTGTATTAATTTGTCAAGCGTTGACTTTCACACTTCGGTACCATCACGGTCACGCCGCAGAACAAGTTCTTCGATTCCGGTGCTCGGTCAAGGAAAGGTTTACACAGCCTCCAACTCTCCAACAGCATGGCGCGCGCATCCTGTACTGCTCCGTTTGCCGGTTGTCTGCTCTCGCCAATTCCGGTGCTTCCCGGAAATCATCTACGGTGAAAGCACAACAGCGGGAAACGAGCTTAAATTCATTTCGGAAAATGGATGTTGATTAAATTGAACTTGTCAGAAAGAGACACAGGGGGACACACCCCCTTACCTTGAGAGGCCGGCTGGCCATCTGCTCGTCTGCGTTGTGCGCTGTTTGCTTGTGCTTGAGGAAGCGTGATGGGAAGAAAGGATCACCGCCCGACCTAACCTCAAGGCAGAGCACAGCAAATCATCAACCGAACACGTGATGATAAACTTCAAAACCGTATCAAAGCCAACTTCCGGACCGGACACCGGTCAAAACTCTTCGAACGGTCCGGTTCGGGACAAAAAAAAAACGCCCGGGTGTTCCGAGAAAAGTAGCGAGTTGATAAGCTTAGGTTGTGGTGAGCGGTGTGGGACCGGTCGGAACTGTCTGACCCGAACCACCAGATTGACGACGTGCCAGAATGGGACATACTTTTGCAATTATGCACAGTTAGTTTTCCGAACCGTCAGACCGTCAAGTCAAGGGATTGCGGGTTTGAGGAACAGAACGGTGCAAACCGTTCACATGTACGCAGCGCAATGCAACAGCACCGCAACAGCTGTGATCTGATGGAACTGCACTTCCCTTTTTACACACCCCGCACGTACGAAACACCCCTTCTAAACCTATCAAAACTGACTTTTTCCAACCTGTTTCCTGTTTCTGTTTTGTAGCACAAAGCGACTGCCGGATTAGTTTATATTTACGACGTACTCACGAGGATTGGTGTCCACTCGACCGGACCAGCGGAGCCCGGAATCGGCTGCACAACACGTGTTACACGGAGGGACACCCAGCAATGGACGCAATTTTTCATCGCCACTGCAAAACGCTTCCGGGCAAAGTTTGCCCACGCCAATGGTACTTTGTACACGATGGGATGAAGTTGTTTTGCACACACATTCGGAACACACAACCTGACCGAACGTGAAGGTGGGTGGATGGCAAACCCCGTGCAACCATGTGTTGCAGTGCCCGGGGTTCGCTTCGGCCATGTTTGTTGCGAGCGTTTCCCATTTACGATGGGATTTCCGCGCGCACGAGCTTAATTAACGAGCATCATAAGCCAATGTCACCCAGCCAATGGGTACCCACACCATGTGCGCGAGATGCCAAACTGCTGGTACTGCTGGCGATCGTGGGTTTGTGTCAAAATAACGATCGAAAGAAAAATTACAAGCATTGAGAGTCATTTGTTCCAAGGTTTACGATTGGTGATGGTATTTTTTTACTTACTTTAAATATAAACTAGTTTGAGGTTTGAATTGCAGTACGGGTGAGAAGTGGAGATGGAGATATTGGAGGTAGTAGCGCAGGAAAGTATCCTCCAATCAGTTACTTTCATCGGTTAATACGAACACCTTCGAGTTCATATTGTGTTCTACCTGCTTCTCTCCTGTGTGCCATCCATACTACAGTGGTAGCTGGAATCATAAAGATACTTTTCTGACATCTGATTGTGTTACTTCTGTCATGAACAGCGCTATTACTCTGAACTTGTAGGTGTACTAACAAACAATTTTCTTGTTACTTACTTCGCAGGCGCTGCTACTAATTTATGATGTCTCCTGCAGCAGTCCTCTGAATCGCTCAGGGCCCAGTACCGGTGGTAGCGAATCCTAGACTTTCTGTTGGACATCTTAAAGCCATCCTGAAATGAGTCTACCAGGTCTCATCTATTCGTATGGAAATCCTGGTTGGGTCCATTCGAATTAGAATGACCAATGATACGATCAGCCCACCGAATTCGGGCGTGCCAAATTTGTTGCACGAAAATGCGATCATCATACAGTTCATAGAGCTCACACTTGTAGCGACACCTCCATCCTCCAGCCATGCATTCGGAGCGAACAATCTATTCCATTATTTTCACCAAAATGAGGGAGATTTCTATAATTTATAATTGAAGATTTCTGTTATGACTTTAGGCTAATTATGGCGGCTTACTCAGCACTGAAGCCTCCAAGTTCCTTTGGAGAACTTCATACTTCAGCGATCCATCAAAGATCAGATAACCCCGATGCCTAGACTATCTTCCACTCTACTGATACTTCATAATTCGCTCGAGAGGCTTGTCCGTTAACAGTATTTAAGTGAGTGATACTATATGGCATTGAAAATGATTGACACCTTATCCACATTAGAGTCAAAGCTTTTACAACGTTTTCTTAGAAGGAAAAAGTCAAAAAGAAAGTTCCATTTTCGATGGAAATATAAGTAAGTTTTGGGAAAATTAAACAGCGTGATTGTTTAAGCGTAACTATTTAAATTTTGTTGTTGTTTTGGTTTAATTTTAATATGTTTTTGATTTTCAATATCGTTTGCCCGCGCCTACAATACAATGAATCCTAGAAATCATTCTTCTTTATTTTTGACCACTTAATAGTTCGTGTCTTAGTAATAACTTACACGCAGTCTAACATGGACTCTTAGATTTGATCCGTAATCTGCATTATATTAGAAAATTCAACGACATACAAGCCAATGGGCAATTTGGGGTTTTGCGTCAAGAAAAAATAACAAAATAATCAATTAAAAATAAAACTTGATTTTCGACATCAATTACATCTAAAATTGGGTATACACTATCGGGCTTTAGTATATAAAATTTTGATGATCTACATAACTTCTTTTATAACTTCTTTTTCCCTGCTCTTACCAAGTACCACCAAAATTACAGTGGAAAATTTTACAACTTTTAGAATATTTTCAAAACATTAGTCATTATAATATTGCTGTTGATCGAACATCGCTTTTAGATTATCAGAAAAGGTATATTGTTAATATTTTTTAAACAATACGTCATGCCGTGTCATGAAATTTTTAATACATATTTCCACCACTGTACAAAAGGACAGCATTCTCCCAAAAAGTTTACAAACTGACCTTTTTCGTGCTTAGAAAACAAACACTAAACATCCGTAAAGCCTTTGGAGCGTATTTCCTACGCAATGGTTCGTCTACCGCAACGCAATAGGTGTTTTGTTGGCTTTCTCGTACCGGACGCATCCGCTCCAGTTTCCGAGTTTCTCCACTGAATTCCTCAAGTGTCGTCGTCTACTCCGATGTGCGGAACCGCCTTTCGAGCATACAATTATTGTTGAAATTATTGGCTCCTTAGTATTCATGTACTGTACCGGACGGGCTTACAGTACAGGAGGGCCGGCTGCCTACGGAACAGAAGCCAAGCCAAACCATTAATCCTCTTACCGGTTTATTTGTCCGCTTTTTCCATTTCTTGCTACTGCCCTTGGCTTTTCTTCCTTTTGCATGCAACATTTTACCTCCCACCGTAGAAAGGTAGGAAGAAAAAACGTACCAACCTCGCAAAAGGAAGCACCCGTGAAACGGTAATTACAACTGCGACTGACGTCCAAAATGTAACCAGGTAGACGAACCGTCAAAGCGTTCTCCACCAAGTATTGGCACATTTCCGTCTGCTGCTAGCAGATGGTAGTGGACATTTCTTGAAGAGGACCATAAAAAACACCAACAACCCTTTCATTTTGTACACTGCATTAGTGTGGTCGTGAAGTTAACAGTGTAGGCACTCTCTGGAGAGTATAATGCTCCTTTGCTTTCGGTGAAGTAAGGGAAGGGCAACATGAGTGAGGTAATAACTTCCATTTCGCCCCACTTTTAAACTTAACCAAAAAATGGATGGTGTTTACCGTTCAATCTTGTGCGTCAATGTCAAACCTCAAACTTCATCCATCCAGCGTGGCAAAGTGGGTTGTAATCGGATAAATTCTTTTATTTCCACGTAAGTATATGCTTGATCTGGTATCTTTACGGAAAATCCCCTGCCTTCCAGAACGGCAGTTGAGGTTTAATGTTTGCGACAGTATTATGTGCAGCCAGTGATGAAAGGATATGGACTTATCTTGTACGCTGACATCCGTTATCATTAAGCTGTCAATGGTTGGCGCTCGATAATCTTCACCATATCCCGAGGTCGGTTTAGTTATTTTAATGTCCTTATTGACACCACGGTACGAAAGCCTTTTTCCCCCACGGGGCACAACATAAGCGATATCATAATCGTTTGCACGATAAAATCTTCTGCAAAGCCCGATCGAAGCGCCAACACCCATTCACGTCTACGTACAGATGAAACCATCTGGTCGTCGCAAAATCAATAGCAGAAAAAAAGCGGTAGCCAAAACATTTTAATGGCGGTTTCGGGTTTTATCGTACTAACAGCGTGTTACCCAACGATGCGTGCTCCTATCTCACGAAAGGGATATTACGTTAGGCTTCATATTCTCTAATGCGGCCGTCCCGACGCACGTATAACGGGGTCAAATTTGGCGCGCTTGCAAACATAAATATGCAATACAGATACCCGTTCCCGGGGACAGCGGATAAGCCGATGCCTGAGCATGTGATACCTTTTATCGCTCTGCCGGTACGATACGGTACAGCAGCCTATCAATCGTGTCAATGGTTTGGCTGGCCCTGCCGGAGGTCATGTACTGGGCAAATGTATCATCCCAACCGTTTGCGACGTACAGGTAGTGTAATAAAATTACTACTACCTCCCTACACGGTGACTAATTGCAGCGAACATTAATCAATGCAGTCCGAGAGTGCACTTCGGAGTTGACGCGGGTGCAGCGAGCCACTAATCAATAACGTTGTAATTAATGCGCACGCCGGACAAACGTCGCAATTGTTTTCCACCAAAAAGCTTCCGACGGTGGTGCGTTGGGCCGTGGCTGGAATATGATCTTTAACGGTGGTAAACATGATATATAGTACACCCTAATGACTAATGCGGTTATTCTGGTACGTGTGAATTCTAGTATGGATTAAGATGGTTATGTTTATTGAGTATTGATAGGAAAACGACAATACTCTGCACTAATCTTCCATTGGTGGTGAGTATGTTGAGTTTATAAACTCCATGCACGGCTTGTACCGCTCCAGATATAGCTGTCGATGAAGAATCCAATTCTTACGCACCGTTTTCCAATGTGCCTTATGATGTTCCAGCAGACATTTTGGATCGTTTATCTGAAAAGCGTTTTAATTAGATTTCATTACACCAATAAACACCCCTCCATACAGGATACTTACAACAGTCAGAGGTAATGTTGCACTCCTTTCCAATGGAGCCACTGTTGGATAAGGCGGTATATCTGTCGCTAGCGGTTGAGGTATCTTCTGGAAGATGCACGAACCGTCATCGAGCGGAACATCAAGTTCCTGCTGAGTATGGCGTGATGCAGATGGCGAAGAAACGGAGCTCATCCGAGGCACTGGTGTATATTTACTGCCTTCGGGGTTTGCATGCCGGAACCAAATTCGAAGTTGTTCGTAGTACGAAAGCTGCTGATCATGTTCGTGTATGGTGATACTTTTTCCGAACAAAAATAGCTCCTTCGGTTCTGGTTGGCTTGGTTGTTGCCGCTGATTTTGGCCTTCCAGGACGCTGGTGCAGGATTGCGGTATGTATGTCGGTTTCTGCTTTTTACGTGCAGGTCTCGGCATTTTGGAACCGTTTTTCTATTCTAACGATGCACTCCGTAGACAAATTCCAGCTTGCTGAAGAATTCACTGATTTTATCCTGATGGCTAATTTGACAGCTGATGAAGAGAGCATTTATGCTGGTGGGTTGAAATCTCAAACCGTCGCGTTGCGCCGTAAAACATCCTTCCTTTTTACAAAATTTACTCGTTTTCATTATAAATCTACTAGGATTTTTTGGCCAGATTCTGCAATTTACACACAAAATGTGTCTATTATTGCCAATGGATACCGTTGGCATATAATATACTTCATTTTGCATGAAATGATTGAATATTTGATGCATCATTCGAAAAATTCGATGTGTTTTTCAATTCATCAAAGTCGCAAATGAAACCTGTTTTCAATCACCATTAAAAACTCAATCCAAAGTTCATTTTATATACATTCAATATCCAAAGTACGCTCCCCGTAGCGCACTCCACAACCCTTCCCGCAAAAGTTCAACATTTCACACGCGGAAATAGAATCATTACCGCAAATTCGATTCGGAAAAACACAACCCTTCGTTCATTTTCTTTTCAATTTCATTGTCAGCATGTCATTAGCAGGTTTTGCTTTTCCTTCGTTTGCATGTTTTTTTTTCTCTATTCTCCCACCAAATGCCCTAAGCCTGCAAAACATCACGAGCCTGAAGGATATTCCCTGTGGTTTTCAAGCTCCAAGTAAAACGGGTTTTCCATGCCCAATTTTCCGCCCTCAAGGCAGGTAGGCTCTCCGGTTTCTGGGGTTGGGAAGACAAATCGGGCCCAAAATCAGTGCGAAACGCAACGCCAGCCGGGGAAGGCATATCGGGAAACCGTATGTATGTTACTTCTCCGGTAATAAATCAATATAAACGAGCGATTTTTCACTCTAGACTGCCTTTTCCGCAACCCAGACACAATCCGTCAACATTGCCGGCTCGGGTTTCGAAGTCAGCACGGTCGCGTACTGTGTTTTTGTTTGCGACGAAGAAAGCTCCAGAGTTTGTGACTGTTGAGGTTGGGCCGTGTTAAAAAAGCTTTCCCCGCCAACTACTCAACGGAAACTGGCGGTGCACCGAGTCTAGGTCAGTTGGTCGATTTTACTACAAACGCGTTGTGTGCTGTGTGAATGGACGGGTTTGGTTTGGATTTTCCCACCAGATGGCGTACGCCGTCAGCGTGCTGCAGAGGAAATCCAGAACACGCGCAAGCGTCATTTTCAAACACGTTCATTTTCCCTTCGGCATGAACTACCGGCAAACGAACGAAAGTGTGTGGCTCGGGTTTGAAAATGTCCAAATTGAGCGGCACGATTTTCTCCTCTCCGATCGTTTCACGACGGTTTTGCGTAACTTTTCACACACGAACAGCGTCAGTCTTTTGCCGCGCTTCTACGTAGAAGCACAAATGGAAGCTCAGCGAAGTCACTGACAAACGTAGTAAGCGCCGTAGGAAGCGTTTCGTTCATCGCGGAGATCAAAGCAATATGGTATCAGGTACCTGAACACAACCTACGGTACTGTTTCCCTGGTAACCCAGTCGCAAAGCACGCTCCGGAAAGCAATACCATCAGGGCCATGGGGTACCAAGGGGTTTTTTTGCTCCTTCCATAGTGCTACGCTCTCTCTGAAGAGCTTTTCGTGCAGAGATGCAAGGAAACGAAATAAAGCTTCCAGCCTGCGACCGTTATTGGCGACATATTCCACCATTGGAGGGATTTTTTTTTTCTAGTCTCAAATTTAGCACCACTGTTGAAACGGATTTTCTGGACTTTATTGCACTCTTCAAGGGTGTCAGCGTGTCATTTGAACGTGTCGTTGTACCACAACGCACATAGTTACCGTACAACGAAAACAAGAGGCACTTGGAGTTTAGAAAAAAGCTCTTGATACAACACGTATGCATGAGCAACACGTTGACGATCTGTTGTACTAAAACTACTAAAGTGTTCTTTACACTAGGGAAAAAAGACTTCAAAACATGGAATCCTACTATCTCTCGCTCTCTCTCTCTCTCGCTCTCTCTCTCTCTCTCTCTCTTCACCTATTTATGAAACTCCTCAACAGTGGACAGTTTCTCGGAATCGCTTATCAAAGAAATTACAAACTATGGAACGCTTTTGCAAACAAATTTGAAACAAGCACACAAAGTTGGGAACTTTCCAGTTCAAATAAGTTGAGCCGACTGCCACAAACACGAAACCCCGAAACGTGATTAATGGGTTATGCAAAAGGAAGTTTAGCAAACCGGAATCACTCAATATTGCCCTTTGGTTTTTTCTTTCCTCTACTTCAAGGGATCGATAGATGAACGAAAGTCAAATAATACAGTTCATCTTTGGTGCGTTTGGTCTGTGCTTTAAAAAAACGAGAATTGGTGTGTGGTAAAGTATAAAAAAACAGTATTAGTTCTGTGGATGCCATCGCAAGTTGGGCTTTGAAGAAGTTAATAATTTGATAATTTAATGCGGAATTTAAGCTTACACGGTATGAAATGGTTTCGTTTTTCTTTTTTGTTGGTGAGTTTTTAAAAGTAACAGTCTTTATTTTGAATTTCAACAATTATTATTTAATAACATAAAATCATTAAATGTTGTTTTTAACCATAAGTTATTAATCATAAGTAATGTACAATATTGTTTGAAAACAGAATTTGCTACGAATATAGCAACTCCAGCTCTTCCTTAAAGTTCCTGAGACAAGCAAATCGATCCCTAAGTCGAAGCCTTATGCTCCATCGCAGTTACGCGTCGTATGTATCAAATTGCTAAAAGGGATTTCAACACCGAAGAATACTGGCCAACCTGTAGATCTGTCGTAGAAAAGATGTTTTTTTTTTATGTCACCCTATTGTTCTACCATGCAACAAGATCAATTCCCCAAGGCCTAAATGCGACACGGAGCTTTGCGTTAGTTTCAACACAGTGCGTAGAAATAAAATAAGGGTCATTCCGTTTGGTTGCGTTCGAAAGGAAAACAGTCCCGGGTGTTTAGACGTAGGCGATTCCGATGGCATCCTCTGTCTCCTGGTCGAACCCATCAGAAATACAAACATTTGCATTAGTTTCGCCTCATAAAACACACCGTCGAGGTGTTTTGTTTTTTCTTCTCCGGAACCCGTTTCTGCCTGCTGCTCCGAATGTTGGTTTTGGCTTATTTTTCAAACTGCCGCTTTTCGGAACATGCGTACTGTGTGTTCGATTGGTGCTGCGAGCCATTTCCGGCTGGTGCAAGATGAAAGAAAATATTGAACAGTAGCAAAACCCCGTTTTAGCATTCCGGGAAAGTTGAAGGACCTGTTGAAAAACGTGTCGTCGAGCGGTTTTTGTTTGCGGGATAAAAATACTTGCATCGGGAAACGTTTCCCAGCAGTTTCCCGGCACACGATACTAATGATAAAGAGAACGGGGTAATGTTTGATTTTCGCCAAATGTTTGATATTTGAATTCGTCCAAATTTAGGAGCAATGCTCCATGTTCTGGTGATTAATTAGTGTTAAACTCTTGTACAGTCTTTTATGTTTATTAACGAGGTCAGCTCCACAACGTACAATTAGCGATACTGTTGAAATGAAAAGGGCGTCTGGCAACAAATTGCATCAAACGAAAAAAAACGATGACAAAAATGTAACCATCGTTGGGATTCTCTTGAAGCTAAGATTCAGTTGAAGTATATTGTTTAAATTATTTTTTGATAAATGCCTGTTTTACAAAAAATGTAAAAATGACGTCACCTTACAATCAACGTCACGAAAAGATTTTGTCCAAACACGTGGAAAACCTCCTGAGCGCCAAATGCGGTTGATGCCTCATTGTCTCCTCATGTATTCGGGGTTACAATTTTCATCGCAGTAGGCTATTTTTATATTTAGGAGAAAGAAATATAACAGAATATTTTAAAATTTGCCACGAAATACCAAATTTTGAAAGCGATCTGCGCTCAAGCGTTCGTTAGTTCATTGGTTAGCTCGTAATGGGGAGCATAATGGGGAAATCTACCTCTGTTTCCTCTGTAGAAGCAACACGAGGGAGTAACGACCTTCTGGCATCTAGTTTCATGTCACTATTCTCTTTTTTCCTACAGTTTCCAAAGACATACACTATGACTATGACTGAACGTATCGAAAACTACTGGGTTATTATGAAAACATCCCAAGGAGGTTAAATCTCAAGCAGACATGAAGACAATGGCCTGAATATTTTGTTGTCTGTAACTTTGAAAAGGTTCGGTCCGCTTGGTAATTTCTCCGCTACACATCGTTTCTCTGTGATGTGAAACACCCTTTCAATTATACGAGATGTAAAACGAAAATGTTATTCCATATTCAACACAGTATTCATGTAATGAATTCTAAGAAGAGACAATACCCAATATTCCATTTCCGGTTCCAGGTTTCGCTAATAGAAAGCAAGCAACATAATTAATTAAAATCGAACCGAAATCAGCAGCAGAATTGCAAACATAACCCATACGCCTCTGTTAACGCTGTTTTCCTACCCAATGTATGCAACGCATATTAATAAATGATATTAAATTTGAGATTTATTCTTAGAAAGAAAAAAAAACGGATTCTACAGCACACCGGAACGTACCGTTCGCGGGGAAAAATTAGCATGACCACGTAAGACCTCACCGCACAAAACCATTTACTTCATCATGCGAAAGAAGCTCCGCTCTCTGTCGTATTTACAATGCAAAAGCTCTCCACCGACGACTGTCTGCCGATCCACGTCCGGGCACACCGGCACAGGCAAGGGATGATTTTGTAATCTTTTCACAATTCATCTAACCCTCGCCGAACATCCATCCATCTCATGGTATGGCTCTCGCTCGGAGTCAAAAGGTAATACCGTCCCACAATCCCCGTAATGGCGTACATCCACCTACTCACAGTACAATACTTACGTTCACTGGAAAGCATCCCCCTGGATAGCCGAGTACAGGGGAACGTTGGCCCAGAAAACACGTTGGCTAATTGTTATTCTACGGTGCACGTTCCAAACTCCCCGATCCTTACGGTGGCGCTGGGTGGACGGAGTACGAATTTGAATACAAACCAACCATCTCACTCCGGTACGGCACAGGATGCCAGCTCGTCTAGGATAATGTACGATCCACGATGTGGTCATCATGTCGGGGGGAAACTGGATCGTTGGGTCGCAAAAAAAAAGGTTCCAACAAGAAGCGGGAGGGTTAGAGACAAATGAAAAAATCATAAGCCATCAAACCGTCCGAGCCGAAATGGGCATGAATATGAATGATGTCCTCTGCGTGGGTATCAGTTCCATGAGGAGGGTCAGCAACAACACACCAACACACAAACACACAACCATTCCATTTTTTAAAGGTCTCTTTATTTATTTGTTTGCAGTTTTTCCTTTCGCGACTCGCAGTTTCCCGGTGCTCCAACAAAGCAACTAACTCTAGCTCTAGCCGAAACAAAATGGAACAAGGCGCCTTCGGGACCGTCGTCACCATCACTTCACATTTCCGATACTTTGTTCCTCTTTACGGCATTCTATCGCTACTAATTTCTATTATTGCTTTGCTACGAGTTCTGCCTCGGTTGTTCATCGTAGGTTCGTCGCATTACCTTTTTCGTTTCCTACTAAGTTTACTTTCGTGTTTCGTTTGTGTCTCTTTTTATTTATCTTCTAAAAAGGATTACGCTTCTTGTTTCTGTTTCGCGATCCGTTTGTTTGTTTTTTTTTCATTCCATTTTTCATTTTCGTTTATTTATCGGCGAAGGGCGGCAAAGCATTCAACAAGCGCGCGTTCTATTTGCCCTTTCTACTCGCAACACTCCACCTTTCACACTAAGCAAGATAAATTAGTTATTTGCAGTTATTTCGTTCACAACGCTTTTATTCCCTTTATTTCCCCAATCATTTATACTTGTTTGTGGTTTTTTTTTACTTTTCACAAACTGCCTATTATTTGTTACGTTTACTTACTGTTTATACTAGTGCGCTTTGTGTGTGTTTTGCCTTCTGCTACTTACAACCCCTTTTTGCAGTGCATCTTCATCTACTTTACGTTCTAGTAAGACGAGGAAAATGAAAAAAAACGTACAAAAAAACACAAAAAACACACAAACAGACTTGCTGTATTTATATTAAAGTAAAAACCATTCAAGCTTTGTAATCGATAGAGTAGAGGAACGTTTCCCTCCAAAAAAAAAAAAAACACGGCTTCCGTTCCCACTGCGAAGGACAAGCGCCTGCAGTGGGAAGCTAAAGGGAAACTGAAAGAAGGTAAAATGGAAGTGTACCACAAGTCAAGACGCTTGGCAAGTTTGGGTGACGCTTGCTTAAAGAAAATAGCAAACCTGTTTGCAAACGTTAATCGAATAAATAGCTCGCTGATGGAGGGGCCAACGACAAACAGTTCTACGTACGTCGCGATCGTAACCGTTTCTGGACAGTGGTTTTTTTTTTGGCGTCTTGCTGGCCCAAAATGTCTGTACAAATTCCTTTCTACCATGCTACCAACAAAAAAAAGAAACATTCACACGCTGTCGCACTATCTTGCCCTCACATACATAACACAATATCGCGCAATCACACATACACACAAAAACAAGATCCTAGTAAATGGGGGGGGGGGGGGTTGGCACGGGTTAGTGGGTGGGAGGCGGAGAAGCCGGAAAGGGAGTCATCGTTTCCGCTTCTTACGTTCGTGTCATCATGCCATTAATCATGATGTTGGCGAGCGCATTTCGACGCTTACGCCAGGTGCCCATACCCTGCGAATGGTACTGCAGCTGGGCGTACCACTGCTTCGTTTTCGTACCGTCCTCAGCCTGGAAGTGAGAAGGAGAATGAGAATGAAATAGTTGCAGTATGTGACACACCAGCACCAGCGTGGAGCGATATTGATTGATGCGACCAGGGGCGATCCGGCGGAAAACGCCGCTGCCATACCTTGAATATGAAGGACTCCTTCGAGAGGATCTCCTGCACCTCGAAATAGTCCTCCCAGTCGTGCTCGGAGCAGACGATGCACCGGTCCAGGAACAGTGGCTCGCGTAGCAGCGTATATCGGCCACCCTTTTCGCGCACCAGCAGCAACGATGCCTCGCGAATGCCCGTGTGCCGGGGAAAGCTGAGCGTTTCCGACAGGGCCCGGTCCGCCTTGTAGCTGGCCGTGGGCTGTAAAAGAAATGGGGATGTAAATTCGGGCAAGGGATCAGTAAGGGGAAGCGCAAAAATCTCAAGGACTGAAATTGTCCCTTTTTATGCATGCATTTCATCATGATTTGTGGCCGAGCACTTTTGGGACAACCGCGAAGTGAGAATGAAAATTTAAGATTCCACGGTAGCTCGAGTTAGTACCCAGGCTTGTCCCAGGGCTTGTCATGGCGACAAATCTTCATTAAGGGCAACCTTAATTTTTTTGCAGCTCGTTAAAAATGCTCAATTTTTGCTTTTCAGACAAGCTATAATTATTCATTATAGCTAAACTGTGTTTAAGTAACTGATTGTAGTTATAAACCTTCAACTCATCTTAAAGCCACCTCTATGTGCAACATCTTCCTACCTTGCCATTCGTCACCAGAAGGGCATTGATCGAGGTGAGCTTGATCGTGCGGCTCTTCTTCCAGTTGCCATCGTTCGGCTGCGTAAAGAGCAACCGGCCCTCGATGGCGAATCGGACCTCTTCGTGGTTCCACTCCAGCACATCCACCGCCATCTTGCGCAGCTTGATGTTAATCATATCCAGCTCGCAGGACAACCGGCGACCCGGACTGGAGGACGAGATGCGTCGCCACAGCTTCGTCGGTACATCTTTCGCCTCCCGGTTCATGTGGTTCAGGTGCAGTTCAATCTTTTCCTGTGATTGTTTCAGCAGCTCCTTACCCTCCAGATGGGCCGGAGTAACCTTGTAGAGACGGGCCAACAGCAGCGGATACTTGGTGACGCGTTGCACCGGGACCTAAAAGCACGGAAAACACATTAGTTATACTTCGTCCCATCGCCACACCATCCTCAACGCTTACCATAAGGAACGAGTTGAGATTCATTCGCCGTAGTACGGCATTTTCCATCTGCGAAACGCGCAGGAATATTCGCAGGAGCTCCTTCTCCTTCTCGAGGTTTGCCAGCAGCAGGCTGGCCGCACCCTGCCGGACGCAGTAGCTCTCGAAAGCGTGCAGCATCGGGGCCGCCTCCAGGAAGATCTTGCCGATGTTTACCGTCAGCAGGTCATCGTCGCCCTGCTCGTTGGCAATGTCGAGCGCATCGCGCATCCGCTCGGCCAAGAACTGATTGTTCTCCAGCAGTTCTTCCACGTTCAAAAAGATTGCAGAGAGCTGATCCTGGTTGAGCAGCCCGGCCACCAGCATCGGCTGGTAGAACTCCTCGAGAATGATCTGCAGATCCCGCCCGTACTTTTCCTCCGTCTCGACGATCTCGGTGATGATCTCCTTCCGCTCGGCCCGTTTCTTGCCGCACTTGCGGCACACGAGCGGTGCGTACATGACACCGGACTCGGTCACCTGCGTCTCTACTGGACCGTCGCAGTCTTCGCACAGATGGATCGGCGTGATCTTGGTGAGCAGCGAAGCGGATGCCGGGTTTTGCCACCGGCTGCGGGACGTTTTGCTCGTCTCCGATCCAACGCCCGAGTCGTTGCGTTCGATCTCGGCGGACGCCTTACTGCTGCGCCCGTTGCTGATCGTGGCCGTCGAGAGGGACGTATCCTCACTGGAATCGCTAATGCCCGAAAGGTGACTCAGCCGGCTGCTGATGTCCGATATCTGCCGCTGATGGTGCCGCAGCTCGGTGATGGGTTCGGATTCTTCCTCCTCCAGAATGATGTCACCCGCATTCCCGAACTGGAACCCGTACGTGCCATCCTCCTGCACAATGCCACGCTCTTTCGCGTCCACCAGATACGAGAGGATGTCGTACTTGGAGGCACCTTCGAAGATGGACCGTGCGTTACGTTGCTTCTCCAGATCCACATCATCGATCGGCGGTGCGGTCAGGGGCAAGGGTGGCGGTATATCGTTGATCTCCTCGTAGATCGGATCACCGTTCAACCGGATCGACTCGTAGTGGTGATCGTCATCATCGTTCGTCGTGTTGATCTCGATCTCCGACAGGGTCGCATCGACCAGCATCTGGTAGAACTTGCTGCGGGAGGAGTTCGTGTCCTCGTCAACCGTCAGATCACTGCTGCAGCTTTGATAGCAATCACTCAAATCGCCCAGCTGATCGAACTCCATCAGTTCGTACGCAGCCGCCGAACCGTAGCTGTTGCCCGAACTCACACTGCTCCGCTTGCTTCCATTCTGCATATCCGGCAACTTCACCGATCCTGCGGAGATGGTGCTACTAGTGGCCAGCTTGCTGCGCTCCTCCTGTATCTTCAGCAACGATTGTTCGATCATCTTCGACACGTCGTCTTCGTCTTTGGTACCGCTCATGTCCAGTCCGTTGCGTGATTCCTTCAGCCGGAGCAGTGAGTTTTCGATCAGTTTCGCGATCAGATCGTAATCCAACCCCTCGGACAGCTGGCTCAGGGAGGGATCCTCCAGCAGCTTGGCGATAAAGCTGTTCCGACACACCTTCGCCTGCAAGCTCCCGGAGGCCGGTTCCGCGCTCGGCTTTATCGAACGCCGAAGTACAACCGGTGTCGGGGTGAGCTCCACCAAGCACTGTTTGACTACCACCTGCTGCTGCTGTTGCTCGTGATCTTCGTGAACTTTCGGTGGATCTTTGGAGTCATTGCTTTCACTAGGAACTTGTGCGATCGGTGTGACATTCTCCAGAGTCGTGGCTGACGGCGAAGAAGGACTGCTATCGGCAGCTAATGGAACCACCGTCCTGCTCTGCTCGCTAAAATCCAGATTGATCAAGGTACGACCATTGCTGCCAGTGACACTACTGCCCCCGATAGGAATGATGGACGTTCCGGTCGTGACAGTCGTGACATCTTCACCTCTGCCCATCGAAACTATCGTCCCGTTCGTAACCTGCTCACGGGGCTTCTCATTGTTCTTCCCCGGTATGTCCTCCATCGTTGCAGAGCTGTCGAATTTAAGTGATTCCGAACGACTCGACGCTTTGCTTCCCCGGCTTTCCAAAGTAGACGTCGGTGAGCTCACGCTAATGGTGATCGTATTGGATGCCGTTTGGCGTATCTCGTTCGCCGGTGAGGACAGCATGCTGCCATCGTTCACCACCACCGAGGACTGATAGATCGGCGTATCACTAGCGCCATCCACGTTCACAGTCGAGTAGCAATCGTCGCCCGTGATCATGATGGACGTTTTCTTCTGGTAGTGCTCCTCCTCCGGCTCGGGATCGTGGCGTATCTCGAGCCGATGGATGGCTGCGCTCGAAGAAATCGGTGACGATGACGACGATGACGAGCTGGCCAGCACCTGCACCACCGTACGGGAGGAGGTCGAGGTGGAGCTGCTCCGATCGCTACTCGAACGCCTGACGCCCGCCATCAGGCCGAAGCAAAAATCCTCGTACACGTTGTTGCCTGCGGTGTGTGTGCGTTCTCCGTTTCCGAGTGGCGGTGAGTCAGCTGCGGGTGATGTTGGCGTTTTGCCTCCGCCAGCACCAGAGGACAGTGGCGGTGGTGGTGGTGGTGGCAGTCTTGGTCGTGTTTTACCACCCTGCCCTACAGCCATTAGCAGTGAGGCTACGGATCCGATGGAAGATTCCGACGACGAGGACGATGACGTCGAGGAAGCCGTTTCGTCTTCAAATGCGCTACGGGAATCGGCCCTAAGGGGTCTCACACGCAACGCCATCGTATCGTTGAACTGATCATCCCTAGCTACGGTTCCGTTTGAGTCGCGCCCGTCATACCCATTCGTCTTGGTGGGTGACGATCGGTCACTAAAGCTTCGCCGAACGGGGCCGGATCGTCGCTGGAACACGGTGGCAACCGCACTCGGTCGCTCGGCCCGTTCTGAAACGACAGAAAAAGGAAACCATTAGACACCAGGCATTATTTCAATTTTAAACTCCACCCGAAACTTCCTTTTGCCCTCGCAAACACAACTTCCTAATACAGTTCCAATCGAACGTGGCACTCGCTATGGCAAAATCAGTAACATTAATTAGACCACACCAATATCGGGCACCGCTTGCCCCATCCCGTGTTCGTTCCGGATCAACTACTACTGCTGGCGACCAATGTTTGCTGCTGATTTGTACTGCCCTCCCGGAAACTTATTGGAGCGAAACGACATTTACTGCACCGGCACCCTAACGTGGCTGCAGGATATTGTGATTGACCTCCCGTGCAACCAGGCAAGGGTACGGTAGGGACCGTGTCACCTAACCGGCGCCCTGCTCGCTTTGCACATTTTGCGGAAACACGAGAACGTATTTCAATATCCGGCTCGCAAATGGTAGATATTTGTGTACGGTTGTTGCCTACTACTACTACTACTAACACTACCACCACTACTGCTTGGGCAGGAACACGGTGAACAAATTTGATGAATGAATAATGAGCACGTGCTGTGCGATTGGGTTCGATTGCGACAGTAATGAGCAGGTCGCAGGTGTTACCGGTACGGTGAGTACGAAAAACCGTTTGGTGAAATACATTTGGGGGTGGGATTTATTTTGCTTGCGCTACACAACGTTACCACCGCTTTGCCGTCGGGCTTAGTATGTGGAAAAACGGGATGTGCTACTGGGATTGTTGTGCTATAAATTGTGCAACCAGATGGAAGGTTAACGACTGCTCACGTTAAACAGTCCACAGCGTATTTAGTAACTTTAATATTTTGCTTTTCCAAACGAATTTCATGCAATATAATGATTTGTGCATGTTGTATTATAATTGATATTTGTGTTATTTCTATTTAAAATTTGACTTTTTTCTATTATTATTATTATTCTATGTTTTATTCTACTTATAATATTTTTATTACTCAGTTTAAGGAAGGTGTATTGTGTTTCATTTCAGCTCGTCTAGTTGCTTGTTTTGCTTTATTTGTTTGTTAGGTTTTTTCTTATTGTAAATTGATTTTATTAGTGTTAAAATAATCTCTTTACTCTTGTAAGCATTTTTTTGTTATCCATGTTGGAAATCATTAATTTCTATTAATGCATTTTTATTCAAAATTTAACATAAGTTAATATTTTTCCTACTCAATTTAAAGAAGGTGTATTATGTTTCATTTCAGCTCGTCTTGTTGCTTGATTTGCTTTTTTTGTTTGTTAGGTTTTTTCTTGTTGTAAATTGATTTTACGAGTCTTATGGTAATCTCTTTACTCTCTTTAGCATTTTTTTCTGTTTTCCATGCTAGGAATTATTAGATAAAAGATTTTACATAAAAAAGGTTTTAAAATCGGCCGAGTACACCCCGGGATAAGGTGACTTTTCAATGTTTGGAGAAGATAATGTCTTCAAATGAATGTGATTTGTATCGTATTTAAGCGTGTATAACGACCCCCCGTGTATAAGGACCCCCTAGTTGAATTATTCAAGATTTTTGGAAAACAAGATTCCATTTCTTTTTAAAAACAATTGGAGCAATTTTATTGTTACAATTAATTTTGAACATTACAATTCATAATACTCTTTCATATTGTCCTCACTGGTGTTTTCAAACACATTTTCATTGTCATCATCCCCGTCATCACTATCTTCATAAATTGCATCATCCTCAGTTCCAACAAGATTGCTACTGATTCCGCACTTTTGAAAGGATTTAATGACAATCGCTTCACTGTAAGGACCCATTGACATGTATCTGGAATGGTGGATTTTTTATTCTTCCAGAAGGAGTCAGAGTCGAATCAGCCCTTAAACGGTAGTGGTTGCAGCTGACTGGTTAGACCTCCAGGACTTCCCGAAACGTTTTGTTTTGAGGAACAATTTGTTTAACTTCTGCTGGTAGATGACCTCTACCTGCATGCGGTACTAGTATTGCTGGTTTTTCATAAGAGCTGCAGGTCTGTTGTTCTAAGCATTTTCAAACCACAGATTCATCCCTGTCTTGTCTTGAGTAATTATTTCTAATTTAATAAAAAATGACGTAATGAAGAAAAAATGAAACAATTTAAGAGTGAAAAGGATTAATCGAAAACTTGTTTGTTACTTCAATGTCATATCTTGTCAATAATAATCAGCTTTACCATCAATAACGACGTGGTTGACGACATCTTACGCTGCTTCTGTTCCGTTTTCATCTTCTCCAGCTATCGCAAAACCCAAACGCCTTTGCAGAATTGCATCGTGACGAAGTACAAATCGTGCCCCGGTTTTCCAGCTCAGTTGGTCGCGCTATTTTCCTTTGCAAAGATTGTTCCACCTGCCACGGATTGTGTGTCGCGGCAAAACCCAACTGCGGGAAAAACTATTCCCTCCTTCTCTCTCTCTCTCTCTCTCTCTCTCTCTCTCTCTCTCTCTCTCTCTCTCTCTCTCTCTCTCTCACACGCTTCTTGACGGCTTCTTCCATCGCCAAAAGAGCCAGCCGAGTGAAGCTGTGAAAACAATCCGTCGAGCGTAAGCAATGATGAAAAGCACGAGAGCAAGCTTTTCCGGGTTTGCAACGACCATAAGGTGCACCTTTTGTGTGGGTACGGGCCGGTGTGGCCCGACATTACGTGCACGTCTGACTCCACGTTGTCCCTTTGTGACAGCGCGAACAATAATCGGGACCACCGTTCGCTAAGGTCGTTCCGAAGACAAACGTTTGTTTGTCGAATTTCTTATCGGTCTCTTCTCCACTGCCACTGCCGGGGAGAGTTCAAAAGCGCCAGGGATCTTCACATTCGAGTTTCCGCTCGTTGTGAGATTATCTCCGCAAGGAATCGTCCTTGTCGGATGTGCTTCCGTGTGTGTGTCTGTCGGTACGGCAGGCAAATTCCACGTTTGTATCGTCTTGGTTGGGTTCGTTGCAATGTGTGTTACGTTGCTCCCCAAAGAGGGGACGAATCGTAATCAAAGCTCATATGTAAATACTCGCACCGAGCAGCACTTCCGATCACTCCAATCCTGTCCCGTACAGGGTTTCGCATAAATCAGAACCCCTTTTGCGATAGTGGTGCCCTTATTCACTCCCCGGAACATTCCTTCTTCACTTCACACCGCCCGCAAAAAGACAACGAGACAACGGGACAACGGGGCGATGTTTTATCGTAAGTTGTTTCATAGTTGCAAGGGATTTGCCCGGAGACCCAAATCGCACCCAATTCGATCTATCGAACACATTTGGCATTACACAATCGTTTCGGGCGGAAAAACGGATCCCAACAAACGAGCGTACACAACGTACGCGCTGCCATGTACATTTCGCTTTCGCTTCGTGTAACTTTCCAACTACAATGTCACACACGATAACCGGGTGCGGAACGTCATGTAAAGGGACTAGGGAGGGTAAAAGAGGGGGGGGGGGGCACGGGCAATGGGGACGGAAGCGTTCGGATCTGTCCCAATCATGTTATTTTATTTCCTTCGCCTTCCGTGATTTATGCGAATGCTTCAAAAACCTGGCAAAAATCTCGTTTTTCCAAACCCTCCCTCACCCCCTTTCCCGACTCCGGCCATCTCTCCTGGGCTTTGCCATCAGGTGAGGATCGTTTCGCGTGGGGGAAAATTCAAGAAACAGGATGGGACGTAAAATATTTGCCATAATTTCACTTTTCCCACAGTTTCACATCGAAAAGCCTCCACGGTTTTGTTGCGAATAGGAGAGAACTGGTGCGCAAAAAAAAAAGAAAATCGGTAGCTAAAAATCCCGGGACACTCCTTACCCGGCATCAAACAACAAAACGACGGCAAGGGATGCTTGCGAGCAGCGAGCGAGTTCTTCCGCCGGCGTATGTTGCGGTGCAAATAATTTCGACAAATTTTTCATCCCTCCTCACCCTGGCACCCTTTTCTATCTACCCGGGGGTGGTGTGATAGGCAAATTTTCCAATCTTTTTTTCTCCTCCCCCAAACCACTAAACTCCCACGTGGACAGAGACCGATACCGAGCAAAACAGATTTGCCCCGTCCGATGTGGTGTCCCACCCCCGTCGAGGTTAAGGTTCGTTCCGGAAGATTTTACTTCGGAATGATTTGTGACCTCTTTCCGTATCTTCCAAGGGAGGGGGAGGTTTGCCTTTGTGAATGGCGGACACAGGGTTGGCTGTGCCGGCCCGCAAAAGGTCAAGGATTTATCGTAACAAGGATCAATGGCTTATCGGGCTGGGTGCTGTCAGTTGTGCTTTTGTTTGCTGGGGTTGTCGAGTAGCTGCTTCTGGGCGAGGGAGGCTTTTTGTTTCGAGGCCAGTGCAAAACCATTTTGGGATTATGTTTTGAAGGTGAAGTCAGGGAAAAAGATTACCACTTCTTTTTTCTTCAGCTTTCAATTGTTTTTATTTTTTTGTTGAATAACAACAAACAGCATATGAGATCCGAGCTATATAATCCGAGTTGAATATTGAGTAAGAAATCAAGCTTACGATACATGAGCTTCGGTTGGAATTGGAACGCAACGTAATTTATTTTTTAAAAAGTGGTTTGTCTGCACAGGGGTCCTCGAATAAATTGTGGAATTTTAATAAAATCAAATTAAGGAAGAATGCCACACGCGTTTACTTATCGAAAGTGGCTAGTTGAGAAGTCAAACAAGTAGTTAAAACTCCCGCAGTTATCGACGGTTGATATGCAAGAACTCGTACTGTTGAAAGCATAATTTAATTTAGAAATGGCTCCATGTGTTGAACTCATAATTGGAAGAATTTTCAAAATAATTATTATTCAAATTTCATGCACATAATTCCCCGTAGTTGGGTACTCCATTTCAAGCCCCCAAAAAACAACACTCACACCACACTCATGCCAAGTGGCATGGGTTTTCGCGAAACGATCCGGATCGTTTAAACACATGCAAACACCCATCGACCAAAAATCGATCGAGTGCATCGATTTGGCACGGAATGGTACCGAAACCACTGCAGCGATTAATCGCACCATCTTGTACAAGCGCTTTGCGGGGCGATATGCGATATGTGGCCTTGTGGCCATCGCCCGGTTACCTGTACGTCATGTACCAAGCACTCCCTCTCCTGTGCACCATACCAGGTGCTTCCCGGTGTGTGTGTGTGTGTGCCGAATAATGGGAACGCCCGAAGCGGATCCATGTCGGCGCTGGATTAGCATAAACTCTAATTCTATATAATTAGCGGCCATCAAGTTCAGCGGACTATAACATCAATCGTTCGGGTGAGGTCAGTTTCCCCGGGTCTGGTGGTCCCGGTGGGCCCGGACTCATTTTGTCGCGTTGAAGAACCGCACCGTTTGCGAGCGCATTCGGACCGACCGACCCACGGCACACACATCCCGCGCTCAAACAATGCAAATATTTTGCCGGCAGAACATGTGCGCGAAAAATGACAAGCATAATGGGACGGCATTTATTTTATGTCGAATCAATTTTGAACCAGTGCGCTGTGGAAGTCGAGTGCTGGCGCTGGTCGTGAACGGCACAACCGCGGCCGATGGGCATCCGTTGCATCCATTGGACCGAGAACCACCGGTAGTCGAGCAGGAATTAATGAATTTGTGAACCGAACGTACCGATTCGACGGACTTTCACTGGCACTGGCCTGGGACGGAGCCAAAATTTTCCATCCTGGAACTGGTACTGGCGTTGGTGGTGGATGCCTGATCGTTAATGTTACGGTGCTCGGGAAAACACCGATAGACATGGCGCTTTTCTACGCCATTTGCTTAGAAATAAATTAGTTTAGGCAGGAGGGAAGCATTTTATTATATAAACGCTTTTCAATACATAATGCGCAACCATCCTCTGTAATTATCTGCATTTATTGCATAAACTTTAGAACATTATGCATTTGAAGAGTTTGTTTGCAAGAGGAGAGAGTTTTGGAATAGTTACGAATTTAACATTTCCTGGGGAGAAAATACTAACTTCAATGCAGGTTTATGAACTAACAACACTTCTTTTTGATTTTTTTGTAATTAAAAATACATATACTGTATAAAGCTATGAAAATTAAAGCTCTACAAAATATATCAATATCCACTAAGAATATAAGGCTCAAGAGTAGAGAATGCTTTGAACATCGTAATTGTTACGGCAAGACTGAAATTCAAAGTGACATTAGGCGCGTTAGGCGTGACAGTTGGTTTTGGTTACTTGGGTATTTTGGGAACGGTTAACAGGAGAGTGTAGGAGAGTTAAGTAGGAAACAAATAGAGTAAGGAAGCGGCAGCTAGGCTCCAGGAACTGGACTAATTTTTGAATCTTTCTTATATAATTTTTTCCTCTTTTCAATTATCACCTGTTATACATATTAGGGGCAGGAATAAATTACAAGAATTTCAAAATCCGTGGTACAACCGTAATTATAAATTTTATTCTCAACTCATATGGAGGTGATAAAGACAATCTTAACCAAAACAATTCTGCGTGCTACATCCAAAACAACTCTCATTAAAAATAGCCCGCAATAACATCAGCATCGACAGCAACCGGGAAAAGTCGATCGAAGCACTAAAGTCTGACATTCAGCACTACTCTAACAGACACCTAATTACCAATCATTCAATCAACCTCGGAATCAAATCGACATTGATGCTTCGAGAGAGAGAAACAACCATCCACCTCCGTCCGTAAAAGGGTCATAGGTGTAAATTATCCAATTAGCCATAGTTCGGCCGGCATACGGAAAGGACCCACACTCGGGTTTCCTGATCGTTTGCTCATTCGACTACTCTTTGGCCTAAATTTCATATCACGAGAAGAAACCTTAATGGCCAGCCAGCCTTGAATGATTCAGGGCTGGTTCAAAAATTGAACCATCTGTGTGTTTGCTATCGTTGAAATTAATCGATAAGCTGAGCTGGGGTTACCTAGCCGACGTGTGCGTAATTGGAAACTTCCTGGAATGGGTGAGCATCGAGTGACGGAAGCTGTTGGTAAATATATGCCCAATGAAAGCGGAGGTGCTTTGCAGGGATATGTTCCTAGAATTACAGATTCTGGTAGAAGGATAGCCTAATCGATACAGACAGAATGCAGGATTTCTAGGTTAGGAGGAGCACATAAGCGGCTACCACTTCTCGGAACACTGACATTAAGAGTTACTTATCTCATTTCAACTTTATAGTTCACACAGAGAAACTGGAGCGATGTTGAATAAATTAATCCCGGTGCTGATATTTGCCAACAGTAAGGAGTTATTTCTCGAGCATCTCGGAGAATCGTAAGAAGATTTCCAGCGAAATTAGACACTAAAAAATCTCACCTCCTTCAGATCTTTCTTGTAACGAATAAAACAAACCAAAAACTTAAATAGTTACTTCTCAAGTAAACTCACCCTCATTAGTGCCGTTTGAAGTCTTCGTCGCGTTGGGAACCGGTGGTGGTAGTAGGATCACTTTGGCAGGTGCTTCAGTTCCTACCTGATGTGGTGATGCTCCATTCGATAGCGTTGGTTCCTTTCTCCCCTCAGACTCCGTTCGATGCTCCTCCTTTGCAACACCGTTCGTCGTTTCCATCGACGATTCCAGCGTTTTAGTTACCTCGGTGAACAGCATCTGAGCGAACAGTCGATCATCGTCGTGAATGATTTCGTTCTCAACCAGAAAATGGACCTTCTTGCGCCCGTTAGCTGACGTTGTGGATTGTGCCGAGTCTGGTGAACTGTCCGAACTCGCGGTAGATATCGCCACCACGGGAAACGGTGTTGGAAGATAAAACTGTGAGCCCGAGTTCCTCTTGTCCGTCAGATTCCTTGCACTGATAGTGCCGTTCTTGCCGAACGTGGTACCTTCCTCCGTCGCGCTACCGTTGGTTGTGAGCTTCGCGAGACGTTGCACCAGCGTGTGATTGAGCCGGATAGTATCGTAGCCCGGGGCACTCGTGTCCTTCTCCACCATCACCGACGGTGTCCCCGCTGGCATGGAGGACGGTCGCTTGAGGATCGATTTTATTGCACTTTGCGCCACCGCCGGATCAGCTGAGATCGGTGACGACGGGAGGGATCGACTGTCATCTTCTTTGGTTACCTCCTGCTTTTTCGATCGTGGTGGCCGTTCCGGTGTACCGGACAGCGGCTGCTCGTTGGTGCCGTTTGCTTCCATCTCCGTCGCCGGTATCTCGACCGGATCGTACACAAACTCGTCGACATCGTCGTACACGGGCCCGCCGGACACGCTGGTGCCCGAATCATCGAACAGCTTAATTCTTTGGCCATTGATTGCCGCGATGCTGTTCGCCGGCGGGTTGTACCGGTTGGCGTACAGCGTGTCGAGGATGTTCTCATACTTTTGCGAGTGCAGATCGAACTCGTCACCGTCGGGCGAGAATTCGCTCAGCATGCCCCCGCCCGAACCTCCCCCGATACCACTCAACGAGATCAGATCGTACGGATTGACGTCACACCGGAGGATCGATTTGCGATTCTGAGCGTTGTTGGATGCGGGGGGTACGCCCTCCTCCAGGAGTTCTCCATCCCGTTCCGGTTCTCCAATCCAACAGTCCTGGAACGAATCCATCTTGCCGTCTTTGCGACCTCCAACGCGCGACCCATTCTTGCTCAGTGACGGTGACGGAGATCTTGCCGCGGATCCTCGCTTTCCTCCCGAGGTGCTCCCACTGCGCCCACGTGAAGGACTTGTACTTTTTGTACGACCTCTTAGCTTTTCCTTTAGACTACTTTTGACCGACTTCGAGCCTCCTCCACCCGTACCGGTCTCAGCCGGTTGCGTTAATCTCGACCGGCGCATAAAGTCGTACGGATCCGGGTTTCCATTGCCGAGTATCGTTGGGCGTGACTTTTTGCCGTAAGTCGAGGCTAGCTTCACTGTTCCTGCACTGGTGCGGATCGGTGGTGGCGCGAGATAGGTGGCGCCGGATGTGAGACGTACCGTGCCACCGATCGGTGCCAGAGGTAACCGAGATCCTTTACACTTTTTGCATACACTCGCCTTTTTCACCTCTCGCTTCGTCCCGGTTAGGTACTCCGGGCAGCAACAGATCAGTACGGCCACTTCCGGTGGTGGAGGTGGCGGACAGTACAGGGCTGGAAGATGGGAAAGATGAGGATGATGCGGAGACATTGCCATCGGTGGTGGCATGCCTCGCATCGTCCCGTACACCCACGTTTCCGCGTACTTCATCGTGGCCAGCTGATGCACATTGGGGTGCGTGGAGGGATTTGTGCCGTTCCCGTGCGTTACCGCAGAAAGCGATGCCGGACCGTTGGTGTTGAAGTCTAGCGATGGGTCATAGCCACGGGTACCGAATGGTACCAGGGCAGAACCAGCACTTGAAGCACCGTTTAGCGAACCGTTCTGCTTGTCTTCAGTTGCGGGCGATGCTTTGCTCAGCTTCAGACGTTGGCCCCATGTTTTCTTGCCTTTGTCGGTGGGTTTCGGTGGAACCTGTGAAATGGCAAGAAGAGTAATCGTTGTGCGTTAATATAAATGTAATATAATATAATAAATTAGATATTTAGAAGTATTTCTCTAGAAAATTCTCGAAGCTCCTTGAATATTATAAATATTCAATCATACATTTTTCATTTATAACATAAATTAGTTATTTAGAAGTACAGGCAGTCCCCGAGATACGCAGTTCCTCTTATATACTGATTCGGAGATAAGCGGTGTTTGGAAATTTGACAGTTGAGCTAGTTTATAGCACAAATTGTTATCAAAAAGGTGAAAATTGGTCGAGAATACCTTTTTTGTCACACAAAACATTTCTTTCTTACTTATTTTAATTTATTCTTTCTTTAAATCGCCTGATTCGGTGAATAAATTAAGTCCAGAGAAAGAAGTCGACTCTGTGACTTTGAAGTATAAACGAAATTGCACCAGGATTCGACTTACGCGGAAAATTTGAGTTACGTGGAATTTTTCCGGATTATAGCGGTTCGCCATAAGAGCGTATCTCGGAGACTGCCTGTATTTCTCAAGGAAATTCCGAAGCTCCTTGAATATTACAAATAGTAAATCATACATTTTCATTTATGGTCTAATGATTCACAATACATAGCTCACTTTCAGACAGGGTTTACTACTCTACATGAATATATCTTACGTATTTTTTTAAGTCTATTCAGTTGAATTTGTCAAAAAATAGAAATATTAAATTTGCATACCTTTTACAAATCCTATATTCACCTTCTGTACAAATTTAAACTGTTTTTAATCGTAAAGCTAAAAGTACTTGCTTAAACGTATCTTCTGCTCGATATCTAGCATGCAAACAAGCGACAAACAAAAGCAAAAAATATGCCACAAAACGGAATCAATGCATGTGCAAATTTCTCAATTTCCATCCCGTCTGCCCGAAAGCGAAATCAAATTCCTACGAGCTGCAATCGACGCTTGCCCACGTGCACGCGCCAGGATTTCTTCACTTATCAGCAAGGGATTTTCTTCCAACCCACACAATCGAATACGACGGCTACACGCCTTCGCACATTCAATTTGCCGGGGGGTTCTTTATTCTTTTCACCACAAGAAATGCGCTTCCGGGCACGTACAGCCCCGTGCCCGGCTTTCGGTCCAAAATAAGCCCCTGATCCGACGAGCGTGAAAAGTCTTGCCACGAGTCCGGAAAAATGGCAACCGAGAATATGGCGATAGCCGGATTGACTGTACCTAATACCAATCCGTTCCGTCAGGCCAAGGCGGGTGGAAAAAAATGAAAGGTAAGATTTGTTTGTTCCACGGTTTTCTAAAGTCTTGAAACTTGAATGGTGCAAGTGTCGAAAGCTTCCCGCACAGCACTTCCTGTGGTGGACGGTGATAATTTTTGGTTTGCAAGGAAAACCACAACGACGATGTTGGTGCGTCAAAGGCAAACACATACAATCAGGCCGAAAGTTAGGTTCGAGCGCGCGTGTGTTTGTAAGTTCGCTTGATTTTGTTAGCCACAACCTCAAAAAGTCAGAATACTTAAGTCTGTTGGATCGGGTTTTAGGATCAAATCACACACCCTCTGCTCAAAAGTGGCTCCAATGGGCACGTACTATCCACGCGGTTATGACCCACGACGACGAAAGACGATTTTTGTGGTTTTCCCTACTCTATTTCTGGCGCTACCCATCCGCATCCTTCCTTCAGTGCCAACATTTGGGACCTTCATCAGGAAACTCTCGACCAAAAAAAAAACACCCAGCGTGTGACTTGCGGGCAATGAGAATTTGCATCGATTCTTCGGTGAACATTGAGTCGCCCTGTGAAGAACCCTCCCGCCGTCACCACATCAAACTTTACGAACTGAATCTCATCGTAAAATGCGGTTCGAAAACTCCTCCGATATAGATCCGTTCCGTGTTCCGGCTCGATCGGTACCGTGCAGGCAGGGGGAAGCAACCGTCTTTGCATTAAATTGCTCTCAGTAAATGAACACGACACGATGCTGCTGCTGCTGCCGTTCTAGCAAAAGCTGATAGCGATTTCACGTAAAACAAAACAATTTGCGTAAGTTAGCAACGTTATGCTTTGGTTGCTAGGGGCAACGAACGATCATTTCAACACCACCCACCCAGGTGGCACTGATTTCGTCCATCCAGCGTTGTGCCCTTTTGCTCGGGGAAGTAAATCCAAATAGTATCGATTTCAACGCCACCACTTCCGCGGAAAGTGTCATGTTTGATTTTCTCATTTCACCCGCACAGCGGCTCCTGTTCTACCAGCGGACAAACCACGTGGACAATTTTCAATTTTCCGCCCAAAGGACTATATGCGCCCAGCACCCGGCATGGCATGGCAGGCGCGAAGTCGAAACGAAATGGAATTTCCGATTTACGACCGACGCTTTCGTGTGTTTCGCGCCTGCTGGCCGCGTGTGCGTGCGTGTATGCCTTGGTACTGCGGATTATGGCGATAATCTTGGTGGAGCTTTATGAGAGTATTTACACATGATTTTACGACCCGCCCCCGGTTCAACCTCTCTAAACCCGGCCACACGTTTCCGCGGGAGATTGGCGATGTTCTTCAGTCTCGTTCTTAGTCGTCGGAGTTTCACTGTTGTCGCGGATCAGATTCGCGGCTACCGCACACACACACACACGCACACACAGACAAACATCTACTGGGAATTATGGGCTGGAGATTGAACCCGGCCCGGAAAGAAGCGCCATGATGACATTTCGCTACATTTATTGCATTTAATGCCAACCGCAAGATGGGCACGAGACACGGTTTGGCTTTTGCGTTGCGTTGTGAATGGGTTTGTGGTTTTCGGTGTGTCGTGAAGGTATATTGTGGGTAGCTTATTAAATCAGACGCTTGCATGTGCTTTCTGTTGAAAGAGTTGATCAGGCGAGTGGACTAATACATTAGCTTGTTCGATTTTGCGATTTTTTTCGACATTCGCTCAAGAATGATTCTTTCCTATTAGTATATATATTTGATATAGTTTTATAAAATTTCCAATAAGTCCTAATAATGTTATTGGAGAACTTGTGCTAGCAAACGATTTGATTAAAACCTACTTTTTCTAGTTTTAAATAATTTATCCTTTATATTTTTGTTCATGGTAAAATCTGTCTCTTTGAGGTATCATTAACAAACGATGAGTTTATTTCGAATAATTTATGTTGTTATAGAGTCTATTTTTTTAAATATTTAAAGTTTAACATTTCTATGATACTGTTGATAATATTTTTTTCTTTGCAATTTTGAGTTTAGATTTCTTGTCTATTGGACATATTGTCGGATTTTCCTAAGAAAAATACAGCATATTTACGTTCAAAATTATTTCCGCTTAATTCTTCTAAAATACGCAATCCAATCAAAATGAGCACAAGACACGACACAAGGCAAATTCCGAGACAAATGACAGATTTTCCCATTACATATGAAAATAAATCTAGTAAGCTAGCAATTACAGGGATGATCCAGTAGGTCGTTACGCCAATAAGAAATGGAAGAATATTAGACCGTCAACAGCGCCCTCTACCGGAATTGCACGTTATTATGCATGACATCCAGGGATAGTCAAATAACTTTGACAGTTAGCCTCCGGTTTAGCATGGTCGAACTAATAGTAAAGCAACAGGTGACTGTTTTCAGCATAATTAACATATGATTAATTAACAATGAAATTCACGAGGTGAACAATTCATCTTTCCTGTTATTTTATCTCCATCTTAAAGCTTTCTTCTTGCTTTAAAAAAGTAAAAAAAAACATCATTCGCTTTACAAACAAACCTTCCAGTTTAATTGATTATTTAATTTCAATTTCCACTACAATTACGAACTCTACGAGCTGTACGGCGAACTCACTGCCATTCTGTGGATTCGACTCGCCAGGTCTAATCACGTCACTAGAATGATACCGAACGACCCAGCCCGTCGTTTTTGGGTCTTCCACATGGAAAGAGGAGGCATGAAAGGCCAAAATTGAGATGAAGTGATGGCGTTCACAAGAATAAAAAATCAAATGACGACAGCATTCAACCGTTGATAAGTAAGTAAGTAATTTTAATAAACTACATTCCTCTAACAATGCACTATGGAAGACATAAAATGTTTTGATTCGCTGTCATATTTCTTTTACTTTACTATTCAGGTGTATATTACTTGGACCTTGGAGAAAGGTTTTTGCGCATAGCTCATAACGGATACTTATGTTATAAAATTTGCATAACAAAATGAAGTTTAATCGTTCTCCCCGCCTTCTCTCTGTGGTTAACTAGCATAAAAGATGCAATTGAGTAAAACCAGCTCTAAAGCTCAGACCAGAGCTCACGTAATACCCGTGGATACCGAACAAATAAAAAACAACCCGACTACAAAAGTCGCACGAGTGCATGTGGTAGGAAAAGCGTGCGATCGAAATACCAATAAACGAGTTCGAATGAAACTCAACCTGGCGCACACGCAAAAACCCAAAACCCACTTGGTTCCGCTTATTTGCACCGGAAGCACTCATAAGTTCCGGCCGTTTGGTTCCAGTTAACCTTTTCCGCTTGGTCCGATTTAGCTTCTGGTCTTTTTTTACCTATCTCTTTCTTTCTATCTGCCTCTCTTTCTGGGTATCTTCTTACTGTTGTCTCTCAAGCAGTAAAAAAAAGGGAAATAAAACAACCAAACACACACACACACACACACACCCACACACCAAACATAAACGGTTCGTTTCGGATGCTGTAAGATCGGTTGTGGCGGTGTGTGATCCCATTTCCATATGGATTGGTTCAATTTCACCTTCAGCGCGGACGAAGGAGTTATGTTACGGCGTATGAATTCAATCTACCGCAGCGAACCATGACCAGCAGCAGCGGGAGGATATTCTGAGCCCGAGTACATCCCAATGCCACACTGAACACAGAACCCACAAGGTGAAAAGCAGGTCGTCGGAGGAGTCAAATCGAAGTGTACGTGTGGATGGAATGGCGGCAGAACGACGGGGGGAGGGTATAGGAGTATTGAGATTTGTTGAACCGAGACGATGCAATGAGAAATTATTACGATTGACGTTGGAGTTTCGTGATGATAATATTTGAAAGTTGAAGCATAAAAGTTAGGCATGCGAACGGGGCGAGCATTATTAAATGGTGGCTCTCAGCAATGCAGCTGCTCTCTTTGCAAAACTTATTTCTGAAGTTACTTTGGAAACAAAAATAGTTCCATAAAAGTTTGATTGTTTTAAAATATTTGTAAACAGTGCAATTTGATTTAAAAAATCAATTAATGTGCTTAAAAAACCACACAACAAGTCATCTTAGTCACTCAAGTTGTTTTATAATTATTACTTTAAGCTTGTGATTTCCATTTATGTAGCAGAAATTAGCAAATAAACACACTTTTGAAAATGGGCGTCCATATCTCGATAAATACATATTTAATATAAAACAACTTATTCATGCACACAAAATATTGATTAACATAACTTTTGAAAATACAAAACATACAAACATAAAATAAAAATGAGCACTCACATTACCATGCCTACATTCAGTGTCATTCCAGTTTCTGTTTTATTTTCCTTTTCGGTTCTGCATTTCGAAAGAAAAAAGCTGTTCCATTAATCGTTTCCACTGGCACTGGGTGCAGCAAGGATCATCGCCTACTATGCAAATTGATGCAACACATCCCCGACACATCAGCGCAAACAAGACCACACAAATTACGCCCTAACGGTGGATGGTGTTGTACGGATCATGTTAAGTTTATTTTAATCACCCTTGTGGATAACAGAGACATGGCGAAACCGAAACCGTCGCAACACTGCTCAGTAGTGGCTGCGAAGAAACGGTAAGATGGGCCAAACTTTTCGCCGGAGACAAGTTAATCAAATTAAAATTGCAACAGCCAAGGTGCAGAAATATGTTTCACACCGCTGGTGGAATAGTTCAGCGAGAAACTCGGAGATGCAATGGCAGCAAATGAACGTTGCGCAAGGCGCTGTATGTTTTGTCCACAAACGAACGACACACCGGCTCGTGTACCCACTGAATATGAGCAAAAGTTGAAATTCATTAAATGTAAATTTCTGCTGCGGATGTAGTAAGGATACGGCGGTGATCGTGTTCTCGTTTTTTTCGTGTTCGTCCTGTCATTTTACGCCACGCTAATGTACGGGGCGTGTGGGGCTGTGTACTGCTTTTTAATTCCTTTTTCGCCTGATAACGCTTTGAATAAAGTTATGTAGAAAGGATGTCGTGCAACGCCGTTTTGCGAGTGTTTGGTGAGAGGAAGCGAGGAAATGTTTTTCCATCGCAAGAAAAATAAAAGCAAATGAAAACGTTGCTTTGATGAACTGAAACGGTAACTGCACGGAAGGATGTAGGCTGGGTTGTAGCGCAGAAAATGAAGAAAACAAAACTCGACTCTGAACTCTTTCATAAATATGTATTGAAACTTTAGACATGTGGATTAGCTTTGCGAAGGCTCTGGCGCAGTTTTATTTTTAATTTTAATTAAATAACAAGCTGGCGTGGCAAGGTGTTCTTTGTTGAAGTTTGCTTTAGAAAAGTCATATGTTGTATACACGACTGTAGCTTTTAATGCTTGTTTTGATGCCTTCTTGATTGACTTGCAAAAACACCGGCATGGATAATACAGGCATCTAAACACAAGAAAGTAAGCTGAAAGGCATTATTTTTTTAAACTTCGTCGAAGTTTGGATAAGATAACACAAATGTTCAACTTAAGAAATTATAAAAACCAATATTAAAACAAGCTTTCCACAAGTACATTTTCGAGCCAAATGGAAGGTTTTTTAAACACGCCAGTTTGTGGGTATAAAAAAGTAAGTATACTTACTTATAGTAAGTATAGGAAGTAAGATAAATACGAAAAAGTATAAAAGATAAGTATGCTTATTTTAAACGAGCAAATAAAGTTCAAGCTACAAAAAGGCTATTGAACAGTGTTTATATAGAATGAATTTAATTCATCCAGGTTGTTGGAAATATTTTGCATGAAAGGTTTCATGAAAGTTTTCACAAACACTTGACGAAAGACTAATTGCCCTAGATGAACTTGCCTAGATCAATAATGAATTTAGAATAAGGAAAAGAAGACAAATGAATAAACAGTAGCAAACAGAACACGGACATCGTAACACACGTTTTAAGGGTTTCGGAGAAAAAAAACATTTTTGCGAAAGATACAGTGCGCGGATACAACGTTAAGTAAGATTTCCCACATTTTTGGTCCTTCGAACCGGATCCGTGTGCTAAGTATCTCTCTTCGCTCTACCACAAGAGCATCGGTAATTTCGGTACGCTCCGCATCACGAGCACGGCGCAGCATCCTACGCGCCAATCCGAAATTTGCGCGCTGAGTTCATTGGTCTAGGGCAAGGTCAACGGTCGGGCTCACGCATTACATTAATCGCTCGGAGTTAAAGTGTTAATACTTTTTCGAAGTTCAGTTTTTTAATCACGCGTTCGGTAGTGAAAGTGATAATGGACAAAAAACTGAAAGCTGCACAACACAAAAAGCTCATTGCGTTGGAGCATATCAAATCGCTGGAGCGGTTTAAAGAGTCCTTCAGCAGCGGTGACGCCAGCCAGATTCCGGAGGCGATGGAGGGGCTGGAGCAGCACAGGAGCGACTTTTTTGCCGCGGTGGCAAAACTGGAGGAATGCGACGACAGCAGCGAGGCAATTCAATCCTGTATCCACGACAGGATCGATATGGAAGAACGGTGTCGGCGACTAAAATCTTTCTTAAGAGAGAATCAACGCAAGGAAGCTAGCCCGCTGAACGATTCGACACTTTTGGCAAATTCTACTCTCGCGTTTGGACGGCCAAACGCAACCAACCTTCGGTTGCCAAAAATCGATCTACCTACGTTCGATGGGGATTCGACAAAATGGTTGTCATTCCGCGATCGTTTTGTTTCGATGATTGACGCTTCAGCAGAATTACCACCCATTGCTAAGCTTCAATATCTTCTTTCTTCATTGAAGGGCGAAGCAGCGGTGCCCTTTGAACATGTGGCTCTGACGACCGAGAACTACGCAGTGACGTGGGCGTCACTACTTAAGCGTTACGATAACCCGCGAACCCTGATTCGCGAGTACTGGCGGAAGTTACATTTTCTTCCGGGAATCGAGACGCAAACTGTCGACGGGTTAACGTCGTTGGTGGATGAATTCACACGGAATGTGAAGGGACTGGTGAAGCTACAAGAACCAGTCGATTCATGGGACACCCCCTTGTCCAACTTGCTACTGATGAAAATGGACGACGAAACCATTTTAGCTTGGGAGGAACACTCAGTACAGTTTAAAAGCGATAAATACAGTGAGTTGATCGAGTTCCTGCAGGATCGAGTGCAAATTCTGAAAGCGAGAAACAGCTTGGTGTGCGGAAAGATGGCTTCTACCAAGGTGGCCGGCGCATATCGTCTTCCTGCACAACGAAAATCAATCATAAACGCAGCTGCAGTGCAGAAGAATCCATCCAGCTCTGCTTCTTTTCAACAGCAGACATGTCCGTTACAGTGTCCGGATCCTCATCTGTTACGCAATTGTCCGGTATTTATCAGCAAGGATATACAACAACGACGAGACATCGTCAAAACAAAGGGTTTATGTTGGAACTGTCTTAGTAGTTCTCACCAAGTGAAATTGTGCAAATCCGGGTATTCGTGCCGCTCATGCCACGAACGTCATCATAGCCTACTTCATCACGCATCGCAATCATCTGTAACTGTGCAACCAAAAGTTACTTTAGCAGCACAATCCGACGACGAAATGGTGTTCCTAGAGACTGCATTAGTTTACATCGAAGACGATTATGGCACGAGATACGAAGCAAGGGCGCTTCTTGATTCTGGTTCGATGTCAAATTTCATATCGGAATCATTGGCTCGGAAACTCGTGACACCTCGTATGAAAGTGAATGTGTGTATTTCTGGCATCGGCAAAGCAATGCACCAGGTGAAGGGTTCGATCACCGTTAATGTTCGATCCAAGGACCTACATTTTGCCACACCGATGGAATTTTTCATTTTGGACGCACCTACGGCAGACATTCCTACCAAACCGATAGACGTTTCTTCATGGAAAATGCCGAATGTGACGCTTGCAGATCCGAATTACCACGTTCCTGGTAAGGTGGATATCGTCATCGGTAGTAATCCATTTTGGGAGCTTCATACTGGACGCAAGCGATCGTTAGGAACCGGCAAGCCGTGGCTAGTGGAGACCCAATTGGGATGGGCTGTTTCCGGGAATGCAATGCATTCATCTCAGTCCACACGAGTATGTCATGTTGCAACGAGGGAAATTCCATTGGAAACAATCATGACACGTTTCTGGGAGAGCGAAACCATCTCCGATGAGCCGGCTCTGTCGGTGGAAGAAGACATCTGTGAGAATCATTTCATCGCCAATACAACTCGGGATGATTCTGGAAGGTATGTCGTTAGCTTGCCACACAAATCTAATCCTAGTGTCATTTTAGGAACCTCAAGGCAAATAGCAGATCGTCGTCTGCTAGCGGTAGAACGGCGCCTGAAGTGTAATCCTGACATGAGAGAAGCATACTCATCGTTTATGCAAGAGTATGAACACTTGGGACACATGAAAAGGCTCGAGGAGCCAATCGATGATTCGTGTCCACACTATTACTTACCGCACCATGCTGTGGTAAAGGAATCCAGCACGACCACCAAGGTTCGTGTAGTTTTCGATGCGTCGTGTAAGACGACGTCAGGTTTTTCGTTGAACGACTCACTGCTGGTTGGACCTGTCGTTCAACAAGATTTGTATACGATAATGCTCCGATTTCGATCCCATGCTATTGCGATCACGGCCGACGTTGAAAAGATGTACCGTCAAATTCGTCATCACTCTGCAGATAAAAACTTCCTTCGAATTCGGTACAGAAAGGATCCGTCAGAACCCATAGCAACCTACGAGCTTCAGACAGTAACTTATGGTACCGCATCTGCGCCATTCTTGGCCACACGAACGTTGAAGCAAATTGCCTACGATTGTCAAGAACAATACCCTCGCGCAGTGAATCCGGTGCTTCGAGATTTTTACGTGGACGATCTATTGACGGGGACGAACGAGTTGTCGGAAGCGATCGAGATGCAGAAACAAATTTCAACCATGTTGCAGTCGGCTGGGCTCACGTTGAAGAAATGGGCATCGAACAGTCCTGAGGCGCTTCATGGGATCCCTCAGGAGGATTTGGCGTTGCAAACTCCTCGGGAATGGAGTACGGCGCAATTTGTGTCCACTTTGGGACTGATCTGGGAACCAACTGAAGACATGATCCGATTTCGCATCGAACTACCACCTGCCGCACCATCATTAACAAAGCGCTTAGTGTTATCATACATCGCGAAGATATTCGACATACTTGGATTGCTAGGCCCAACGATCGTGCTTGCAAAAATATTTATGCAACAATTATGGTCGTTCAAAGAGAATGGTGCTACACTGGATTGGGACAGCGTACTACCATTAAATCTTCAACAGGAGTGGAACAAGTTTCACTTGTCGCTACACTCTTTGCGGGAACTGCGCATTCCACGGTTCATGTCTCTCCCAAACCCAACTACCATCCAATTGCACGTCTTCGCGGATGCCTCTCAAGCAGCATACGGAGCCTGCTGTTATCTTCGAGCAGAAAATCAAGGTGGAATTTCTGTAAACCTGGTGACCGCGAAGTCGAAGGTAGTGTCGCTGGCGAATTCGCATTCTATCGCCAGACTCGAGCTCTGCGCTGCACGTTTAGCGGTGCACTTGTTTCAAAGAATCAGTCGTTCACTCAACATACCTATCACCACCTTCGGTTGGACTGATTCGATGACAGTGCTACAATGGCTGAACTCACCTCCACGTCGCTGGACGCCCTTTGTCGCCAACAGAGTGGCACAGATTCAGGAGGAAACTCGCATCAAATGCTGGAGACACGTCCCTGGGGTGGACAACCCAGCAGATGATATTTCTCGTGGTCTGCTTCCAGATAAGCTTTTAGCTTCCCATCGCTGGTGGCATGGACCACATTGGTTATGCAACAAGGAAGAAGATTGGCCACATGAAACCACAATCGCAGACGAAACCATTGGTCATGAAGAGGAAAGATCTGTACAAGTGGTGTCTGCAATTTCTTCTACGAACGATTTTGGCAGCCAATACTTCGCACGATCTTCGGATTACCTGAAACTTCGTCGAACCACCGCCTACGTTCTACGCTATCTGCGTTGTTTAAAGGAAGGGAAATCGTCGGTATCAGCAGTGAACATGAAACGTACGCTAGCAGAACTCATCGCATTGGTTCCAGCAATCTCAAAGGATGAACTACTTCATGCTGAGGTACGCTTGTCTCAACTGGCTCAGAATTATTCGTTTCCCGAGGATCTTCACGCAATCACGAGTGGCAAGGACATCCCGCGACACTCACGGTTAAGATGGCTATCTCCTTTCATCGATCATGCGGGAACGTTACGTGTTGGTGGCCGGCTTCGGAATGCTCAGATAATAGATGACACCAAACATCCGATCGTGTTATCATCGAAACATCCGCTTGCAGCATTATTGGCTCGTTGGTACCATCATAAACTGTTGCATGCTGGACCGCAACTTCTACTCGCATCACTTCGTCAGCGATACTGGATACTTGGAGGACGCAGTTTAACAAAAACTGTTTTTCATCGGTGTCACCAGTGTTTTAAAAGTAAACCTTCGTTGGTGAAACAGACTGTCGCTGATCTTCCTACATCGAGAGTGTCACCGACAAGACCGTTTGCTGTGTGTGGAGTAGACTATTGCGGACCGGTGATGATTAAGTCAGCTGTTCGAAATCGAAGTGCGACAAAGGCGTACATAGCCATATTCGTATGCTTCTCAACGAGAGCAGTGCACATTGAACTGGTCAGCGATCTAACGTCTTTTGCCTTTTTAGCGGCGCTTCGTCGGTTCGTCGCGCGCAGAGGACTAGTCGCTGAAATCCATTCGGACAACGCTACCAATTTCAAAGGGGCTGCGCACGAGCTGCATCGTCTCTATCAGATGCTGAAGTGCAAAGACACTGATCGAGAAGTTATTTTCAATTGGTGCACTAATCACGAGATCCAGTGGAAGTTTATTCCCCCACGGGCGCCTCATTTCGGTGGGTTATGGGAGGCTGCGGTACGGTCGGCTAAGCATCACATTGTGCGGACGATAGGAACGGCGAGCCTCACCCAGGAAGGCTGGTTAACACTGTTGGCTCAGGTCGAGCAATGTCTCAATTCGAGACCACTAGTTCCGTTATCAAGCGAGCCCACTGATATGGAACCATTGACACCGGGTCATTTTTTAATAGGGTCAAACATGTTAGCACCACCACAGATTGATCGTAGAAATATTAGTTCAAATCGGTTAAAGGAGTACGAGCTAGTTCAGAAACACCTTCAATGTATATGGGCACGGTGGTACCCCGAATATTTGCAGCAATTACAGGCCCGTGCAAAGAATGCTGCTCTAAAACCGATAGAATTAAAGGAGGGACAACTCGTAATAGTCCGGGAAGACAATAATCCACCTACATTGTGGCCAATGGGTAGAATTACGAAATTGCACCCAGGGAAGGACGGAGTAGTTCGCGTTGTTACGTTGCGAACGGGTGCAGGAAAGGAAATAGTGCGTGCCACTGCTAGGTTAGCAATTTTGCCAGATCCTGATATTATTCAAGATTGCTAATAGTTAGGAAAGCGTATGATAGGAAATCACTTCACTTACACTAGTTCACGTTGTGAATAATTTAACACTTGTTCATCAACCAAGCCATTTAATTGAATTCATAGATAAGCCACCATGTGTTAGATTAGTTTAAAGAAGTTCCTTCTTTGGTGGCCGGGAATGTTGGAAATATTTTGCATGAAAGGTTTCATGAAAGTTTTCACAAACACTTGACGAAAGACTAATTGCCCTAGATGAACTTGCCTAGATCAATAATGAATTTAGAATAAGGAAAAGAAGACAAATGAATAAACAGTAGCAAACAGAACACGGACATCGTAACACACGTTTTAAGGGTTTCGGAGAAAAAAAACATTTTTGCGAAAGATACAGTGCGCGGATACAACGTTAAGTAAGATTTCCCACACAGGTCATATTCTAAATTTTGTGTAGTTGTCAAAACTTTGGCTGGAGGATAGATATTAGTTAGAGGCGCAAAAACCAGCATTTTCGTGATGCTTTTCAGACGAGCGAATATTAAACCACTAATATTAAACTGAAATATTTTTTATTTCAATTTAAACGTAATACTTTAGAACTGTATTTAAAACATTCTTACAAATCACGGATGTTTAAGCTCGACTAGTTTGCGGTACTCACTCGACAAAAGTTAATGTTTTTATAGTAATTTTTTGATTATGTTACCCATAAAACAAAACGAAACCTTTTATTTGTTTCGTAAAGTATTTGTAAACCGAGTGGGGAACAGTACACATTAAGTAATGAAAATTTATTCGACATTTTGACAAATTCTAGTTATAAATTTGCGAAACATTGTTTTCAGAAACACGTCTTTGAACAAATGCATCTCGATTATCATGAAAAATACTTTTGGTTTTGAAGAATCTCGATATTTATTGCCATATTTATATCTCCTTGTTCTTGTTTGTAGTCTTTCTTTAGTACTAGAGTTTCAAACAGTTATTTCACAACTTGTCAGAAATTGAACAATTGTATTGGATCCTCCTTATAAAGACTTGATTGTAAAATAATTATAAAAAGGTAGTTCAATATAAAATGAATTATTTTTGTTAAAATAAGCATATGAATTTAAACTTATTCTTACAAAGTTTAAAGATACATATAAACTTTAACAGAGATTGAAAACATCCAACAAAATATTAATGCAAACGATTGAAGAACGTCGTATTCGCTTATCAAACGCATCTTCGTATTTTATGCTCCATAATTAATACCATGCACTGAAGGTTGATACTGACACTTCAATCGAAAGTAAACCCTGCCAGCGCAGTTGAAAGATGGGACTGAATAATGCAAGAATTGAAAGGCACTTCGGAAATGCAAACCCCCCTGTTCCGAAGCGATAAAAAGTGAAATTGAAAAGTAACAAAACGGCCAAACATACACGAGATGTTCGCCAATCAAATTTACGATAACCGTATTAACCTTTTCATTAGCCGTCTCGCATACGCATAAAATACCGTACTCGAGGCGCCTTCCGGATCGTCACTTTTTCGGAACATTACATAAGTGTCGCAAAATAAAAACGGAACTCAGGCAGACACAATCGAGTCACGGCGGTTATGGAAGAGAGTGGCACAAAACAGGAGAAAAAAACACAATGAAACCAATAAGCAAATGAATGCCGTGACATTCAAAATGACATCGAACGGGGAAGTGGAACAGGCACGCGCCTGTTCCCAATGCGTGCTGCTGCTGTCCTTCGCCACTGGCCGGAAATCGAACGCATCCCGGAAGCATCGGAATCGGATCGGAAGGTTTTTAAAAATGTACCACGTCGACTCCCGCACTTCAAACAAAACAAATCATTCCACCGTTTCACATAAGCAGACGCCAACGGTCGCCATAAAATGTGGATGCTTCCGAAGATGGGCGTTAAATATTTTCCGATACTAATAAAATAAAATTCGGCAAACGATTCATTTGAATTTTCTGTGTGTGTTTCTGTGTGCCTCGTTGCTCATTTTTCGCTGCCCTTCTTCATGCCGATTTTTGACAGACGCACCATACATTTTTCGCACCATTTCGCCCCGGGATGGTGGAAGATGGAAATAAATTTACATATTTATCATCGCATCCCAAGTCGTACACTTTTGCCAAAATTTAGTATGAGGTTCGCTTTCAAGTATGTATGTGTGTGTTGTTTTTATTGCCTTTGCGCTTCTTCCGATACCGATTCCGGTTACGTTACGGTCCGATTGGGCACTATTATGAGCAGCGAGGATGAGGATCGAATCTTATGCTCACGGATGCATAATTTTGTGCGCGCAGTTCAGATACTCGGGATTATCAAATCGCGCACATATTAGCGATGCCATTTTCACGAACGGGAAGATTAAAAACCCCATTATGATATTACGAAATCATCCACTTTTTGCTCGCTTTTTAAGCAATTCGTGTGACATTTCCGCTGTGATAACTATTTCCCAGACCAAAAACAAAAACAGAGTATTAGCTACTCAAACAAAATGTTACATAATCGGAACGGAAAGAAACCTTAAGCTGGAAAAGGTGTTATGTCAAAGCATTGGCATGGGGGGGGGGGGCACAAATTCTTCTCTAAAAGGACTAATGGTTAAGCAGCGCTGGCAGCAGCCACAACGTAAATCATAAATCTTCATCGTTTCTGATGAATGCGTACGACATGGGGCATTCCCGAAATTAGCTTCACCTTAACCGGTCCAGAACGAAACGCAGCGCACGACTCACACGGCACCAAAGTCACGTACGGTCACGATCGGGCGTAGATTTTCTCCCATTCGCCCGGCTACCGGGCTCACGTCATGGCTTCGCTTTATCAATTAGGCCATCTCAATTAGGGTGTCCGTTTCACTTTTCCGCTAATTATCGACCCGTTTGTGCGCCATTAGTGGCGTCCCAAATAGTACACTCTCGCCCGTTCACTCGTGCTCAATCAATTCGTCCAAATAAATGTCAGTGAGTAGGAAGCTGCAATCTTCCCCCGAAAGTATGCAATCAGCTCGTAAATTTGACGTTCATGGTGACGATCGTACGGATCGGATGTTGGTAATGCCCGTCCCGTCCAGAAGATGAGTTCTTTTGCAATTCGGTCTGACCACTCCCAGGGGCGTACCCTTTGGACAAAAGGAAAAGGGCGCAGTGTTGTGATGAGTGTCCAAAGATGACCCGTTCGAAGCAGTTTGTCGACGAGTCTTGCTGCACATTAAGGGTAGACGGACCGGAAAAAAATTATTTCGTCGATCGTCAATCCCATCGCTCGATCGAGTACGGGACCGTAAGAATTGATACCTTCGTAACCGGTTTTGATTGGTGTGGTTAAGAAAACATGGACCCTTTTTGGGCAACGAATCAATAATTATACGCTGTGTTTCACTATCCAGCATGGTTTATCTTTCTAGCATTGAAATTAGTAACCATTAAATTCAGGATATGTAGTAAGCGCAATATTTGCTGAAATGAATTCTCAATGTCAATTAAGTATAATTTACTATATGGTTTAGTGTTGTCAAAATGGAAATGTTCTTTTTAAAACGCTTTGTTACGGCTCTTCTGTTTATAGTTACCGAAAATGGGGACATTGCTTTTTTTCAACCTAATATTGGAAATTCACTTCGAATTTCACCATCGCTTGGCAGAATGCCATACAAATTTCCCTACACCCCGATAACGCTGATACGATCCATCATTTCCGTTCGTTCTTTGTGTTCCAACTCGTCAAAACTTTTTCCGCAACTACCACAACCGTAGCGTGATATTAACTTCCATACGGTCCATAGAATGTGACACTCTTCCGGCGGCACAAATTCTCTTCTCCTTTGGGATGTTTTATCCTTTTCTGGCTGAAATCACTGAACATACCAGTGGGGGCCGCACAGAGCCAGGTATGTTCACAAAGGTAGAGCAGAAAAAGAAAAAAACGCGCCTGCTGAACTAATTCCACCCGGTATCGCTTATCGGATCGTTCCAAAAACTGAGCACGAGAATATATGCGGCCCTTCGTACTAACCATGCGAGTAAAAGATGGTAGCAGTAACCCTATCGGGAGTTCCTACGTAACTCGATGACACGTTCCGGTACGGCGAAAATGTGGAACAATTCCAGTTGGATCATCGACGCCTTCGCTCGGTATCGCTTGTGAGCGGTACGTGTGGGGCTGGCTGAATGGCCGGAAGGCACGCCTTGCGATTCCCACGCGATTCAATGCCTGCTGTTCTTTTCGATTTATTTTGCCATTTCGGAACGTTTGTTTTTTTTTGTTCTTCATGCTCCGGAAACCAGATTTTCCTACCCGTGATCCCCTGGGTGATAGAAAAAATCGGTGTCCTTGAAAGAATTGAACGGTAGAACGTGTGTGCGTAGAAAGATACGGGAAAGGTGCTTTTGGAATTATTATTTTTTCTACTGCACCACAATAAGGATATGACAGGGTGGACTAAGACACAAAGAATGTCAAATAAAACCGGAAACGAAACTGAAATCCGGAAGGGATAAGTACGACATGGTGTGCACTTTATTATTGGCCAGCAAAGGTAAACGTATGACAGTTGTTTTCGGAAGGTTATACTCTTGTTTCAAGGTTTGTTCTACTGGAAACGGCACTGCGATAAATGACCTATAAAAAACTGGCCATATTAAATTAGGAGAGAAAACATCTAATAGGAATAGAATACACATAAACTTTGGCATGTGAGAATGTTATGCAAGTTGCTATTTCTTTATCGAAACCGTCGTTGATCTGTCAAGTTAATTATCTATTCGTTTATGTGGATGGAAACAAAGCTTTCAGCTAAATGGATACGGAATGGCAAAAGTTTCCTAGAGCTTTCCTGACTAGGACTTTGAAAAAAAGAATCACAATGTGATCAGTTATTATCGTGCTGTCGAATGCTGTCTAATGCTGTCTTAATGCTGTCTAAATATCAAATAATACTAGATTTAATTATGTTGCTTGCATTGCTGCATCCCATTGCTGCATCCCATGTTCCCTGAATAGAACAAACAAATTAGTTGCTACAAGTTCGAAGTAAAATTAATTATGGTTCAACGCTGGAATTCCCACATTCAACATACGATAACCACAACATACCTGTTCTGATGTACGTAAGTCAAATATGGAACGTTTCCATCAGCCCTTAAAATATGCAATTTCAATAGAAATGATAAATTCGTAAACATTTATCAAGTCTAATTTTGAGTGGAATCAATTGAAACGTTTTACTGATATACTTGCTCTATGCAGAGTTCTGCCACTATATATTCAGGCTGAAGTAATATACGAGATACAGAAGAATGCATCAATCGAAAATTCTACGCAACAATGGGTTCTCATTTTCCTTTCCATTACCAAGCAAAATATTCCGCTCTGAAACAATAATAATTCGAGGAAATGTGTCATATTCGTGGAGTGCCGTTCCATCTCGATAAATTTTCCATTGAACTTTGTACTTTATGCTTTTCATCGTATGGAAGAAAGATCAGTTCTGTGTAGGTTTTGCTGCAGAGTAGGAAGAACGGCCATACCGTATCGACCTATAATGATGAGTCGGGCTTGCGACACGTCTTTATTCGTTGGTGATTCGAACAGAAGAGAGAGGCTTGTACTCCTATTTTGCTAACGCATGCATCCAGCATCCACACACATGTATGCAAGGCAGCGTTTACCATACATGGTACTCTTCTTAGCTTGTAGTATACCAGTTGGTATATAATTCCTCCGGGGGTAAGAGTCGAGACGTCCTCGGCTGACGTGGTATAGGTGTGCCTCATCATTACATTCGTTTACATTTTTTTTATACAACGTTATAATTCATTTGCTTAATTACTACTTAATACTTAATTACTGATTTACTTATTTTCTAACCCTGGATAATCCCTAACGATTAACCTTTAAGTCGCTTGATTTTGTTTTTATGACGCTTTACTCCTCGATTGTTCATGAAAGTTCTTTCTTTGACGATATTGGCTGTTGTTTTGTTTGCTCTTGGTTGAGTTTTTGTCCGAATATTTGGTGTTACGTATACATTTGTGGCTTCTTGTACAGTTGGTGGTATTTCTCTTTTACAATTCTTGCTTATTTGTCGTTTAACGGCTGCTTCTAGGTTGTGTTTTGCATCGGCAAAGAGTTGGTTGGAGCTTTCTAATATTTGCGCTGAACTAAAGTTATTTGCGTGATTGAACGTTAATTCATTAGGAGTATACTTAGTGGCTGAATGGATTGTATTGTTGTATAGCGCTACTGCTATCCTTATCGTAGATTTGACGTCGTTGTTTTCGTACTTGTGTTTATTTGTGTTGTAAATCTCGGTGATTGTACTATGTGTTTTTTCTATCTGTCCGTTGGATTCTGAGCATGAAGCGTATTTCAGAGCCACTCCTAATGATCCCAAATAGTTTTTGAGTTGCGTTGATCTAAACGTTGTTTCATGATCAGTTATTATCTCGCTGGGTATACCGTATTGTGCAAAATATTGTGAAAGCTTTCTTTGTACTTGGATAATGTTCTTGTTTTTTATGTGTAACATTTGTAGATGTTTCGAAAACGAATCGATTAACGACAAGAAACTCGTATGGTTTATTATGTAAATATCCATGTGTACACGTTCTAAGGGTCTGCTGGTTACTGACCGCGGGGATATTTTTATACGGTATGGCTTACGTTCGTATTTGTGAACATTACAAACTTCGCAATTGTTTATATAATTCTTTATCCGCCTCTGCATATTTGGGAAGAAGAAAGCACGTTTGAGTTTGCATTCGACCTCTGATATTCCCCGATGAGCCCTTTCGTGTTCTCTGGATATGATAATATCCTGATTGTTCGTGTCTATTACGTCTTCGACTATTGTTTTTGCCATGACAAAGTGACCTTTAATTGAATAATTGTCCCTGAAAGCCGTTTGTAACACTTGCGTTAATTCTTCTGGGACAAGAATTGCAGTTTGCTTACTATTATGAAATTTCAGTAAGTAGCGCTTGAAGTCTTCTATGCCAAAATTGTTTTTAGTTATTACTGTTCTTTGGAAATTAGGGAATGGCGTTTCTCTTACAACAGTTGAGTTTGTGTTTGAAATTTTGAAAATTAGCTGGTTGCGATAGTAATTAATCGGTCTGTTCGTTATATGGATGAAGTAATCACTTGAATCGTCGGCAGAATGTACAGTTCCAGAGGATTCGCCCTTTTCATGATTCGTAGCTTTCAGTGAGACCGTTTTTTTTACAGTAACGTTTTGAGTTATTGTTTCGTTTGCGTTGACTTCTTGCGATATTCGACTCAGCGCGTCTGCTACGATGTTAGTCTTTCCTTGCCTGTATTTTACATCATAATCGTAACTCTCTAACTCTAATCGCCAATTAAGTATTTTTGAATTTTTAAATGATGTTTTTATGAATACTAACGGCTTATGGTCGGTCACAAGGGTGAATTTATTGCCATAGAGATATGGTCTGTACTTTCGTATGGCCCAAATTATCGCAAGAGCTTCTTTCTCAGTAGTCGAGTAGTTACTTTCTGTTTTGTTTAGGGTCCTGCTGCTGAATGCGATAGGTCTTTCTTTACTTTCTTGTATTTGCGACAAGACTGCACCAAGTGCATAATTGCTCGCATCTGTTGTCAAGATGAATGGTAGGTTAAAGTTGGGATATGCTAACACCTGGTCTGAGGTAATAATATTTTTCAATTCTCGAAACGCTTTAAGATAATGTTCGCTTTCGAAATTTACTATAGTATCTTTTTTTAAGCAATTGGATAACGGTTTAGCTATTTTTGCGTAATCTCTTATGAATCTTCGATAGTATCCGGTCAATCCTAAAAATTGTTTTAATTCTTTTTGCGTTGTTGGTAGTTTCCAATTAGATATTTTTTCTATTATTTCGGGATTTGGCTTGACGCCCTTTGAACTTATTATATGCCCTAAAAAATGAGTTTCTTTTTTGAGAAATTCGCATTTATCTAATTGGATTTTTAAATTGAAAGCTGTTAATCGTTTCAGGATGCTATCCAAATTTTTTAGATGTGAAGTTAAGTTTTCACCAATAACAATGATATCGTCTAAATAAACGAAGCAAATAGATCCAATAAGACCAGATAGAACATGGTTCATCATGCGTTGGAACGTAGCTGGCGCGTTTTTCAATCCAAATGGCATTCTGGTAAATTCAAAATGCCCCTGTCCAGTCGAAAATGCAGTTTTTTCTTGATACGCTGGATCCATTTGGATCTGATGGAAGCCTGATTTCAAATCTAAAGTTGTGAAATATGATGATTTGCCTAAATTATCGAGTATCTCTTCAATTTGAGGAATAGGATAACGATCGTTAACAGTTTTCTCATTGAGTTTGCGATAATCTATAACAACTCTTATTTTTTTTCGGCCTGAGGCGTCATTTTTCTTAGGAACCACCCAAATTGGTGAAGAATATGGGCTACTCGAGTGAACAATAATTTCATTGTCTAGCATTTCTTGTATTTGTTTTTCTACATCTGATTTGAAATGATGTGGAAATCTGTAGGATTTTGAATAGGTTGGTTCGTTATCTTTTGTAATTATTTTATGCTTTATAGCACTTGTCGAAGAGAGTTTCTCGCCTTCTTTCAAAAGTACTTGAGAATTTTCAATTATTGTATTAAGTAAACTATCTTTTTCTAATGGAAAGAGATGTTCTGTACGGATCAAGGATTCTATAATTTTTTTATCTAATACTTCAAGGTTACGTACAGAGATAGGCGTAATAGTTTCAAAATTATTTACTTTCAACCCAAATGTTTTCTTTTCCGTTGGGAATTTTTGATGGAAACTTAAAACATTAACGGTTGATTTGCCATTTTCGGCTCTATATAAACCTGGCTTTATAATACAATTTTTGTAAAGTGTTTGAAAACGCGGAACAAACCAGTCACCGTCCTTTAGTGTATTAATTGTGATTAAATGGTTAAATATTCTTTTAGATGGAAAGTATTTAGTGAAAGGGAAAGTAATTCCATTGATAATAATAACTTCTTTTGTATAATCGATAATGGAGTTGTTTTCAGCAAAAAAGTTAGACCCTAGTATTCCATCGAAAATGTCGTGGAAATTTACTAAATAGTAAGTCTGTTTTGGCAATCCAAAACCAAGTAGATTAATCTGCCCTTTGCTGTGGACGCAATGCTCGCCTGTTATATTTTTGACACGTGTGTCCTTAATCCAGGTAATCGAAGATTCGGGAATTACACCATGTCTAAGAATGTTCTTATTCGAGCCAGTATCGATTAATAGTTTCAAATTTTGCCCACTTTTAGAGTTTGTGCAGTTCAAATACGGAAGGTAATCTAAGCTGGTTGGGTTACCTCTGTAACTTCCCAAAAATTTGACATAATTTCTCCTTCACAATCGGAAGCATTGGCATCAAGTTGTGGAATTTCGTTATTATTCATAACATTTCTGTTAATCGTTAATTTGCTTCTAATAGACGGATCAACATCCATTTTCTCAGTCGGAGGTTTATATCGAATTTGTTCTGGCTTAATCTGGTAATTCGTTTGGCCAGTAACCCGTGCCTCTGTGTGTATTTTCCTCGAGTCTGCATTTGTTGTAAAACTGTTTAATATTCTATTACTTGCACCAGGTTTTTGAAATTTAGTAACAGTAAGTTGCGACGAAATTTTCTCATTTGCAGTGAATTTGCAAAGAAATGCGTAAGCACTTTCAAGGTCATCCGGTTTCGCTGCTTGGGCGTACCCGAAATACGGATGTTTGAGCCCGGCGATAAATGCTGCTAACACATCTTCATCAATAAATTTACAAATGGCTGTCCAATTGTCACTGTATAACCTGTTCTGTCTAGCAATAGTCTTGATGTTGTGCATTATATCCTTAGTCCTCTTGTGGTATGCGTGTATACTCATTTCATCGCTTTGCTTGTTAGACCAAAGTTGAGCCTTATAAGTGGCAAGCTCTTGGCGATCTCCAAAAGCTTCTACGAGTACCTTTTTAACATCATCGAAATGTAATGGATTGCCTGCGAGACACAGCACATCCTTAGCATTTCCAGTAATTTTATTTAGGATTGATTGTACGTAAATTCCGTACACCTGACTACTCACTACATTTTCAAAAATCTTTAACGTATCTTCTACCACTGTTATCCACGATTGCAATTGCTTACGACTACCATCATAGACTGGTATCGATTTGATTGGATCAGGGATCCGAAAAAAATCACTGTTTGCATGAGGTGTCTGAACAGGCACCGTTACAGTGTTAGGGAAGCACGTGCTTGCAGGGTTCGATAACCTTTGCAGCGCAACTTCGAACGATTCTTGCCTAGCAGATACGTGTTGTATACTTGCGTTTAAGCTGCTCATCTGTGTTATTAATTGAGATAACACATCATTTGCTGCATGTGTCTGCGGTTGCGATTGTTCAAGAGACATTGCTCCTAACTCAATATCGAGATTTGGTATGGGAATATGAGCTAAATCTCCTGATTCGATAGAATCCACACTATCGCTGTATTCTTCCTCACTCACGGGGTCACGCGTAGCGGAAAGAATTTCAGGAAGGTCACTCATAAGGTTGCACTCCGCAAAGAAAAAACAGACTATCTAGTAGTGCTGTATTGTAGATTTCGCGTCTATCTGATAGTGCGCACAAATCTGGTTCGAACAAAAAAAATAAAACGCTCGAACGCTCTCTGTTCTGCAAAAACTCACCAAAACGTGTTCAATTGAAAAAAGGGAAAAAAATCTACCTGATGGTATGATTTATTTTTATTGGTTTTGCGTCTATCTGGTAGTGCGCAAAAAAAATAATTCCAACGTGGAACACTTAACCTTTTAGTCTGGTGTCAACGACCTTGTACAAAAGATTCTCACTACAGCACGTGGTTACAGGGCGGCGGCACCACAAATCACCCGAACTTTGAAGATCGCTCGGAGATGAAATCACGCACTATTTAATCACAAGCTGATTTCGGGTACACTGTCACAAAGATTCACTAGAAAATCAAAATCTTGTGTTTGCACTGTTTTAACCACTGTTTTACCACTTACTATATCCTACCGGCTGCGCCAATGATGAGTCGGGCTTGCGACACGTCTTTATTCGTTGGTGATTCGAACAGAAGAGAGAGGCTTGTACTCCTATTTTGCTAACGCATGCATCCAGCATCCACACACATGTATGCAAGGCAGCGTTTACCATACATGGTACTCTTCTTAGCTTGTAGTATACCAGTTGGTATATAATTCTATATTACCACGTACTTGGACTGGACTTGGTTTTTGCCTCGTTAATCTCCAATCGAAGGTTATTCACCGCCTACTCAAACTTTATGGTTGAACCAATGTTGTCTATATTAGTAGTGTATGCCGGGATCTGGATTGCCGTATAGAAGATGGTCTCCATAGTTACCAAACAATAGAAAAGTTAACCCATTTCCGTGGCAAAGTCCCTGAAAGTTTTCCATCCACCATCACCTGACATGTGACGTGTGCGAAATATTGGATGTAACAATATCGAAGCATGTTTTCTCTACCTAGAATTCACCATTTACATCTAGGCTTCACTGTATCCTCCTTCAACACAGCCCAAAGTTGCACGACGCACACCCACAATTGCATAAGCCGCCCATCATCATTTCGGCTTACTTCGTAATGCCACGGTATTTTTCTTCAAAACCGCGGCGCTATGTTGTGAACAATTGACCATAAATGAGCATCAAAATGTTAAATCAACCGTTTTTACCGTCAACCACCGTCCAGCAAGGCATAATTTTTATAACCTTTCCCACTTTTATGCCGGGACAAATGACCGGGAGGGTGCACATTGCTGATTCACCTTCGCGGCTCCCAGTGCACGCTCGTTGTTAGGGTTGGTTGCTAGGAGGAAAAAATGCTCACTTTGCTCACATTGCTTGCATGATTATGGTTTGTTTGTTTTCTCGTTTAATACTGCTTTGTTTTTGTCTGTTTTGTTTCTTCCTCTTTTCGTCACCTCACTGGTCTGTTGTTTTTTGCATCACATTTATGTGCCGTTCGTGTCAACTCTCTGCGATAAGTGTGAGCATAAACTTTTTTTTACACACCATTTATTCGAGCATACACCGACATTTGCATTTGCTTAATGAGTGGTGTGTATGTGTGTGTGTGTGGGGGGAGCTTTTGGAAATGTTTTTCATTTTCTTGAGTCATTTGAATTTTATTTTGTGAATGTTTAACAGCACAGGCCGAGTTTTTGCTCATTATTGTTCATATTGTGGCGGTGGACAGACAGTATGATTGCAGCGCGAGTTTCCCTTTTTATTTCCTATGTTTAAGAAAGCTTTTTTACTTTAATGGTTGCACGTTGCCTTTTCTAGCATTAACCAGCTGAACCTAGGTTTACAATCAATGCATTAGCTGAGAACACTTAACAACATAAAAATAGGTTTATCCGTGTCGCAACTAAACTATAAACTAACATGTTTCCGTGAGATAAAACGACTAGGTTTACTTACCCGATGGTGAGTAGCATTGGCCGGTGGATAGAAGTTGATTGGATCTACATTGACGGCTGCTGGCTGATCGGTAGGATAGCGCCTCATTGGTAGATGGCTAACTTTCGCCATCTGATGGAATCATACTGTGGAAGAGCAAACGGATGGCTTTTAAAAATAGCACACGTGCCAAATTACCAGAAACGAAAAACAAGGTACAATAAAATCCCATCAAATTGCTCATAAAATCCCGTCCAAATGTTCTCCTTCCGGCATTCCAGCCGTGTCACTTTTTATCACCCACTTCCAGGCTGGCTCGACAGGTCGACAGGTTCGATGGAATCCCGAGCACACCCTAATGCACACGTTTGCCAAATCTATTTATGAGCTTTTAATTTACTTCCGAGCAAAGAGTGGAAAGGATATACCGACGACTACACGACCCCAGGTACAGGTGTGTGTGTGTGTGTCGTAAATCCTCTTGACGATGGGCTGGTGCGTTACTGCTCAGCGCGAAGAACAAGATGATCTTGATGATAAGAGTCGTAACATTCTCGAGGGAAACGCACACATCCACACGGCCCAGAGTGGAAGAGTTTTGGAAAAGTTTCCTTTTTAGCTTTTAATGAATTTATTATTAAGCTGACAAATGACGTGGAAAGTGGCAGCCTCAGAGGTGAAGTCCCGATGGTTGACATGATGAAATGGGTTTGTTTTACGGTCCTACGAGAACATAAACATTAACACATTCGAACGCTGAATTATTTCAACATATTAAAAATCGTATAAGATTTCTATGGCCATTTTTGTTTTCGTTTTGTTTGTTTTTGTTTTCTATTTCTATTCTATTCTATATTTTAGATAATGTGATGTGAAATGTTTATATTTTTATTTGATTATAGAAACTTTTCAGTATTTTCCACGCATAGTATAAGTTATAAATTATTTTGATACTTCATTTGATACTTAAACTGATTAATCTACAAAAAACTGTTTTTATTGAAATCTTGCAGTGTAGATTACCTTAATAGCTAACTTTAGTATCGTTAATAAAAGACAAGGCATGAAAAAAGTATAATTTTTTCCGTGAAATTTTGTTAATTTCGTCATGCACGTATAATGATTTTTTCCTAAAATTGGTTATAATGCTACCAAAATTAAAATGAATATTCAATACAAAAAATGATGCCTTTCAAAACCCACTAAATTTAATAGTGTCTACTCAAAATGGATGATCTACTGTTACGATTTTTAATTGATATTCGCATAACTTGCCACTGCCACTGGCTTTTCTGTCATTTCCTACAATTTCTGTCATTTTTAAATGTCTTTTCACGAGAGACTGTTCGGATTAAATTTGATACTCGTCCTATCGTGCGAAGATCGACATTTCTGCCTTTAAACCACCGGGCGCCCCCACTAAACTACCGTTGGGAATTTAAATGCTTCATTAAAGTAAAAACTGCTCTTTTCCCCGTCAGCATTAAACAACTCAAATCAATTCTTAGAACTGGACATTTCTGGTATTTACCGTTTTACTCCACTTTCCACAAGCCTGACCTAATTTAAGGTAGTTTGCAAAGAAGGAAAAATTCTATCTCAAAGTCATGGTTCAGATAGCAAACGAACCCTCGTCTGTTTCTGCATCCAAACAGCACACAAACGTCAACAAATCATGATAAACACGTTACTGCTTTCTAATTATCGATGATGATTTATTTATCGCAACGAACCATTAAATTGATTATGCGCCATCGACGAACGGCTCGGCACGGCAACGCTTCGGGTCCGGTCGGTCCGCCAATGAGGATGGGAATGGTCAACGCCGTCGTCCACCACCGTTGACAAATGACAGCCTGTCCGTTCGTCTTATGGGTGTTAATTTCTGGATCTCAGATAATAGCCCAGACAGCCCAGCGAGGGAGAACGGAACATTGCGAATGGGGCAAGGAAGCAGTAGCGTTTGACAGTGGCATCCGTTGGTAAGCCCCAAGATGATGACGATGTTTGATATTGATTCAATAACTTCATGCCAGCAAAGGGACGGTTGAGCAAAGCCCCGACCGTGCGACGAGACACGGTCGTGCGAAATACTTCATGAGATTATTGCTATTCTAGGGCCTAGAATCAGACGAGGATTCGTAACACAAACACACACACTATCAGAGACGATTGAGTGGCACCGATTAGGGTGAGTCATTACATTCGGATTAAATTAATTAAATTTCTATCCATAATTTACTGACTGCATGCATGAACGATGCGGTTAACCGTCGCGATAAAGATGCATTATGCTGGGGGAAGTCATCGATGATAGAGCCTGCAGTTAATGATTTATTACATCTGTTTAAGTTACGGTAATGTGGGCTGTTTCGTTAAAGCAATTGCTTCCAGTGCACGATTAGGTTGAAAAAGGAACGGTTGAAGAATAAATAGAGCAACAAAAAAATACTTCACATGCAGCTGCTACGTAATACAATGTGTGCAAACTCTTTTCCTACGGCTTGCATTCTTCTCCAGGATTCACTTCAGAGTATAACACAAATACTCTTCGGCGCACAACTGCAGTCACGGCACAGCAAAAGCTGGTGAAATATTATCGTTGGAATTGGAATGTTAAACATCGCCCATATTCTACGGAGAACATTACCATTACCTGCATTTCGGAACCTCCTAGCGCTGGTAGCCATTTGTCCTCTATTGTTGCATTCGATCCAACCCGTAAAGAAAGCGACGCTTTCCGGGAAAGTTTTATCCCTTGCCTGCACTGTCCTCCATATTTCCCCGCAGAATTCACGCCAAGGGGAAACTTCTATCGCAATCCCGTAAGTAAAGGGAAATGATAGCAAAAGAAGACGCAAGACGGTCTACATGCATTTTTTATTGCCCTGCCACATGGCACTATTGGCGGGTAAGGCACTTTATGGCTTTATTTGAACATTAATGAGCCTCCGTTTCATGTGAACTTCATGTGCGCAGAAAGCACCAGAACCATCGCTTTCGGGCTGGATCGGAACAATGCCGCACCCGGAGCTTACCGTTGACGGTTGGAAGACGGTTGGTATGGCCTTGGCAGGATAGGCTAATGATTTGCAATTTGAGGGTAATTTTGAATGTTTCCTCGGGACAAATACTATAACGAGAAGTTCCGTTTTTCACGTGCGGCTCGCACTGCAGACGCCAAAGTTGTAAGTTGAGCGGGATGAATGGGAGTAGAATTGACACAAAAAAAAAAATTCCCATGAACGGGTGGAAGCTTAGAGCTGGAGTTGAATATGGAAATGTTTGAGCTATGGTAGAGTACGATGTAGGAAGATTAAATTTCATAATTGGCACACACACACCCCACCAACTGCTAGCTTTGGTAGGAGAAAGGTTTCACAATTGATGAGCTTCACAGAACGTTCTTTCACGACGAGCGAAGATAATCGTGAAAGCTTGGTGAAAAGAAGTATGTCAACAAGCAATAAAGCCTGGCCGTTCTTCCTGAGTAAGAAAAAAAAGTAGTACGTCAACAATGTGTCTGTCTTTAGTTAATATATTTAGTATTTTATTATATTATATTGTAGATATTTTAAAACATGTATTAGCAGATATTTCAAAACAAATAACAAATGTTTAACTAAAATTCAATTACAATACCTTAATAAAATATTTCATAACCTGGCAACATCGACTTAGCAAACTATAATAATATAAAAAAAATGTTGCCAAAGAACTCAATAGCATTATTATCGAAATCTGTGCAACAATTCGTTAAGATTTACGTTTAACCAAATTTCTCTTGTTCCTTTCATTCAGCAAGCGTGTATTTAAGGCGTGTGAAAATTCGTCCAAACACGAAACAAGCTTTCCCTCCCCCCGTCTGCTCATCAACCCCAAAAATGGTGTTATTAACCAAACCTTTATTTATGCCACTGGTACGCACGGTCACCGTAAAGCCGATACGCACACGGGTGTGTCGAAAGCAAACCACATTGGATACGATCCATGTACCGTGTACACCGGCCACTCGCCGGCCGTGTACACTTGCCTGTTGGACACTTTCCTAGAATAATCCGTCGCATTAATCCACGGGAACGATTCGGTTGTGGTTCACGTAAACGCGCGAAAAATAACCATTCCTATCCCCCCAATGCGATAATGGTTTCCTGGTATTTTTGCTTTTTTTTTGTTGCCACTTTTCGGTGCAATCGTGGGATTAGTCAGCTTAAGGTGGTTGTGCCGTGGTTTAACAAAGAGAGCCACTCCACCGATTAAAAAGCGGTGCAAGGAGGTGATATGCGTACACGCAATGGTTACTCCATAAAGCGGACGATCAAACATAGATTAATGGTCATTTATGGACTTTATTTTTTAAATTGTGTTTGTGTGTATTAAACCTGTTTGATTCCTTTTCATCCCTTAAGAGGTGTTGTAAAAAATAATTTTGCTTTGTAATAATGTATGGCATTTATGTATGGTAATGATTTGTTATAATAATGTAATTCAAAAGTTTTTGTATAAATCGTTTACTCACAAATACATAAATAAAATCATAATAAACAAGTAGAATGCCTAAAACATCAATAAATCAAGTCATTTTTATAATAAAAGTTAATATAAATTAAAACTTTTTTACAAAGCTTGTATCGCATTCCTTCTTCTTCCGTACTCTTTTTACAATATAAAGAACGGCTGTTGCGAACGCGAACAAAACTCATGAATGAGCATGCGAGAATCCGAAGGGGGTTAATCATAACAATTGAGAAATCCGCGAAATCGGTCGAAATGCAAAGTAAGCAAACAAAACTTATGAATGAGCCAGCATAGCACCCATAGCATAGCATAGCATAGCAATGCCCAGCACCCAAGGTGAGGGCGTAAATCATAACAGTTGACAGAAACGCGAGCTCGTAAGTAAACAACGTCCGGAGACCCGTTCGAAAAGCGCATAAACAATAAGAGCCCTCACCGTTGATACTGTAAACAAATACAATCGACTATACGACAATTATCGCAAATAAGCAGACGCAATGCGACCGTCAACGGGCGTGTACACCCGACACCAATAGATTTGCCAACATAAGAAGAATAATTATACCCTCACAATGCAAGATATGCTAAAGTAAGAACGATGATCTGATCTTTCAACATAAGATTGCTAACGTAAGGAGAATGATTCTATCGTTCATCTCGTTTTCACTTGCAAACCTCAGACACATTGTTAGTATATAAGCAGGAGACATTGCCAATAAACTTCACTTGTACTTTAAACCCTAACACGGTATCTTCAAGTCGCTGGGTTGGCAATCGAATTGAACGGAGGTCCACACTAGATACTTACTCTGATTATTCAGAACAACAGGCTAGTGTCCGACCCGAACAATTCCGAGCGCCTTCACTTCTACGGCCCTTTCAGTGAAAGTAAAGATCCACGTTAGAAACTCGCCCTGGGAATCCAGCTACAAAGCCTAACGTCTGATCCGAACTGATCTGAAAGGTGAACGAGACTTGCGCGAGAGTCTCAGGGTAGGCCAACCTTCGCGTGGTCAACCTACGGCGGCGGACCCAGCAGTCCGAACTTTGTTCCCGCAGCAACAAATGGTGGCTCCAGAGAGGAGATTACTTTAACTCGCGCGCGAAATTGTAATCTCTCCCGAACGATCTTACGTTCATGGTGTGCTGTCGCCATAAGAACAGCAAAACAGTTCTGTGTATTAAATGATTCGCGAAGACGGTTAAAACATAACAAAAGTGATTAAGTGTCGTGAATATCGAATCAAGTGCAAGTGCAGAACTTTTCAAAGGGCTACGGACTAAAGTGATGTTCTAAAACTTCTACGGACGAGAAAGTGAACAATATTAACCACGAACAACAGTGATTCAAGTTGCGCACCTCTTCCATCGCAGTCGTCCTTAATCGTCACAATCATCAGAGATCCAGCCAGTGCATCAAAGGAAGTTAACATAAATCCGAAAGGGGTAGGTTAAAACATTCTATTATAAGCACGGCAAGGAAATCTTTGATTCGTCCAAAATGCCTTACAAGTTTACCGAAAATAACACAGGTAGTTGTCGACTCTGTACAGCGGAAGATACCGCTGAAGAGAGTATGATCGCATGTACAGAATGCGATCGATGGTTCCATTTGGTATGTGCCAAATTAATACGGAAACCAAAGCCAGAGGAAGCCTGGCTATGCTACAAATGCCAACAGATTAAGTATGAGCTTAATAGGCAAAGAGATGAGCTCAAGGCTCTCGCGGAAAGAGACGCAACAAATAGGGCAGAGCTCAAGACCTTGAAGGAAGGCAAAATGAACCTGGGAGAAGGAAGTTCCACCAGGGAACAAACTCTGCAGGAAATGGTATCACAATTGTTAGTGAGCCAGCAAAGGCAAATGAAAGAGTTTGCTAAGCTAATAACGAACAACCGTGGTGAATCCACCCAAATAGGGATCTTGGTCAAAAGACAAGCCCTAATGCAGTTGCCCAGATTCGATGGCAACACGAGTCAATGGACAAACTTTAAAAAGACGTTTGAAGACACTACCCGAGAAGGGGAGTTTTCTAATATAGAAAACTTAAATCGTCTAAAGCAAGTTTTACACGGAACAGCCTACAAGACTGTTCAACAATTGATGATGGAGGCGGAAAACGTCCCGGAGATAATAAAACGTTTAGACGAAACTTTCGGGAGACCTGATATGGTTTATTTGGAGTTGTTGAATGATCTCCAAAAGTTACGAAAGGAATCAAAAAACGTGATCTCGGATATGGCTAACGCACTCGAAAACATCGTGACGAACGTAAAACTTATGGGGAGACCGACGTATTTGAACGATCACAGGCTAGTGATGGATTTAACGGCTAAGTTACCGCATCACATTCAAGTGAAAAGAGCGGAACATATGGCGGCCGCATCATCATCATTAGATGTTCAAAATCTAGAGGAATTATGTCGATGGCTCAAACCCTATGCCAAAACGTCGGAAATGATGAACACGATCGCAGTTCATACACAGAAGGGAAACAGTCTTTTCCATGATCAAAAATCAACTGCTAAGGCTGAACTACAGCCTACAAAAAAGGAAACAAATTCCTACAAGTGGTCAAACGGGGTAATGAAATGCTTAATATGCAATAAACCTCATGCTACGATCACATGCTATGCATTGATCAGGGAAGTACCTTCTGAGCGAATAAAAATTGCTCGAAACAAACGTTTGTGTCAAGGTTGTTTAAAAACAAACAATCATTCGATAAACGATTGCAGGTCCGCACAAACTTGCGGAATAAATGGATGCGAAAGTAAGCACCATAAGATGCTTCATGTAAAGGTTACACCTCCCATAGTTGAAAAAGAAGGTGTAAATAGCCATTATGAACAAAATGCATCATCAACACATTACCAGGTATTACCGGTAACATTAATAAACGAAGATAAAAAGATAGATACATATGCTTTCCTAGATCCCGGATCGTCCTTAACACTTTTGGAAGCCAAAGTCGCAAAGAAACTTGAGCTTACAGGGAAAGAAATACCTCTTCAATTACTTTGGACACAAGGTAAAATGGCCGACCACGTCAAAAGTCAAAGCGTGGAAGTAAGAATCAAGGGTGCCACAAAAAAGGGATTTGTACTAAAAGACGTAAGGACAATTAACAATCTTAAGTTGCCAATTCAATCTTTGAATTACGACAAATTGTGCGATGAATATCCTTACCTGAAGGACTTACCCATAAATGCCTATAATAACGTTCAACCGACAATCATAATTGGCATTAAACACAATCACCTTTTAATGGGAATATCCCATAGATATGGAAAATTAGGTGATCCGATCGCAATGAAAACAAGATTGGGGTGGTTGATTTATGGCAAGGCAGCCCATGATCAAGGAATTAATCATTCCATGATAATAAAAGAAGACGAAGGAAGTCTCCGTCAAATAAGGCCAAATTATTTATCAAGAGAGAATTCTGGTGCAAAACCAGTCACTCAGCTTCCTGAATTAAAGGACAAGGCACGAAACAATGATGAATCAGTTGAAAACTTCCCGAAAACACGGAAGAATGCTATCAAAGGAAAGATTAATAAATGCTGCATAAGGGAAAACGTTTATGCACCGCCCAAGAAAAGGGCAAACCGGAAGAAGACAATACCTTGCACGCGGTATTCGAAACAGCTTCAGACAAGCACGACAAATGTTGATGCAACAATACACAAAGATGAATACGTACCAGGGAAGCGAACGAACAAAGCAAGGTTCAAACCAAATATATGGAATGCGCTATTAATCATACTTCTTCTATTTGCAGCTCAAGCCTTTGGAAAAACGATTAATGGGTTAATCGCATACGATTGTGCAAACGATAACATCAACATAACGAGTTACTCATTGATGAAAGTAGCCTCTTGCATACCTCAAACAGAAAACATAACTACAATCGAGACAAAAATTCAGGTATTACAACGTAGTCCGAAAACATTAACACATGTGCGCCAGTGTAAAGTAATTATTAAACGCTCGATAAAACACTGCGGGGCTTGGTCTCACACCTCTGAATATGAACATGGTTTCGCGTATATAGTAAAGGAATTTACTCCGGATGAATGTAGGCACGCTCAAGTGGTAGGCGAAATTTCACTCTCTGATAATTATAAGATTAGGGAATTGCGTCGCAATCACACCACCAGAGGGCAGGCATTGATCATCGGCAGCGTCACGGGCTCATCGTGCGAGGGAGGTGTCTACTCAACACCATCTTATACGTGGACGAAGGCGCTGGTATACTACGAGTACGAGATCAGCATGTACGACTACGTGACGACAGCGAACATCGAGGAAGACCAAGTGACACTTCGAAGTGGTATCGTGTGCCCGTACAGTGTTGGTTGGTGTTTGGACACGGAATACGGCTATCTCACCTGGGATTTAGATCACCAAAAGCTCTGTGAAAGGACCGACTTCGAGATCATCTACGAAGGCACGGTCAATAAAACGTTTAACAGCATCAAGGGCGATCGCATAAACGCCGTGTACACCTTGATCACACACGAACAGATGTTTTCAATAAGAGCGCGTGATGTAAAACAGATCTGCGGTTTCGACAGTTTCGATACAGATCACCCGAGGATCTTTATCCTTGAGTCAAACGGTTATCAATCGCCGTTTAAGCGCAAGGCGGTAAATGGGAGAAACCTGGATCTCTTTACCTATTTCAACTCCAAGATAACGTTGGTTGAAAGTTACCTCGGGCAGAAACTGAATGATGTGTACACCGCGGTAATGACAGAAATATGCAAGGTCGATAAGGCACTGATGGAAACAAAACTGACGTTAGCCCGTATCAATCCAACCGAATTTGTCTCCAATTTGATACGACGACCGGGGCACACAGCAGTAGTCGCCGCAGAAGTGCTGTACATCCTTGAATGCAAGCCAGTTTTCGTCACCTATGAGAGGAAAGATGAATGCTATCAAGAGGTACCGGTACAGTATAACAATCGGTCGATGTTCATGGCACCGGTTACAAGAATGCTGCAACTACGTGGTACCCAAATTGACTGCACTCCACTGCTGCCTGCTAAATTCAATATCGGTGGCCGATGGTATACGACGGATCAAAGACTACGGGAAACAACGCCGCCGCAAGAGTTAACGACGGACGTCGTGACAAGCTGGTCATACACTCCTTTACCAAGTCTAATGGAAAGTGGCGTGTATGATTACGAGAATCTGCAGCGAATGAAGGACATGGTGTACGAACAGAGTGACAAACGAATCGCTTCATCAGTCGTACACAAGATGATATCCGGCCAGCATCCAAATCTACAAGGCTTCTCTTTCGAGCCGCTCGTCTCCGAAAACATCATTCATAACGCCTTTCATAAGTATTGGACAAAACTACTATCATGGTCAACCTGGTTGGGCAACATAACGTCTACAGCGATCGGTATCTACATGTTAACCCGAGCTCTTAAATTCATCGTCGACACCATAATACACGGCAGAATTCTGTACGATATTTACGGCATTGGATGGCAGCTTTTGGCTTCGTTTTGGGACTCGCTAACAAATTTGCTGTCGCATCGCAACCACATGAAGAGGGCTCAGCATACACACGTTCCACCGACAACAGCTCCCGAGCTTGATCATCAGGACGTCGAAGTACGTTCACATCGTCTTCCAAACACCAAAACCAAGCAGTATCCCGACTTACGCGAAGAAATGGTTAGTCTTCAGGTTCAGCGTAATGACTTCGGATCATAAGGTTCTACAAGCATCAGCCCATTCTTCAGATCAATAATGCCGGTGGTAAACGAGTAATTTAAGAAATCAAATGAGAGTGAAATAATTGAATGGATTAATAGTTATCGCGTTAATTTGTAAAACCTTTAGTTTTACCAGGGGAAGAATGTTGCGAACGCGAACAAAACTCATGAATGAGCATGCTAGAATCCGAAGGGGGTTAATCATAACAATTGAGAAATCCGCGAAATCGGTCGAAATGCAAAGTAAGCAAACAAAACTTATGAATGAGCCAGCATAGCACCCATAGCATAGCATAGCATAGCAATGCCCAGCACCCAAGGTGAGGGCGTAAATCATAACAGTTGACAGAAACGCGAGCTCGTAAGTAAACAACGTCCGGAGACCCGTTCGAAAAGCGCATAAACAATAAGAGCCCTCACCGTTGATACTGTAAACAAATACAATCGACTATACGACAATTATCGCAAATAAGCAGACGCAATGCGACCGTCAACGGGCGTGTACACCCGACACCAATAGATTTGCCAACATAAGAAGAATAATTATACCCTCACAATGCAAGATATGCTAAAGTAAGAACGATGATCTGATCTTTCAACATAAGATTGCTAACGTAAGGAGAATGATTCTATCGTTCATCTCGTTTTCACTTGCAAACCTCAGACACATTGTTAGTATATAAGCAGGAGACATTGCCAATAAACTTCACTTGTACTTTAAACCCTAACACGGTATCTTCAAGTCGCTGGGTTGGCAATCGAATTGAACGGAGGTCCACACTAGATACTTACTCTGATTATTCAGAACAACAGGCTAGTGTCCGACCCGAACAATTCCGAGCGCCTTCACTTCTACGGCCCTTTCAGTGAAAGTAAAGATCCACGTTAGAAACTCGCCCTGGGAATCCAGCTACAAAGCCTAACGTCTGATCCGAACTGATCTGAAAGGTGAACGAGACTTGCGCGAGAGTCTCAGGGTAGGCCAACCTTCGCGTGGTCAACCTACGGCGGCGGACCCAGCAGTCCGAACTTTGTTCCCGCAGCAACAACGGCACTAAAGGAAGATGTTATTATATCTTTAAATATAAATGGCGTTAAAGCTCCCGTAATATCTCGTATAACTATCAGATAGAGCGACTTTTATTTATCAATTTCAAATGTTTGATCATTTTGTTTTTGCTTTTTATTTCAAAGTATAGAAATTGTTATATTTTTAAATAACCAATTGTAAAGCTAGAATTTATTTGAAACATTATCACTTAAAATATTTTAACTATCATTATTATTATTATTTATTTATTAGTTTGTCCGCACAAGCTTCACAAACATAACTTATAACTAAGCGCCTTATTTAAAAACTAACATAGAGGCAAAGATAAGATAAGTACTTACTAAGAGTAAAGGTCTAGGCTAGAAGGAAATTTAAATTAAGGCTACTAAGGCAAGGGAAAGGAGGGATGAAGGTATCAAAGAGAGGAAAGGAGACAAGCACGATAGGAAGAAAGAGATCGGAGAGAGAGAGAGAGAGAGAGATTTATTTATTTATTTATTAATATTTCCATTATTACGTCTTTCGCCGTATTATTATCACTTAAAATAATTAACGACGAAATTAATGAATTAAAATTTAGCAAATTTGCTTCTTAAGATCAAACAGCAAAAGAGAAAAAACACCACAAATATTTCACCGGAGCCTTACAAATGCCCAAATGCATAGAACCGTGCTGCACTGGCTTACTAGATTTCTCTTCTTAACTTGAAGAAGATCAAAGAACGCGCGAAACAGCATAAAATTCTCAACACCAACATGGGTTGACCACCACGTGGGTAATGTAATTGAGTTTTGCACCGTACACCCTACCATTTTTTTAAAGGTAATGGTCCCAGGATGCGCATCCTTTCCATTCATTGAACGAATCAGTAAGATGGCGCACACTGCGCCGTTACACAAAATCGAACGAACCCTTAGCAACGGTGGGTGTTGATGGTTGATGCGTCTTTTTCATCATCAGCGGATACGAAGCTCGCGGTACGTGAACAGTATTTCAATTTTACCGTGGTGCAAAACCATTTTTACACACACGCCCTCGAGCACTGACGGTAGAACACTACAAAAGGAGCATAACGACCATGTTCAACAGTCGATATTCCAGTTAAGCATAGGGTTCGGTTAAGAATCAACCGTTCGCATCCACCAGGGAAGAGAACATGCAACAATCATTTCTTTTTGCTACCAGCTTTTTATGGCCAATAAGAAAAGACGTGTATAAAAAAAAGCATCAGGTGCGCATATGGAATGCTCCGATCTTGTGCTGGCGATCTACGTGAGCCCCATGGATGGAAGCGGTTGCATCGAAGCGGTGAAACGTGTCGGAACGGAAGCTGCATCAGGGGAATAAACAGTGTGGGGATTTTCATCGGTGCTTCGGTGCGAGACAGCCATGAATCGTTGCATCTTTGCCAGCCCGTATAGTTTATGGGACCACACGATCTATTACACGATAGCAACAACGAAGATGCATTATGCACTGGAACTAATTTAGTGGCGTTCGGTGTTTGAAAGATGGCCCCAGGAGAGGGAAGATTCAGCAGGTTACAAGTGGATGCTGGTGAAACATTTCCAGCGCATGTTTGGATGAAGGTGTGAAATAACTAACCTTACTTAACGTGAAGTAGACTACAGTGTGTTTATCGAACACAATCGATTAAAGTGGTTCCGTTTGTGGTGAGAATATTGTTTGGCTCACGCTTCGAAATATTTATCATTAATATTAAACATATTGATTTCGCAGAATAAATAATAACAGCAACAATTTTAAATAACCGATGCGTTATTAGATATTTACAGTTATTTTGGTAAAAAATATTACATTATTTAAAGCTATGCGACATTCAACTATCTTGCTGATATATCTGCAAGATATGCTGCCCTGTTGCTTCATTGCCGTGACAATCTTCTCTTCTAACTCCTCTTACATAACGACATGTCTCGCATCGCATCTCGGTCCCAGCCAGCTCTCGTAAGACATTCAAATGAAATGGAAATTCGCTCATCGTTTCATAAACTTTCGGCATCACTTTCACTGTCGCCTGATGGCCGGCCGGCCATCGACCGGATCGCCATCGCCCTCAAAAGTCAACCCCAAGCGTTAGCACAACCTGCGAACGGGGAAGGAACTCGATCGAGCTGCCCGAATCATAAAATATCACAGTGGAAAGAAACAGAGCTATTGATTCACGTTTCGGTCCCCTTGTTCCAAGCGATTTGATTGCAGAAATCGCCAAAAACGGAAAACGAGAAGCGATACCTAAGCGTGTGGCCGCACCGGGTGGACTTACAAATATGCACGGTTCCTCTGCCTGCGAAACGTCACCACCGAAAAAAAAAACCGGTTCCCACCATTCGACCCCCGTGTGTACCACCCGGGTACCACCACTTTGGTGAGAAACTTTCTCGATTTTGATAACGCCCGCGACGAAAGTGAGAGTTTTCACCTGTACCTGCAGCACGCCACCCAAAACCCTTTCACTACCCTTTGTGCGGTCCGCTTCGAGCACCGCGGTTTGGCTGGCGTCAAACGATCGAATGGCGATGCTTATCCAGCATCCAGTTAAGATGCAACCGAACAAGTCGCCGTTTGTCTGTACGAAGCGGTCGAGCAAGCGAGCGAACTGAGCGACGAGGGCTCGCGAGGCACAGGGTTCTCTGACCGTTGTGCGATGCAATGCACTACGTCCACATCCACGAGTCTGATCACCTAACATCTAAAGCAAAGCGCGTCACATTGTGAACGCAATGCTTCTTTCATCCAACAGTAGCTGGCGAAATGGTTTCATCAACGCAATCAGCGCGAGCGTGAATTCCTCCAACAAAAACTCAATCCCAAAACGCTAACATCCCGTTGAGGTTGTCATCGTTTCGCGATTTCTGTGGGAATAGAAAGAATTTGATGGAAATGGGGCAAAAAAAAAAGTTAACCGGCTCCGTTAAAAATCCTGACCAGACGGACGGAATTGGAAAACTTTCTTCAATTTCCAATGCACAAACGAGCTTTTGGTGCTGACGTCCAATTCTAAAGGAAGCTTAGGAATCTCTCCCTCTCTCTCTCTGTGGTGTGGTCACTATTTCCATGGTACTGTTTTGTCGTTCATCACCAGTCTGATAGGATTAAGTATGGATAGTGAACAAAGGATTTGGGACAAATGTTCGAACCAAATAAGGTAATTGATCAGTGAGAAAGAACAGCTTTGCTTGAATGATTCATCAAGGGAGTATTTTGGATCAGACATTGGTTGTATTTTTACCTCGCGATAAGTAAATGTTTTATCAAATCAAACGTACTGCTTATTAGTTACTAACACTAGTTAAACAAAAATACTGTAGTTAAGAAGGCTCAACGAATTTAATTTTAAATTTTTAAAAACTTTCATCAGAATAACTTCGACGAAAGTCCAACAATTTTATCCGGAAATTTGTAAAAGAATGTCTTTTCTTTTACTGAAAGGGAACTGAATTCTTCAAATTACTTCGAAATTAATTTCTTCAAGCCAAAGAAAAAAAATAACCAGATTGTGCCTATTTTCCATTCCAATTCCGTATTCCATGCCTGCTTCACGGCCTGATGAACGGTCCCAGTTGATTTCTTAAGTCCCGCCCTTCCCATTTGGCCGGCTCACCCTAATCTAGTCCGCTAATCATCGATTAATCAGCCTAATTCAACCGGATGGACGGAACTCTCCGTGCACTGTCATGTTTTATGACCCGACGATTCAACAAATTTGTACGCTTCGTTACAAGGGTCAGGCGTTTTTTTGTTTTTTTTTGTTTTGCTCCGACTTTTCCTTTCATCAGTGCTCAGAATTTTGTTTTGACACGACTTTTAAGAAGGTGCTCGTCCTTTCTTTTGAGGCACTTTTTTTTTAGGTTAAACATTGATTCGGTTCGCATACTATTGAGACCGAGCAGTTCGCAAGTGGAGGGATGAAAACAAATCTTTTCATCGTTATGCACAATCGCTTTTCTTGAAGAAAAAACGCACGGACCGGTCCATCCATGGGTAAAACATCTTTATCGCCAGGCACAACCAGTAGGACATGCAAAAAAAAAAAACAACGGATAGAAAATTGGACGAAAATCCACTGCAATCGACTGTGAAGGATTTCGTTCGAACGGAACCGAAGCAGGAAAGAAAAGTGCCCCCGGGGTTACCATCCGCTGGAAAACTCCCTGGAAATGTGTAGCAAAGTTAAGCTATTAAATGGATGCCCGGAGGAGTTCGAGCAATTTGTTCGAGCCCGGTGCGGTTCGCCTTCCCGCTGGCGCTGGCGTATCGGCTCCAAACACGGGTAGTAACGAGTTCGTCCGAAGCACTGGTAACGAGACCACTTCATTATTACGCACTTTGGTTGTTTTTATGTTTTCTACACTGCGTGCGCTTTCGAATGGCGCTTTTCGCGGGGAATAGATGGGTTAGAACTCGGGCCATGATTCCATGAACCACTAATTGGGCGTTATCATTTGGCAGTTGGTGGATTGTTTATGTTTTGTTTACCTTGGTTACAAGTTACTGATATCGAATGTATGGCAAAACGTGGAGTCGCTACGCTTGAAAGATGTGAGCACTGAGGGAGTTGTCTTTAAAAAATGGTTTCTAAAGTTTTATTCAAAATATCATGTCTGAAAGGCTTTTTGGATGGGTGAAGTCAAAAATGCAGTCTTTTTAGACTGTCCGCAAGGATATTTTAAAGGACCAAATTGAAGTTTAGTAATTATGGAGTTGTATCAACCAGAAATGCCACGATCATATAATATCCAATGAGCCCAATCCCAACTGATAACGAATGACAGCCATGCAAGATGTCTTCAGGCATTACACCAAGAGTGATAATGGATGCAGGCCGAATAAAAACATTAAGAAGAATCATTAGAATATCTTCGATTTAATATAAGTTTAGGGTAAAGCCTATTGAATTCCACTTTTATCCATACTTATTCCATCCCGAATATGCAGCTCGGTCGAGTCAATTGTATTAAAGATCTCAGGAATTTATCCTTAGCTCCACAGAATGACCACGATATCATTAGCGACAGAAGATCACTTGGGCTATTGATTCGCACCACCTGTGAGTTCGACGACCTTCGCTGTCTGAAGGTCCTATACTTTTCTCTTGTTCGTTCCATCCTCAGATCCTTCAGATTGATGTTGTCATTTGGAGCCCGACTAGCCAATTTGACATCAATAGATTAGAATGGATTCAAAAATCCTTCACGAGATTTATATTTCGCCGCCTTTTTCGGCAAACTCCTTTCCTCGGTCAAATTTCTCCATGGACCCCTTGTGGTACCCCTCTAGCATAAGGAGAGGGTTAAAGCTTCACTTTTCCAGCCTTGTCCAGGCATAACCTATACACCTTTTACTACTACACAACTTTTTTCAGGGTCCCCAACACGGAGAGGCTCTAGGCGGCCGCTAGATCCGTCACTGGTATCAATAAGTTATCACTTTCTGATTGCCATCTTCACTGCCAGCACTCGTTCAATTTTCCGGTTTATCATATCACACAAATATGAAGTTAATGGGGCGGCTCGGTGGCATGATGGTAGCGGAGCCGGTCTTCACACGAACGGGCCAGACCAAAATCCCATCCGGACCAATCCCACCGTCGTAAGGACTGATTATCCGGCTACGTGGTAAAATTAGTTGATACGGGCCAGGCCGTTCTAACGAAATTTAAAAAATATATATATGAAGTTAATGAATTAATTAGGTAATTAAGTGATAAATGATTACGAAAAGTCTACACCCTGATACAGGTTGAACTTGCCATGGGCACCATACAATGTAAAATAAAATATTGGATAGTAATTGTAGTGGAATGTGTACTAAAAAAGTTAACTAAAAAAAATATTCCGTATAGAAAAGACCTCTAAGAATTACTAATCTAACAAACTAACAATTAGAACTCGAACAATATATCAGTAAGTCTAGAACAGCAGCTGACTATCCAAAACTGAAAGCACTCCTCAAACAGGACCGAAATTTGCACGTTGGCTGCATTTGTTATTGAGATGCACTTACATAATCAATTTAAACATTACATTTATTTCTACGAAATTAAAATGCATTTTAATTAATGAATCACGCTACATCGCTTTCCATCCATCCTTTTAACTTCAAAAATTTTTTTTTGTTTGAGAGAAATGTTCAATAAAGCGATAACTTTTCATAAATTAAACTCGCGCATGAATACGAAATCGTACTCGCCACGAATCAAAATTACAACTCACACGTGCCGTCGCTTACAATGTCATGAAAGAGGGATGGCTTTTTTGCAATGACCCCAATATGCTGGTAACGCAAACAGCTCTCTTCCCGGGCTGTTTTTACGCTTGCCGCGAATTGCAGCGCGCAAGATCACCTTCGGACAGGCGCCTCCATGTTCACGCAAAACGCGGTCAAACTTTTGCATAAATACTGCACTCTATATTCCATGCATCATTTGCATACGCTGGTGGACGACGCGACGCTATCGCCATGACAAGGCAGCCGGGAAAATGGATCAACGCTACATTGCGCAATCCCTGCTGTGACCGTTCGCTCCAGAAAGCGATACGCACACGCCGGTACGTAAACGTTGACATTTGGCCCTTCGGCGGCGGTGCCACTGTGCAATGCATTTTCGGGCAGAGCACCACCAGCATAGTGTCCGGTTGACCCGGTGCGGCATTTGCTCGCCAAATGACACTTTATTACACCACAAGACAGATCATTAATTTTCGGGCGTTCGATGGTTCGATTTTCGCGCACAGAAACTCACCGGCTGTCGCTGGTTGTTGATGTTTTCGTAATGAAGCGGACGAGAAACAGCTCGCGCGAGATAACGTAAAAGAAGCGAAAACATGCGAGCCGTAAACGGCCATCCGAACTCTGGGAAGGTTCTGTAATGTTTGGTCTGTGGTCCGCTCGACCTACTCTGCTCCACAAAGTTAAGTGGCCAGTTGGGTCAGGTTCGGTCGAGTTGTTTGAAGGTGTACGTTACACTTAAAATGGGTGATTTTAGGGAAACATAATGAGGGTGCAACGGGTGCATGCTCTACTTTAAGCGATGTTGCTGATCCAGTATGGCTAGAGTTTATACAAATAAACAAACACTGCCCTACTGCCTAGTCACCATATTTTCACCAAAACTCACTCACCACAGTCAGTGCGAAAATTTGTCCAACACACTGAGAAGCGATCCACGATCGGTGTTTTTTCATTGTTATGCAAATTCAATCACTACATTCCCCGCCCTGTACGACGCGACAGCTTCTTTATCGCAACATAATATTTTCGTAAAACACATTCCAGCCCCAAAACCCACCGAGAATGGCGGCTGTTTAGAACAGTGGAGTGGCGAATGGCATGGAACGGAATGTTGCGACGGATTGTGGTCCACCCCTCTCACTGCGGATGCATCGACCGATGCGGAACAATCGAACCTGCTGCTGACGGACCTGCAAGCGCTTGCTACGATTGAAGTATGTTGATGCAGTGCTGATTGGTGTGGTAGCGTACGCGTATGATAGTGGTGAGTGATTTTGCGTTGTTTTTACTTCATCACGAAATGAGTGTATCATGTTTTTAGTTGTGGGTTTTTGTTTTCGCTTCAATATCTCATATGTGCTACGGTGTCCACCGGTTCTAGTCTGAGGTGTATTTAAGCTTGCATTTGAAATAAGGCAATCCGTCGCTGCGTTCCGTTTAGCCGCATGTTTACTGTAAGCTTTTGAAATGGTATTAACATAAATTGTTTACTAAACCTTCTATAGCACAACATTAAAATCATTAAAAAAGTTATTTAAGTTTAAACTATAGCATTTTTTTATTCAAAATTTTTTGAATTACTTCGTATTGAAACTATTTCCATCCAGATGAATTAATTAATAATTTTAATCAAAATCCATAATTCACAAATGACTGTAAACATTGCAAATGTTCTGATAAAATTTGAATAAACTAAAGCATTTGTCAAAAAAAGGCTCATTGAGCGTTTTTCTCGCGATTAATTAAAAGTAGTTAATTTGTATTTCGAATACGAATATATTCGAATACGAAAATTAATTCAAACTAGTTATGTAATGTGCCAAGCTAAACTTTGTTTAGTTGCACAGCAAAACAATCTTATTATAAAAGCTTTAGATCTCTTCGAAGTATTCACCAGATTAACGTAAGCATCAAATAAAATAAACAAATATTGAAAGGCTAGTAAAAAAAACTATTAAAGATGAGTTTATACATTAAAGTTTCCTTTAATCCTATACTTAGTTAGCATTCAGGAAGAAACTGGTGAAGCCGTATGGGGCGCCCAACTAATTAGAATCTTAGCTAATTCCACCCTAAAACCACAATTTTTGTTTTTTTTTTCTTGTCATTGGGTGTCAACTGCTACTCCGTTAAGGTTTCGAAATGTTTTGATTTGGTATTTTACCTTCTTGCCGAATCAATTTGCATTGAAGATGTGATGCATCAGTAAAACTTGTATTGACACCGACTTAGGATGTTTTATTTTAAAATTATTTAATAATATTAAATAACATTGATAAAATGATCCTCACACCCTTCCAACGGAAAATTTAAAATGCAATTAAATATCTACCAAATTGTTATTAATTTGATCTCACTTGCACTTCAGAAAGACGAAGAAATTTAATAATAAAAAAATCAAATAAGTTACTAAGGTTAAAATAAGTTATTCAAAAGCCAAATAGCTTATCAAAGTATAGAGTAAAACTTGTTCTTTTTTAATGACAGTTCAGTCGGACGTTTTGTCCGACGTACGTTGCAAGTTGGCGATGTTTCAAGCTTAGCTCAACGTGTTAAAACAACATTAATTATGTATTGTGAACTACACTGATAATAAAAACAAAATAGGTTACTTTGGTAGTTCAATACACCATACACCAGCTACTGTTAATTAACATTCATCATCCAGTTATAAAATACCTGATTAATGAAACCTTTACAATAAACACTCCTTTGGGAAAAACAATAGAAAAACCCTTCGTGTCTGATAGAAAATTACTCCTCCAAAAATCCAGACATTCACCAAAGAAAACAAAAACTACCTTCAACAGAAAGCTCCAGCTATTTGTTTTTGGAGAACCCCACCCATTGTTGTACCCCGGCACCCTAACGTTTTGCCTCCCAGTGGGCGAACCTTTCATCGCAATCAACGCAAGGTCAACGAAACCTTCACCCGGGGCCGGACTAATTGGCTTCAATCTTTGCTTGCACCGATGTATCACCGAGCAAAAAAAAAAAACTAAAATAAACACATAATACATAATGCAATCCAAAAGACCCGCAGTTCGCACTTTCGCGCCGGCCTGACACCCAAGCAGAGCGACACGCGTTCGTTGACAAACATTCCCCTTTTTGGCGGGTACCCGCCCGGGGGACACTCCCGGTGTTTCGCTGCCTCCCCAAAAATGGTCAAATAGAAAACGACATGAAAGCGAAACTTTCGCGCCCAACCAGCCCATTTGGGCCCCGCGCGCGCGAGATGGGACGAAGATGAATGAACTACGACTGCTGGCGTGGCGACTTCCCTGCTGCTGGAGGCTGCACGAACGGGGTCCCACTGTACTCTCACTATCGCCGACGCTGAAAAACGGTACGTGTGTGCGTTTGGGCCGCTTCCCAAACACACCCTTGAACAGGTGCCTTGGACTTGGTGCGATCGCGGAACCCGTTTTTACGAATCGCACTAACCTTGCACATGAGCACCGGAGTTGGTGCCTGTTGGGTCGAACTTCAACGAAATCTCGGCACCGTGAAACGCGCCGCACCGTGACAGATTGGCCCGGCGGACATCCAAACTATCGGTGGGGCACGCAGGGGCAAACCAACCCGGGCGAAAGGTTAATGGACTCCTTCCTGGCCTGCGGGCAAGATTGACAAGATTCGGTTCGGCGTTTCGTGTCCCGTTCGGTTGACCACACGGCATACCGGCAGCTTACCGCTGCAGTTCCGTATGTAAAATCCACCCTGGCTGACCATTCATTTGCGGTTTGCTTGGGGAAAAGGTTTTGCCGACACGAACAGATGCACGCTATGTGTTTCCGCTGCTTTCCACCTGGTTGTGTGCTTTTTTGTTTTATTGCAATGCTGTGACCACCGCACCAGGTGGCCACCCTGATTTTTGGGAAACGCGATTGAACTATCCGGGAACCGCACCCGTTCCGATCCTGCCTGGCGGGTATTACATACACGGGACATAACGATCGCACGATGCGACGCGAGCCCCTGCGTCGGGGTGGCAGCTTCCGTGACGTGTTTTTAGGGGTGCTTAATTTTAGAAAGCAACTATCCCCCCAACCCTTTTCAGCAACATTCAGCAGATTCAGGGTAAAACATAAAAATGATCATCGCCACACTTTTCTCTCTCTCTCACCCTCCGCCCCGGGGGTGTGTCGTTGGTTGATCGGACAACAAGACGATCTGGTACGGTATACGTACACACTTGACCTTCATCAACGTCATCCGTGCCATCGTCAACACGATCGTCAAACAAATTTAAATGGTTTCAAACATCAACAAATAAATGACTAACAGACGAGCATTCAGTTAGGGATGGGTTTCTCTGGAGCTTCCGTTTCGGGTGACTGTTAGAGTGTTATGACTTCCCTCTCGAGGCGCATTTTCACCCCAAATATATTAGACATCTTTAAGTGCTGCCCTAAGGCAAGGCCTGCTTAGCATTGCTGCTTATTTATTTTTGGTGCTTTCACCGGTTTCTATAAAAGTTAAACATGCTGCTGTGTGAAAAAAATGTGATCGTATTGCTTGCTGGTGTTAATTATTATTAACAATAACGATCTCAGTACTTTAAAAAAAACCCCGATTTTGATGTTTGAAAATGCCATCAGCAACATTATTCCCTTTAATAGCCCCGATATCCGATCATCGCTGAAAACATAACCATAAAATCGTTTTACCCATGTTGGTTTGGATTGGCTGAAGATTACAAGCAAACAGTCAACACATGCCACAGAAAGTGAAATTCCATACCATCCAACTGGTTTTATAAACATGCTCGACACTAAACCTGGTTGATAAATTGGACAAAAAGCATTAAGGATGCAACAGTCGCATTCGAACCCCTACGTCAACATATATTCCCAACGAACGATAACACACCGCTCCGGAATGCTTTGGAAGCGTAAATAAAACACAATAAAAAGTCAACTTGTTCACCGGTTTTCAAATGCATCGCGTTACGAAACTCTGGGTAAGCGCCATTCCCGACCCACCGACCGCGACGCGGTGGTCGCCTGTACCGTTAATGTCAACGAAAATGCAGAACAACCGTTGCATAAATGTTTGCGAATTTCTGGCTTGCACAATAACGCATAATAATATGCGTCTGGCATAATTATAGCCCCCCATTCGGCGACGGGGGTATTCCTTTTCGCGCAGGCAGCATTTGCATATCAATGCGAATCTTTCGTGGCGGTTTGAGGGAGAAGGTTGGACTTTTTTTGTTGTTTACTTACGATTTGATAAGAATGGGTTTGGATGGGATTTTATCTTAAACACATGCTTGAAGATTGTGTGATGGTCAGTTGAAATATGTTACCTGGAATGGAAATAAAAAATATATTTTTAGACAGATTATACCGATATGGGCTGAACATATAGAAAAAAAAACATCACTTTGTCATGCAAAACGTCGTTTGTTTTTAAGATACTTCTCAGGATTTTTTAAAGGAAAACAGTCTCAAAAACATTTTTTATAGTATGCATAATTCATCCTACATAATAAGACAAATAGTTATAATAGAAAGTGTTTTTTTAAAAAGCAGTCAAGAATACTAATAACTGTGCATCCGACGTTACGTCATTGCGGGAAAAATCTTCGATATTGATTAAGTATAGAATAATAACAAATATAAATAAATAAAATTAAATCAATATATTAAAATAAATAAATAAATAAAGCAGTTATATAAAAAAAATCTAATTTCAAAATAGCAAAAGTTTGTCGTTAAATGATGTGAAACGTTCGATGTGGAAAATGGTTGGAAATTATGTGGAAATGTGAAAATTGAAAAGTGGAAAACGATGTAAAAATTATGTGAAAATTTGTCAACTTTGCCGTAAAACAAAAAAGTAGACATTTTTTTAACAAAAAATATTGTGAAGTATTAAAATTTGTTCATGTGAGTAATATTCGTAAATTTCTAAATAAAATGTGATAACAATTGTTGTTGAAACTGTTGCTGCTTGCGGTGGCTTATTAATAACCTGTTGTTAAGTAGATAAATTTTTCCTTTTTGACTTTTTTTGTCGCATTTTACTTGATTGATGTATAGTTTAATTTGTGAATTTGAAGGTCTGATTGATTTGAGGTATAGTAGTAAAGGTATTTCTCCAGTTCTAATATGAATCAGAAGGACTAGGTCTATACCGCTATTGGATAGAAATAACACTAAACAAGCAGACGTGCTTTACTACTGGTGAAAATGGCTATGGTTAATAGTTATTAATTGTATTGTTTGTCTATCTGATGGAACTATTTGATGCTCAATTTAAACTTCATATCTAAATTAATCCAAATATCAAACAATCCCGTCTCAACATTGTCACGCAAACCATGACAAGAAAATGTTGGCAAAATATTCATAATGTGCTTTTTGTTGGACTAGCTTAGTGTGGTAGATGTTAAGCTTCTTTCAGATGTATTTGGTGGTTCTTAATCTTTCAGACAGCTCTTACAGTAGTATAAACTTTATTTCACAATTTTCACAATTGTTGCAGAACGACGCATTTAAAAACTTTTAAAATTATACAATATGATGATGCATGTCCTCTAAAACCACCATCGAAATGTCCATTAGGCTCTTATTTGGGTAAAATAGAACACTACACGAATAACGTACCACTATTTTCCCTACATGCCATGGCCAGTTGCGTGGACTAATCCTTCATCCAAAGCATCATCTCATTACCGTGCGAAGGTGCAAACACGCTACACACCTTGCTGGCAGCGTAATTATATGCTTTTATGGTGAATTTAATAATTCATGCCCGCGGCAGGATACCAACCATCGGAACCGGAACAGCCATTCGAAAAACGGATTATCTTTCGCTTAAACGGCACTTGGCATTTCGTAAGGTGCAACGCCACCACGTTGTTCGGTTAGAAACCACTCCACACACACACAACAAAAAAAAGACCCACCGCCATCCATTCGTCATTCGCGATTGGTGTGCCGTTTTCGTAATATCGTGTCGCTGGCGGTGCAGCAAAGTGGTTTCTCTGCGTATTTTGCGAATTTATAAGCAAGGTTGGTACCGGCACGGGGATGCAATGCACATGAGCCATACCGAACGTACCGTGTACGGTGGGCCGTTTGTTATCACACCGGTTTTCCACCAGAAGGCATTCATTATTATTGTCGAACGTAGCACAACGGGCCCACATGTGCAAATTCTCACCTTTCGCGTAGAACGCAAGGTACTTCCTATCCGTAGTCGGTTTTTTTTTTTTTGCTTGTCGAGGCCACCGGAGAACACCCGGTCCCGGTTTATCCGTTCGGTGTGATGGTACATTTTCAACGGGTATGGTAATCATGTTTCTAGCACCATTCTCATCCGAAGCAACCATTTCCCGACCAGCAATGGATATTTGTTTATGCGAATGCACAGTTCCGATTACAGGGCGTATTTTCGGAATAGTGTAGGAAAATCATAAATGTACTTCGCGCACCACGAAGGAGTAGTGGAAAACCATGCTGTATGTTGTTCAGCTAGAAATGAAATGCAGAAATTGACCGCGAATATAATTTATTCGTATGGGAAACAAATTACACTGCACGGGCAGGGCTGAACTCGCGGAAAAGTTATTCCCGAAAAAGATAAATGTACATTTACAACTGTATCGGATGTGAAATATCAAATACATAAACTTCCTGTTTGATATCTAATGTTTACCATCTGTATAAACTATGCAAAGGGTGCCAAAGGCACAGGGCTTTATAGCTTGTCCCTGTTTCATAAAAATTAATTTAATTTTAAATTAATATGCGATTGTAATGATAATGAAAATAACATTTCTGTGAACCCAATACAACGAACATTAATATCAGAATTTGTTACAGCAAAACACCGCTTTCATTAAATCTGTTCCGAAGGTTAGACATTTATGGGACTCTACGGGGAATTTTATCTAAAACAAATGTCCAGAAACGGTGTGCACCAAGCAACTGCTACAAAATGTTGATTTATATCGTCCGCGAAACATGACACATTTTCACCGCCGAAAACTGTGCTGATCCGAACGGGACTGGCAAATTTATTACAATATCAGAATGCCATCCATCCTGATCGCTCAAAGTTATTTTTGATATCCTGTTTTGTATCGCCATCCCCCCGCTTTTCTCTCTCTCACTCTTGCTTCATTAACGAGTGACTCTTCTCGAAAGTACAGCGCTACAGATGAGTGCACCAATGTAGCCAATCTGAGCAAACATACAACCATACGCCGGTCTCCACTGGTTGATTTGTGATGGATAAAAAATCATAACCAATAAATTATTCCCATGGCAAACATGGAAATCATCAATAAACGAGCGGAAAACGGTCAAACAAAGGGTGGCAACAGCAAAGCACACGAATAAATGTTGCCGGGGTTTGGTCAACTAGTCGCGTACACTACTACCCGCCAGAAAGGTCACAAAAGCTCCCACTGCACTACCCTTTTTCACTCCTTCCCCCCGCTTAAGCCAACCACCGCACAGTGATGTATGATTTATTCACCCACGCCGAATGAAAGAAAGCATAAGAACATGACAGCAAACGAGAAAAGCCAGCTGAAAAGCCAAACAAGGCTCCAGAGCAAGCTGGAAAAAGAATTGCACATCAGTGGGGTCAAAAAAAAACAAACACAACCCCCGAAAAGAATAATGGAAAATTGCATCCGGGTGCAGTTTCAAACCAACGGCACGCGGATAGTATTTGTGTTTGGGAATTATGATGACATGGGAGGAAAAATGTACGCTTTATCCGACCGGAAAATATGCACATGCACTCGTTAAAAATCTACGCGCCGTTGTTGACCCGGAGTTCGGTTTGGTAACGGAGCGATCGTTGGAAAAATTACAGCTGCGTGCTGTCCGTTCGCATCGTAGCTTGTTTGCAGTTAACTTATTCCTTTCGATGCATATGCACCGGGCGCACAATGTAAATATGCTTTGGAACGTATATTGACGAAGTCAATTTGGCGAATATTTTGGGTTAAAAGTCTGTTGCTAACACTTTGATTAACTGTAGCACATTTTTTAGTAGTTCAAGCATAAAATTATGGCTATCAATGTGTGTTGAAATGACATTTATTAAAATAAACATTGTCTACATGTTTTGTTAATCAAAACGTTTTTAAACTATTTATTCAACTAAGAAACTTATTATGTCAAACACAAAAAACCTCCAAGCTAAAATGCAACAAAAGTTAACATTGACATTTTTTAAAGCAACTGTGAAATGTTTGTAAAAAACACAATCATTTATATCAATCCATTTGGATTCGATAAACAATATTACATTAAATGGAAACATTAAAAAAGTACCATTTAACCATATAAAAAAGTTTATTTTAACAAACTTATTTGATGCTTCACTAACGCATCTATTATCCGAAAAAGGTTCAAACAAACACAAAGGAGAATAAAAGCCATAGTAAAATAAACAAATAATAAGCAAGTTGTGACAAAAATGTAAAAAAGTAATATAAAATTAACGATATCATATGAAAGAACATAGCTGTATGAGTTAGGCCAAATTATTGATAATGATAAACTGATTTGGAAAATATCAATCAACAACTTTCGTTACGAAACTTTGCAAGACAACAGTATCAGGGCATAAAAAACAAAATTGAATAAATAACTTAAATTGAAGGTAAACAAAACCGTACCTAAAGTCTATAATATTATAAAAACTGTAATGTCAAAGAAATAAAAAAAAAACAAATGTCAAAGAAGTATCAAACCGTACAAAAAAAAATATACAAAAAGATCAAAATGTGTTAATACAGCGTTGGAAAACGCCTAAGCAATCTGACAATATAATAACCAAACTATCAACACATCAAACGCTCCCTGCAGTTAGCATGCATACAACGTTGCACATAAGCGACAAAGCATGTACAATGTAGTGTATTTGCCGCTTTTTTTCATTGTAGACAGGTCCACCCGTTCTCTGACACCAAAACTAGGGCACTGTGACAATGCAGCGGATTGAAAACTCGCTGCAGTGTCGCACACTAGACAACAATAAACGAAAACAGTTGAAAACACCGCACACACAAAAAAAAACAAACTCCCTCTCCCAAACAGATGCAGAACATAGCCATTATCAGCGAACCACAAACGTGGTAACCACGTGATGGTATGTGCTTCGGAAAACAATTTGCTACTAGCTTGTCACCCTTGCTTGGTCACCAAATGGGGCGGCGGGCATTACTTTCAGCGTACATGGGGAGCAAAATGAAAGCAGCGAAAGAAAAAGAGGTTTGTTTACATAAAAAAACCCATGCCATACGGTGCGCACCCCCTTCGGGTACGGGGAAACGAACGGATAAAGCCGATGGTGGCATAATCATTTTCCACCCAGCGCCACCATGAATCTGCATCACAATGCAGTGTCCATGCGGCGGGAATCTCGTGTCGCGAGCGTCCCGAGACGCGGCTTGCAATAATTATTATGCAAACGTGCGAGCATGATCGAGTGCAAGTCTGCTGCATCGACGCGGACTGTGGAATCGATTGGGATGAGGGTCGCGCAGCGCAACGAAGGACACGAATGCAAAATCATCGCAACGAAGCGTTTGTAGGCAGCGGACGGTGCTGATTGAAAAATAATATCAAAATGTCACTTGAAGTTGTGCAATCGGTTGTGCGGCCGATTGCTTCTTGTCCTTCTTATCTGTTTTTTTCCCACCTTGCGCAGTAAACGAGAAAAAGTGCACTTGCAACGCTCCACCCTTTCCACACGAGCTGTTCCTCTAACAGCTCGCTCGCTGTCATCGACGGTTGCCCCGTTTGATGGTTTGATAATGTTTCGCTCTTCTTTTCGATCGATTGATTCGGTGGGTAAGTATGGCGAGAATGAAAAACATCATTCGCATCACCACAGTTTGACCTCAATTTCGGTATGAAATAACTGTTTTGCAAAAACCGATCACCGTCGTTCACAAAATCGATGAAAAATCAGATCCAATGTGACGTTCGACAGCTTTGCACTATGCATGGGAGACCGCTTTGATACGCTATGGTTTATTTAAATTTCCCATCATCTTTTGACTCATTTTCACACTCCCATCTTAACATCAACCCCGCAAGAACGGTCGTGACGATAACGTTCCACTGTCATCGATACTCTAACAGAACACACAATTCGGAAAGCATGCAAAAAAAGTCAGGAGAAATTAACAAATAATCCATACAGGTGTTACCTGGTAGGGATGGAAAACTTCACTCTCTGTCTCTGACTGTTCTCTCTGGGGTAACGATAGAAAAACGATCAACAATTTGGCTATAAATTCCCAAGAAATCATTATCCGATGGTGGTTTCTACAGATGCGTTAACTCTCTTTTAGTCATGCAGATATTTGTTCAATACATGAACATCATTATACAGGCTTTAATGAATTAATATCAAATGTTAAAAGAAAGGATTAAAATCATTCGGTACCTCATTATGGATGTATTCTTGATAGCAGAAAGGTTAAAACTGAAGATTAAGCATTATTTGTATGCGAGTTTATTGTATGAAACACTTCATGCGTCATGCATCAAGGGAATTTTATTTCGTTGCCAGTATCCACTGGCCATATTTTCTATTCTATAACCGTAAATCATTGTTTTGCTTGTCATTATATATCACAGAGTTAATTATTGTATTTATTTCGTAAAAAAAACTATCAAGCTCTAATCTATTTAACGTTGAAGACGATAACAGATTAATACAGGAACAAAGTTAGCGTAGTGTTAACGTTTAAGCTGCAAATATGACGATCGAAGTATTTAATTATTTGCGATACAAGGAAAGCATGTTTTTCAAGAGATGACAGTGTGGAATAAATTTGCCCATCCCTATTGCATTGCATACTATAAAACCCGTGAGAGCGATCGCTAATGTAAGGAAGATGGCTGATAAGGAAAGTATCCTTCATCTCGCTCAAACTTCCCGTCGGCTGGTACGAAATGCCAAACTAACCAGCTATTTTCAGATTACCAATACCAGGAAAGCATCCACGGAAGAGGTAGCACCTTGTACAGCAATTTTGGTCGAAAACCGCCGAAAGGTATGCAATGCTTAAACACTAACTTTCCCGTTGGTCGAGAAAAATTTCTTCGAAAACTACCAGTTGCCGAATAAATAGTACCAGGATAGCATCCTCGGAAGAGGTAGCTCCTGGTACTGCGCCGTAAGGTATGCAATCCCAAGTTGTTGCATGAAAGATGTTGCACGCAAGATGTTGCGCAACATATGTCGCGCAACATATGGTGCATGCCAGATGTTGTGCAACATATGTTGCGCAACATGTGTTGTGCAACAGGTGTTGTGTAACATCCTGGTACTCGGCTGGTACCAGGTGTTACCTCTTGAAAAACATGCTCTCCTGGTATCGGAAACCTGTAAACAGCTGGTTTGTATGGAAGTGTTTAAACATTGCATACCTTTAGGCAGGCATAATTACCAGTTGCTACCTATTCCGTGGATGCTCTCCTGGTACTATACATTCGAAAATCCTGGTGCAGTTTCGTTTATACTTTAAAATCACAAAGTCGATATTCTTCTCCGCCTTTAATTTATCGCATAGAAACAAATGTTTTATATAACCAAGCAAGATATTTTTGATCGATTTTTTAACATTTAAATTATTTTTTTTTTTGCTATAAATTAACTCTGCTGTTAAATTTTTTGTGGCCCCCAACACGGCGTGGCCCTAGGCGACCGCCTACTCCGCCTACCGTTTGATCCGCAGCTGGTTGCACATAACGGTTCTTTTAAGCAATCAATAACGACCCACTACGTATAAAAACAGAAAGAATCGTGAACTACAATTCTATCGATCCATTTTAAAAACTAAATTTATACAACATTACACACTTTAAAATCCAGGTAATTTTACAAATCGTCCCTTTAACGCCCCAAATCTTTAGATGACATTACCTGTTATGGTGATGTGCAATGATTTGTCTTGTTATCATGTACTCTTATTATCAAACCTTTTCAATGACGAAGATGAGCAAACCGACAATATTGTCTGCTATCGGTGTAACACAATACTTCCTGGTCCTATGTGTAACTCTCTTCTTATCTATGAGCTCATTTTTACTTGCCTAAAACCGACTTGCTTTTAATAAACTATGACCCTATTTTTTCTCAATGTATTTTTTCCTGAATCAGATTTGTGAAAAAATCATTTGTTTCAAATTTTCTTTTACATTTAATCTTAATTATATATAATTTAAAAGTCCTATATTTATACGAAAGCATGTTTATCAATAGAATTATTCTTTTATGAAAACAATTAGTCACAATACAAACATATTTTCAATAAAGGCTCAATTGACACAAGAAGTAAAAACTAACTGATCGAAACATTAAACTGTCTTTATCAACGAAACCTTCAACCTTCAAGGCATATCTCAATATCTTCACATCAGCCCTCGTTCAATGCATCTAACCTTATCAATGACAGCAGTCTCACTGTGTCAATAACGTGTGAAGCTATCAAATCTCAACACTTTCCTTCAGCAACCGCCATCGTTGAACCTGCTCCCAAGCATAGTTTTTTTTTTTCTTTGTCACTCCATTCAAATGTTCTGGCACTGCTCCAATTTCAATATTTGCACACACTACACACACCGCCGTGAAGAAGAGCGCCGACGGGATGATGTTGCTCAAGAAATAGGGTGAAAAAACACCCCCACCTCCTTCATCCAACCAAATCATTCAAACGGAACGATCAAAACCATTCCACACCAAGCAAATCGTTGCCAATTCATCTACACTGCTTGTACTGGATGGAACGATGCTAAAAAAAAAAAACGGCCCAGCGAGTGTCATAAATCATGACGACGAAAAGGCGATTAGAAACTCGGCAGCTATACTCAGATGGCAAAAGATCCGGTATGGGTCAGCCAGCAACAGGAAGAAAAAATCTCCATCTTCCACTAATATCTACTCCTGCGCTGCGTTTACAAAGCGAACAGTGGAAATGGAGAAAAAAACATTCCCCAAGCGGACTACGAAAGCTCTCAACGAGAATTTATATCCTTCTGCTGGGGAGTGGGGTTTTTTTCCTCCTCATCTTGCACAGTGGGTTCTACTCCTATCGCTGAGTTTTATTTCGAGGCCTACTTGAATGACACACTGAATGACGTACAACGGAAACGAATGGCCGATTGTCATTCAAGTCCGTTCATGGGGTGAAGGCTCGATCGGGACTGTAGCCTGCAAAAGCACCCACTACAGCGTAAAAAATAACCCCCCTCCCCCTAGTTCGACCGTAAAGCTTGGCCTGAAACTTTCGTCAGCCCTGACAAATCACTTCCGGAGGCAAAAGGAAAACTTTTCCATCCCCGGGAAAGATTTTCAATTCGTTCGTGTTTCGTGTACTTTGCCTTTGCGAAATGTCCCACTTTTTTTTTTCTCGTGCTGCTACCCTCCCTATTTGTACAGGCTCTCGTTCCTGTTACGGTGTTGCTTATAGATGTCTTGTTTCCTACGTTTTTTTTTTCATCGTCAAGCAGAAAGAACTGCTAAACCTGTCAGATACTGTAGCTGACAGCCGGAAGCGAATGGTTCCCGTTTTCGACTCTCTCTCCACGCTCAGCGTATTTGGCGTGCTGTGTACATATCACACACTTTGAAACGATAAGAATTTTCCATTTCCCTAAACAGGAGCGAGACGTATTTTAAGGATTTTCTTTCCCCGGGCATTAATTAGACACTTGAAACAAGCAAAACATCGTACAGGTTCTCATCCCATCCTCCATTGCCTATTTCCTGCAAGATCTTTGGTTCGGTTAGCCCTGCGGGATATAAATTTCCCCCGATACGTGACACGGAAACAAATGCAAACAACAACAAACCAACCCTGACGTTTTCCCTTGGAGGAGTAGCCATCGATAAACGGCACAATCTACATGCGTCTCCATCCATTTCGAACGCTTGTCTCAATGTTCGAAGGGAGTGTGGGTTGTGTTTATACGTTTGACTTTTCGACAGTTTTTCTCAGGAGGGGTGAGAAATGTTTGCAAATCATTGGAATGTTTAGATAAAATTGAGCAAATTTCTCAAGAATCCACTTCCACTTCCTAGCACTTAAATCAATATGTTGAAGGTTATGGCCACCCATGTATATGTATATACCAGCAAACTGTTGACGCACATTTTCCTACTAACCGTTTCATTATTCCGTTGCTCGTGATTTCACTTTCGCATACCAACTTTCGGTATGATTTATTCAACTGAACAAATCATAAACTGTTCCAATGCATTATTCAGGAAAAAACGATCCTACAGCACGGATTGGCCAAAAAACACCGTACCAAACTCGCCCACTGTACGGCCCTTTATCGGTGGCACTTTATCGAAAGAGATGGTTCTTTAAAAAATCATAAACGTCAAGCAAACCGTTCGGAAGCCAATAAATCGCACTCCACAACGTGCGTCCAATAAATGTTACAACCAAACACCCACACGCACGCTCACCACTATCCCTTTTACCGTAAACGATGATACGAGCAGATCAGATTCGGAACCATGTCAACATTGCTAGGCGGTAGTGGGAACTGTTGGTACTACGCATCTTGAATTAATTTACAACCATCAGTGCCACTCGACACGTTCAGCGTCGTCCGGGTTGGTTTCCGGTGAAGCTCGTGAACCTACGCGCTTCCCAGGAAACACTACTACCTTCTGTGCCAAACTCTTAGGCACATTTTAACATACCCGAATTCTGCGCCTCACACATTCGCAAGCTTCCCTGGAAAAGCTTTTCCTACGGGTAATATAGTTGCCGTTGATGATTGTGAGCGATTTTTCCGGCATGATGGTTCTGTTGCGATACCACGTTCCATTCTAGCGTAGGTGTGATGGAAAACATCAGCTTACGACATTACGTTGAAAAGTTTAGAGTTCGAAAAACAGTCTAAAAATAAATCGTATTAGGGTGGTTTCGATCGAAAATCTTATAGGCTTGGGTTATATTGCGATACGAAGTACCATTAAGCTTTTTACGCGTAATGGATCAATATTTGATCACCAAATCACAAGCTATTCGTAGAATAACTTTGGCTTTGTTCTAAGAAAAAGCGATGAATTTCGAAAGATAAAGGCAATTTTATTCATTTTTAACATAAAATTAAGCTTCTTTAAATCAAATGTTTCACCAAAAAAAACTTTTTGATAATTAAGTAACAAATAATGGAAAATTAGCTCTGCTTTGTCAAGACTAAGCTTACAATAGTGGCTCATGGCAACGAAAAGCTTGAAGAGCTTTGCTGCATAAAAAGCACGTTTAGATTAAAAATGTAAATAATATAGATCGAAGCATTTGAAAAATATTTAATATTTAAATCATCAAAGTAGAGTAGTTAACTAACTTCCATAAAGAGTAAAATGGCACTTAAAAATGTGATAACTGTCATATTTGTCATTTAAAGCATACATTTTTATAAACCCCCATTGATTAGTAAACTATCTAAAAGTACTCTTTATTGTGATCCTAATATTTTTTAAACCACAGTGACAAACATTTTTCGTCCCCATTTTTTATCCCCAAAAAGCACTTCATTTCCATAATGCCCATGTGAATCGGAAAATGTCCTTACCCAAAATACCGACCTGGGAGCGACCAATCGTTCAACGGAAAGGAACGCATACAGAAAACGCCATTCAGCACCAAATATATACACACTTGAACACAGGAAACAACCACAATCTCGACGCCCGTGAAGCATTTAATTAGAAAAACGAACCGTAGAAATTATTACCCTGCTGTGCCCATTTACGCTCCAACTGCTCCCTATGCGATGGGGTGGTTTTTTGTTGGGTGACGCGGTGAGGGAGGGGAGGGGGGTTGCTATAATTTAATTGTTGCCAAACTCGTGTCCCATTCTGTACACCACCGGACACCAAACCACCTGGTCAGACGACATGATGAGACGGCATGTTTGGGTGCGAATCGGAAATGCTGGTGAAAAACCATTCAATGCTGGACCGGTGCCAGATGTGTGCATTTCCACGCAGCTTTTGACCGCCGGGACAGTTAGTGGAGAAATTTTCAAATGGGAAAATGTTCCCGTTCAGCTGGCCATAATATTTTTGGTCAGGTGCGATGGTCAGGACGAATGTGCGAATGCGTAATTGTTTTGCTCAACAAGCCCCCGCACCAGCAAAAGGGGAAAAAGCTCATTGTCATTCAGCCAACGTATCGGCCGTGAGGGTAGTTCTTAACGAGCACAAGAATGCAATTATCGGAATAATGTTTATTATGTTTGAAATAAAATTATTGTTTTGCGGCCATTTTCACCTTTCATAATCCACCGCGGCCTACTGCGAACTGATGAAGTAAATAATTTCGTTATGTTTTAACGTTTATGTTATAATCGGGTCCCACTCGATAAAAAACCATTCAAGCGAGTAAAGTGAGTCTTACGAAAAACAAACTTTCCACTCGTGTTTTGTGGAGCCATCGAAACAAAAAAAAAACAATAACCGGGCCATCTATTTTCCTCTGCCCGATTTCCGGTCCGGTGGAAATGCGTTGACGTAAGTGAACGCTGTCATAGTTTCACCCCCCCTCCGGTGTGTAGCACCCTCATCAGCTTCGGCACCATTGGGTTTTGCGGTGCGATGAAGTAATTTGACCAATTCCGAGCGACCAGTACCGCACTTGAAACAGCGCTTTACTTAAACAAGAAAAATGCCAAGTGTCCAAAGCTCTCCCCCACCCTCGAGCTGCAACGAAGCTTACCGAGCTGTGAAATGAGATTTGTCTCCGGACAAGCCCGGTGCCCGCATAACCAGCAACCCTGCCCCCAAAATACAAAAAAACGCACAACAGCTGCAGTAGTTCAGTTTAAGCAGCAGACCCTATCCCGTGTTCCGGTACGCACCAGTGTTTGAGCGAATTAAATGAATTCTTAGCCCCCTCCGACGCTGCCAGTCGCTTACTCACCTTTCTCTATGACTGCTGAAGGTGGCGGATCTTGGAACGTACGGTAGCAGTTCCGTTGCTGCAGCGATGACACCTCACGCTGTTGGGGGGGGAAAAAAAGAAACAAACAAACAAAATGGTTCAGTGTGTCTGTGTGGTCACGCAAACGAATAGTACGGCTGATTTTGGGGTAGGAATTCGACCCAAACGGTATGGTGATTTCGGGGTGCGTGTAACAAATCTTTTACAAACATTAAAATAAAGAGCTGGCGGAACCGATCGTGTGTGGACCACGGAAACGATGTTGTGGTGCAGCCGATTGGCATTGTGTTGTGTTTGCACGATAAAATCCTTGCCGTGGGTAATGCACGAACTTGCGCTTCGAATGGAAGGCATTTAGGTCAGTCTAAATGGCGAATAAAGGCGCTGCAGTCGTAAAGCGAATATGCGTGATTGGTGTCTATGGATCGTAAAAGATCGTGCCTGTAAGCCTTCCGTGTATGGTTGTCCGATGACGCATTTAAGCTTAATCCCATTGATCGTATAGAATGTGGAGTTATGGCTACGAATTGCCTTGTGTGTAAACTATTTACTACAAAATAGCTTATAAATAAATATTTTATCTACAGTTAGATTAAAGATGCATTAAAATTGCATACTTTCAGGCAAATAAAAAAATAACGCAACATCGACGCTAAGCGTTATATAGACTGAGTGGTTAGCAGAGATGGAAACATCTGCGACGTTTTAAATCCGTGCTTCCAAGGACACCATTCTCCCCTAATGGTAGTGCCAATATTTTCACCATCTGTTATCCACCCGTAACCGTTTATGGGCACACATTTGATATTGATGATGTTGTCACTGATACAACGAACGGTGATCGAGCTGAAGTTATTTGGAGTTATTTAAAGTTCCGACCTCCCACGGCAACCGCACAGCGGGCGCCCCATCACCACCGACAGCGGACGCGCAATGTCGCGACCAATATTTCCTCGCCAGCACTTTCGATCCCCTGCAAGCGGCAAAACACTCCCATGAAGCCCTAAAATTACTCACGACCCATGAACGTTTCAAGGGAGTGCCGCACACTATGGGAAAGAGCAACGGAGGCGAAGCAACAAAGCAAAAAAAAAAAATCGAAACAAACGCAACTAACCCGAACACTGCACGGAATGTCTCACCGAACCGAATGGCGGCAGTGGCAAGTCATCGAGTTAGGAAGAAAATTAAGTGCATGGTACCGCCACCGCGCCACCTCTACCACCCCCGCGGAACAAGTCCCCGTAAGAAACTGGTTTAAGGCTAGCTGAGAAAAAGTGCAACAAACCATGGATAAAAATCACTGATCGCTAGAGGACATCGGCAACAACACCGAGGTGTGTCACTGTCGACGCCACCGATCGTAGCCGGGGCTTAAAATAGGGCACCGGTTCGAGTTCACGAGCGCTCAGCAGAAGGAATTGCTACATTGCTTACCACGACGCGTACAGTCTGGGCCAGCGCTCTCTTGGGTCCTGTGGGCGTTACTAGCCGAAGGGTCTTCCCTTCGGAAGTGGGACCAAGAGGGGACCCCCAACCCAAGGGGGTCGAAGGACGACGAAAGTAATGCAAGTAATGAAAACACCCGAGCCCCTACCCCAGCAGCGGCACCGGGGCACACCGACGATGCTGGGCAAATCGAGCCAAGTTTACAGCGTTACATAAGGATGGAGAAGCAGAAGGGCAAACAACAACAGCGACACACACAAAAAAAAGCTTATATGTAGTGCAATTGATCGAGACCTATTTTCGACGCTCGCTTGTAGCTAATGTCATTAAGCTGATTAAATTGTCGCTTCGATGGGTGGTGCCTCGAGGTGATTGCTTACATCGCGCTTGCTGCATCCAAAATGTAGGTTATGCTGGTAACTCATATTCACAGCAAATTGTTTGTGCACTATTCGCCTTAAAATGTTGCTTTAAAGCAGATTATTTAAACGTTGCACGCAGCGAACATGATTTATTTCTTAAGCGGTAACAAATGTGCAATGAATTGCATACATTTAGGCGACAAATTTAATAACCTACCGTAATGCAACGCCATATTCTTAGCATCATGAATAATAATAAATTAGACCTCCCGATAAAGGCCACTCTTCTGCATCGTTGCGTACATTCGGGCTTAAGTATACTTGCCAGTATTACAGTACGAAAAAAAATTACTCTCACACGCTAAGTAAACATGAACATAAAAGCCACCCGTTACATGAAAATGATTCCTTCCGGCAGCATCGGACTCGCACTGGGGGCACCCTCCGCACTCGGCAGTGTCGAGGTGACGGACGCTTTCGTAATAATTGTCGACCTCATAGCACCATAACGGCGACATCACACCAACGTATGGCGCTTAAAGAACACGAATTAACAACAAAATGGTTTCTCCCGATGGGCGGGGAGGGGGGAATACTTAAAAAAAATACACAAACCGGCAAAGACATCCACCATCTTTCGACCGATGGGACGCCGAGCCAATAAAAAAGAACACTGCCAAAAGAGGTTGACATTCTGCGTCCCAACAGCCACGCACGGGTTGGCGCTGACAGGCAGCGGACGATGATGATGATGATGGTGTTGATAATGTTGATGCCGTTGATGTTAGTCGCTAAAATGACACATAATGATGCTGAGTATTGAATAACCATAAATCACCCACGGTGGTACATTTGAACTGCCTTGATCTGCCGGTTGGTTCGCCGGTCGTGGTGACGATGGCTGATCGGTACAGCCGTACGGACGGGTTCACGATTGATTGACGGGTAAACCATTCTTTGTGGGTCTTTTGGGTACAGAAGTGACCCAAAAGAGCGCTTAAAGCTGGGTCTGGGTATGGGGACGGGTGGGCACATTTGTGCAACTTACTCCATCAACGCAATCGCAGGTAAAGGTGAAGGATCAAATGACTCCCGCCATGCCTGCTTTTTTATGCAATGCATTTTCTTACGGTAACGTGCTTGATAATACAATACGATGATACGATCTTTGATGTTTCAGCGAGAAAACAAAACTGGAAAAGCATTCCAATTCCAATAATTGAGAACAAACATTCAGGCAGGCATTCCCCGAGGGCACATTGTAATGGTAAAATTGTAAAATACGAATGGCGTAGAAATTGTGTGCCAAAACACGAAGCAATCCTTTCGAGAGCGTACTTCAACGTGCAGGCCTTGTTTTTTTGAATCCCACATCAAATCATCATACCCGCCGCTGCTCGATAGAACAAAAAAGCTACAATTTCAAACGATCCCACCTTGAAACAGTCAAGTATACATCTTCTTGACATCGTCGGCTCCATCCAGAACGTGGAATGATAAAGTGTAACAGCCTCCAGCCAGCCAGCTACAGCACGCTTCATCGCACCCCACCCCATCCGTGGTGGAAACCCCATGGAACGGGGAATTCAATTAATTAAATTCCTTCGCTTTTCCGTTTCACAAACCGCAAAAGAAAAACACTTCCAAAAGTCACAGCAAGCGCTGGGTTCGGTTTTCGTTGCGCAGCAGCGCGTGTACGTGTGTATGTGTGTGTGTGTGTGTGTGGAAAAGCTCAGCCACCATGGTAACGAAGCAAGAAACATCAAACATTCGACAATTTGTCTCGCAAAACCGGCTAAAGAAAAGCAACAAACCCGTGACCGAATGGGAAGAGAACAGTCCGTACTTTAATTGTGGCGCTTCGGGTTCGGGTAAGCAACATTTTATTCTGTCTGACTTTTAGTATCCTCTTCCGTTTTTTTTTTTTTGAGGGTGAAGACCGCCTTTCAATGCTTCCAGTACTACCCGTTTTCGGAGAATCGATAAAAATTACACGTGCCCCAAAGCTGGGGCACCCCCGATCGATCGTGTTGCTCAAACCGTTTGGAATAAACAATTCCGATCATTTAATCGCCTTTTTGCCGCATTATGCTTGTTATCGTTCTAAATTCCTTAAAATAGCTTGTTTTCGTGATGAAAACGGCCCCGCAGCCATCCGAACAACCAAGCCAAAGGTAGCGTCGACAACGCGTCAGCAAACAACACAAGCAAAGCAACAAAATGACGCCCGCAGCGAGACGCGCTTCCGATGTAAACTTTATCGACAGCCAAACCGCACCGACGGGAAACGTGTGTCGAGTGCGCTGGAACCTGTGCTTGAATGCTTCCCATTCCAAACCACATTTCACCGCCGTAATCCATCGGGTTTTACTACAGCATTCAGACGTTTTACAAAAAAATAAACAGCAGCCGCCCAGTCAAGTCGTCTCTCAGCAGATTTTGACACCCATAGAAACGATCCGCATCTTTTTGCGCTTATCGATTCGGGGAATAGAAAGAAGAAAAAAATTAGGATAGATGATTTAAAAATAGCACAAAATGTAAAAGTGGATGAAAAGTTGATGGCTTCTGACTAGCCGAGACGTTCTCTGGATGTGGCAGATTCACCTAGTTTGGACATCCTGTTTCGTAAAATTAACTTTTGTACTTCAAAACTGACACTTGGTTCATAATGTTTGACGTAAACAGACACATTACGACACAGCCTGTGTTTCAAATTTATACTTGCAATAAATTAGCCAGCCCCGAGGTTGTTCACCCTCAAAATGCATCCACTTCCGTAGTGCTACATTCTCCGTTTCCGAGGCGGAAACGATAGCCACGCTGCATGACCGTATGACAGCTGTCAAACGTGAACATAAACTACATACTTCTGGTGCAACAAGTACTCCATGAATGTATCGGATGTCATTTATCAACGAGTTGCACACGCAGTGAATTATTGCAACCATCAAATCAATATCCTTGTTCTGTTCGATTACTCCCTCCCAAGTACAAGTGAATTTACGCTCTATTGCCGGCGTGCCGAGGTTCTTCCGAATATTTTATAGCAACATTCATCGACTGGCGACATGCATATGTCTGCAGGTAGGTGTAATTAAAATATCTTATTTATAACCAAATTGTACGTACGCGGTACGTACCGTACTGTTTTAATCGGCACTGCGGATTCGGAGTGGTCAGCAAACACAAACAAACATCTTTTTTGTGTGCCATTCTCCAGGAAAACTTGTACTCCAAGAACCCCACGAAACTTTTCTTCCGTGCCGTATCGCAAGCCTGTCAGATTGTTTTGCTTGTCAGTGTGCATGGGACACGTATCTCGCAAAGGACATCTGGAAGCTCAAAAAGCTAGAAGTCGCAACCCACCCCGCATCCGTGGGCACCTTATCGCAGATCTTCAGTTTCCGCCCGACGAGAGACGAGGGCGGGTTAATACCGAAGACAAATTTGTGCTCTTTGTAACGACAACAACGACTGAGGGTTACTATCTATAATTACTCCCAATTTTCAAGGTCCTCCGGCGGCAACTTATGCATGACAACCACGGACCTAGTACACGGCGTCAGTACTCTATGGCTTCACTGTGAAGTTGAGTTCGGAACAAGAAGGAAAAAAAACTCCTAAAGAAGCCTAAAGTAGCGCAGGCATCTAGATGGCCCTGATGCGAGACTGTGCGCCGGCTAGAACTCCAATCCGATCGCATCGTGTTCGTAACCGTCACGATGACATTTTGCCACCACTTTACTCTCCACGGGGCCCATTCTTTCCCAACAGTAAAATTAACCCGTAAAGCATGATTTATGAAAAATGACCTCTCATTGATTGTTTGAGGGTGCGAGTCTGTGTGTGTGTGTGTGTGTAGGTGCAGTCAGTTGGAATGGCAGGCTTCAGTATTGACGTGGACGCACACACAAAAACTGAAAAATCGAACAAGTAAATGGTAGAAAAATAATAACGAAAATCGTTGCCGTAAGCAAAAAAACCACACGGCTGCTACTACATTATGAGGCGCTAAGGCACAAAAGGCGAGCAGCAGCAGTGCTCGCTCGTTCGTTCAGCTTGGTTAGATAATTAAAATTAATGATTGGTTGGCCGCATAGGATGGTTGAAGTAAGTAGCCACAGATACGGTGGCACTGGCAGCCAGCAACCGAGAGAAAGGTACACTGGAGAGTGTAGGAACGCGAAGGTGTTTGGCATGTGGGGTCACCGTTTGGGTGTGTACCAGCGGGTTTTTAGTGTTAGAGAGAATCACCAACAGCAAGTACACCGTAGATACTCGGACGACCCCCGTAACTACGGCGGTTGAAAAGCGACTCCAGCACAATGCGCTACTACACCGTTTCGGTGTTACTGCTCGGGGTACCTGCACGCGGGCACCAATTATTAGCGACTAATTAATAATAGTGGAAGTTTCACAGTGGCAGCACCGAACGCCCGGCACAACGTCCTTGAAATAGTCAACTTCAAAACCCATAGGCGCAGGCTTTTAAGGCTAGAAGTGTTCCATCAAATTTACCGATCTTGAACCGGGTCAACTGTGTAGGACGGCTGTGAGCAGAGAAAGAGAACGATTGTGGCCGTGGGGAACGATTGTGCCGTCAAACGAAGGACATCTTAAAGAGCAAATCGTTTGACAGTAAAGAACATCAGTAAAGAGTTCTGAAGTTACTTTGGAACTCTCAAACTCTCGTGAACAGTCCTGGGGACTCCAAGAAAATATCAAAAGATTAAGATACTCGTTCTAGTACGGGTTGCCTAACTTTCGGGATAACTTGGGTAATGTTTGCGTAGAATCACCGCAAGCAGTTGTTTACCGCGGAGGTAATATAAAGCCGCAATAAATCTGGCTCCACTTACTGTTTGATAGAGCAAACGAACCTCGTTCCCCACTCCCCGGAACTATGCACGCCCTACGACCCTCCAGCACCAGCACTAATGGTTCCGACCCGATGAAGAGCTTACCACAATTATGCTACAGATTGGATGCCACCTTTTGCCCCGCTGGTGAAGGTGAACCGCTCGCTCCGGATCAAACTTTCACAATTTTATGTAAGAACCAACACTTAATCGTTTTATTGGCACCGTTCCACAGCACCGCTGCGAACCGATTGTGCACCAATCACCCCAACCACAACAAAAGCCGAAAGAGAGTAAACAAATTTATAGACAGTAATTAATCACGAAAAAACACGGTGTGCGCGCGAACGGGAAGAAAATTGGGCTGCCTATCGTACGTTCGTTTGGCGATGTACTGTGCCAACCTGCCGCCGGCACAAGCTCGCACAAGTCCTGGTAAACCACGTCCGGAAATTCGCAATGAGCGACGGGAAACGGCCAATGTATGGAACGTTTCGTTGTTATTCTTTCCGATGCTCCCTTCCCGGTCTGTTTGTTGCGGGAGGGTTTCGATGGGTATGAGAGGTGAACTTTTCCATCCATCCATCCAACTATCCCCCAAACGTACGCGTGTCGACTAATTGGGCCATTTTCATCGTGTAAACATTATGCTCCCAATATAAAACTAGCCCCACGCGAGTCTTTCACGGTAAAACCCGTACGGTTCACGTGGCTCGGGTAAGGTAGTTTGGGGGGTTGTAGTGTCAGTAGTTGGTATTGCATAAGCAGACAGCATAACCTTTCGAACTGTCCTACTTCTACTTCGATCTGGATCACGCTTTGTTTGAGGGATGAATTTCAATGTAGGAAATCTGAATGCTAGTGGGGAACTCGAAGGAACTTTTGACTCGTATCGAGCTGATGTACGTTATTAGGACACTACGTTGTGGAGTTGTTTAAATAGAAGACCCGCATATCACATCAGTTTTAAGGTCTTTGGGGAGTAGTAGCTGCGAATTCCTTGAGAGATCTAGAGCACAAAAGACCATCGTGATCACGTAATGTACTCGCTTAACATATTGCTTTTTTGGGCAGGTATATTAGAGAAACTATCCTCCACGTCTTCTTACTTTTTATTAACCTCTTTTTCCTCAAGTGATTCCAAGCTAGTTGAACAGCGTGGTATACCCAGAGGATACCTGGATATCTTGCTCCCCGGTAATTGCCGCATCGAACATACCCGGCTCAAATAGGTCACCCTGCAACACTTAGGATCGCTTCATTTTAACTACCTTTTTCTGGCAGGTTTCAAATGAATCCTAAAAAAAAATACACATCTTCAAACGTATACGTTGCGCAATCGGACCGCATCGATCATGGTACCGCGATCTAAGTGGTGCAACGATTCCTTTCCGCTAGCGAGCACCCAAACAACGGCAGCAGCAAAAAAAGAAAGCCTTCAGCACTCACGAAACTCACGGCGAAAAGGGCCATCGCTCGGACAGATTTGGAGCAAAACATTTGGCTGCACGGAGATCGCGCCGAAAGATAGCGAGATGTTTAGTTTTTTTGTTCGTTTTGTGTCCCTCGCAAAGCAAAACGCTCCACAAAATGGGGAAGGAAACTCCACGCACCCAACTCGAAGCAAACCAACCGAATCGTCATCCCATACAGCTCGAGATGGTCAACGTTCGATTGGTTGGTTGGAGGTTTTTTTCGTCTTTCTTTCTTCTCCACCTAAGCCAGCAGATTACGCGAACGTCTCACCAAACAAGCAGGAATGCCCAAGTGTCAATCAAGCCAAACGGTATACTCCACACAACAGTGGAAAGTGTGCGTGGCGCACGGCTCCACTCGATTTTTGATGTTTTTCCTTCAAAAATTGCTATTTTATGAACGTATTGCAAACGTACCCTTTCCCCGTTCGGTGGGAACGCACAATGGACGTGGACACAATGGGTTTCGGAGCAATGTTTTGTTTTCATGGGAAAACGATTTGTGCGCCCAAATTGCCCATATGGTGTTGCCTGATGATGGAGATGTCTACCGGACATTAAAATGGCGATGGCAAACCATTTATGTCTATGGGTGGCATTTGGAGCTTGGAGCAGTTGATGGCTCCTTATAAGCTTTCGAAGGTTTTGTTTTATTTGGCGTTGAATAGTTCGTTCGAATGGTTTAGATCAGTCTGGCCCAGCTGTACAGGAGGTAATGGTGAGCATTCGTCAAAGATGAAACATTTACGCAATGTAAGCTGTTTGCATACAAATGGAATCTTCTTTGTCGTTACAAAGCATTCGCTGATGGGCAGTGACTTTTAAACCATTTTTAATACGCTTTGAAACGTTTAATAAACATTTAGCAATAATCGAAACTATATTTATACCCGGAAACTACTATTGGGGATATTTGATGAATTTTACTGCTCATTATCAAGAACTCGACCTTTAGAACTTGATTTCAGAAGCTTAAATCATCATCACGTAACGTTTTACTAATGGATAATCCATTGTTACGGGTACAATAAACATTTTGAATATATCAACGCCATCTGCTGTGAATTGTTAAATAAAATTAATTATAAAATAACGCGAAAGGTCGATTTTTATAAATTTAATTGTAATTTAATTTTGCTCTTCGCTTATACTAACCTTGACTTTAATACATGTGTGAATGCTAAGTAAAAGTAACTGGATTCTCTTTACTAAGTATTTGCTACTTTACACGATGTCCAGCAAAAAAATCCAGTTTTTCTTGTATTTTATCGTATTTTTAATAAAATTTTATGACACGAAACTTGGAAAACAATTCCTATTCCAATTAAATAAAGCTATGAACGTGTTGTGCTTGAACCAAAAGTAAAATATGGAATAAAATTATCAATAAGTTATCGAATCCAAGTAGGCTGTACGTCCCTGCGTTCCAAAAAAAAAACATACTAAAACGTATCCACAATTTGTTTAACAAATTCATAAACCTTCTTTCGTATGACAGATAAAATCTGCCAGCAAGGAATGCACGTAACAAGGCTACACGTGCTCGCAAAAACTGACAAACGTACAACCGTACCGAACCGAACGCACATTCCTTCATTTACAATCTCAGCACAACCCGACCACAGCCCAGATAACAACCGGAAACAATGTTGTATTTTTTTTGTTATTCGACTAACGGTAGCAACTGTCCAAACGGTGGTACCAGAGTGCAAAGTTTTTAAACATTCCCTTCGGTCGGACCCTTCCGCGTTCACGAGAGTTTTGGGGCGTTTTTGTGTGTGTGTTTTTTTTTTATCTCTTTTCCGCACTCCATTCATTTGACCGAAAAATTAACGTACCATTTAGAAGCGCACCGGGCGCGCCCCGAACCCGAAGTGCGCGCGGTTTTTGAAAACATTTCAACCTTAACATTGACAGAACAAACGCCGCAGGGCATTTACGTGCGGTGTTTAATAGCTATGCGGAAACGGAACGCGTAGAACCTGGGCAGATGCAGCCGCAACACCATTTTCCACGCCCGTGCCAGTGGAAAACAGTTTTCCACGCGTATCGCATCGGCCGCGCGAGGTGTAAAAAGCACGATGGAAATTAATTATACAGTACCTTCTTCTATCACCCCAGCGCAATGACCGGCTTGGTAGGGGGATGCATGGCTATTTCTAAACGGAAAGCAAAGCACCATTTTCCGACCTGGTAGCGTTGCATGTCCGAGCCAAAAAAAAAGGTTTCCCAGTACCGTTCGACATAATGCGCAAGGTGCATTAAAGTAAACGTTGCCCCAAACACAGTGGAGTCGAAAGCTTAAATGGTGAAGAGAAATTAACCGTATTATTTCTTCACTTTTGGAATGCATTCGTAACCCATCATGGTAAAAGGAAGCTAAACAAAACTCTCGCACATTAACTGACAGAACAGAACTTTACCCCTGACGCAAAGAAACTCCACAGCAGCAGCAGCGCTACCGAGGGCATGTTTAGTTACTTCATTTCGACCCTTCCTGTGCAAGGGTCACCGTTTTTGTTACTTACTATCAGAAGTTGTGGTCAGTTTTATGATGTCTATGCTTTTGAGGTTAATTTCGTTCCTACCGCACTCCAATTTTGAACGTTGCGTAATGCGAGTAAGTTTAGAAAAATTGCCCTTCATTGTCTGTAAATCTTATTCCCGCCTTATCCGAAAGCTCGTCCACAGCACATGCCGGCCACTCAGCATTTCAAGCATCGAAGAGTGTTAATGAAGAGTGCGAAACGAACCGCTGTACACGATGCACTTGAAGCTCATGAAGGAAACAAAGCTCGTGAAACGAACCATGAGGAAAAATTTTGTTACTTTTCGTGGCTTCAGGCACGCAATTGTGCAGCTGACATAAGTACTTCATTAGAGAAGGCGAAGGTGTTGATTGCCGGTCGATGTACCTCTTTAAGCAGGCAGCTCAACTGCCGATGATGATGATGATGATGATGATGGAGGTACTGTTCTGAAATCGAACCACGGGCTAAATGGGTATAGCAAACAATCGGACACTGAAAGCAATTCGAAGTTGTGCGAAAATGGGGTCCTAAATGGCGAGGTGTAGCGAGCAATTGTGGCTTGATGTGTAACAATGTTCATTTAAGGGTTTTGCTACTTGCTATTCGAACGAGCCGAGCCGAGTGAACAAATGTAATTCCTCATTATTTTTATGTAATGTGATATGAAGGCAGAAGTAAACATGTAATCTCTGCATATCTTTTTCTGTGTAATATACAAGAGCCTTACAAAAATCAAGGGCTTTTGGACGCCAATATGTTTAGTTTAATTAATTCATCCTACTGATTAGAAGTGGGAACTTGAATTCCTTTCAAGAATTTAAATCTGCGTTGAAGTGTTAGAATAAAGATTTAATTCCTTTACTCACTCATAAAGATGTCAACAACTTCAAGTAAACGTACAGGGGTGTTGCGACCTTCAACTTACGATTTCAATCGTAAAACAAGAATTAACTACTCACAGTAACTGTCAACTCACGATTTAAATCATGAATTGGTACGGGATTTAACTCTTCACTGATTAAACTCGCAAAATAGTTTTCTCATTCTCAGTTTGATTTAATACGTGAGTTTAAGGTCGCCGTGAAGAGTTTAATCCCGAGTTAACTGGCACAAGAGTTAACTCTTGATTTGACGTGAGTTAAAGATCACCGTGAAGAATTAAATCTCGAGTGCACTTGCATAAAAAGTTAACTCTTGATTTAAAGCGTGATTTGAAGGTCGCCGCGACGAGTTCAATCTTAAATGTTTTGAATGATTTAATTCGAGTGAACGAGATAAATCGCACAAGAAGTATTAATACATTTCTTGGACATTAAAATTAATCCACTCCCTAGGAAGATTTTCAGAATCTTTCTGAATCATTGTGCACACCACTAACACTGATTCTAGGTATTGAGGATATCATAGACGAAATTATCGATTCACATCATTTTGCAACAGAACTTCCCATTTTGTTCACAATAACATTGTAATAGAACTCCTCCATGTTATTCTAGATACTGCAGGTCCAGTGCTCATATTTGCTGTTAAAGCTTGCCCAGCTCGGAGATCAAATTCTATTAGTTGCTCATTGACATTCGACTCGGAAGATAACAATGGGAATAGCTCGTCATTAGAATGACTACGGATAGCCCCACCCGTAAATACAGGTAGTTAATTAGTGAGTTATAGTTGTAACCACCAATAACTGTTTACAAGTGATAAGGAGACGAGTATGCTCGATGTTTTGCTTATCTTATATCTCCGGATTTTGAATATAATAAGGTTTAACCTTGCTAAATATGTAGGCAATGTTGTTAATAAGGAATCATAGAAATAAGGTCAAAAGTACTTCTGTGATGGTTGCTTGCTTGGATCACGTGAGTCCCTTAAGCAATTCATTAAATATTGAATTTTTGGATGCCCAGAGCTTTCGCAAAGAACAAATGTACGACATATTGCATAACTTCAGGGGTATCGTAGTTAGAAGTTATGCATTTGTGCCATGTGTAACATCAGTTTGCGATAACGACATCGTTCTACTATCGAGTTAGTAAATGTCGAATTTAGTCACATAACTACAGCTCACCTCATGAGCTTTGTAACCACAAATCAATAAATTTGCCCATTTTTGTGCAAATGTTTACAATCCTTTTACTAACAAAATATGTTTTTGTTTCTGTGTACACAAAAGCCGTAAAACATCACAAATCTATTTCAGCATGTACACTGTTGGTGGACAAAACAAACAAACGCCATTTCTGGGTTCTTTATTGTATGCACCGACACTAACCACCACCAACCAGCAAATCATAAATTCGATAGGCAGCAGATCGTTACGTTTAGTCTTGTTCGCATTCCCATCAAAGCTCACGCCGATTAAGGTCACACCCCCTTTTGCGTACCGCCGTCGAATGCAGTTCGACGTCACGGCAACGCGTCCGACATTCGCCATTCGGTGCGGTTCCATTTCTTTTCCGGTTTTTTTTTTTGCGAGAAGAACGAACAGAATTGCAGCTCAAATAAACCCAGTGCTACCACCCCAACAAAGCCAGGGGTAGCAAACAAAAAACAACAACAAACCACCCGCTTGGGTTGGTTTCTATCGGTGTCGGTGTCGGTCGCGAAACTGGTTGATACTAGCGAAAAGGATCATAGTTACCGTTAGCCACTTAGTCACGCTCGGTTTAGTCACCCGTTGTGTCACAGTTTTTTTTTTTATTTTACTCTCGCGACGTTCGCGCACAACCACGATCGCGCGCACAAACAATGGGTTATGGGTTACCAGTCATGGGCCAACCGCCCTTCTTTACGACAAACAAACATTCAAACAACACAACACAGTGTAGGGCAGCAAAACTTTTGCACTACACCCACCGTAGGTAAGGGGGAAAAAAAGGGAGCTTTTGGGGTTGAGTGGAGTAACCGTTGCATATTTCACGCCCACAAGCTTTGTGTTCTGGGACAAAAACAAACTTTCCCTCCATCTTTTGGGGGGGGTGAAATTCTGAGACCACCCGGGGGTCTATCGCTTTTGCTAAGAATAAAGTTATGCAGCTGTGTTATTCAAAGCAAATCGAACATGACAATCGAAAACCATCGGAGGATGACAGTAAATTAGAGAACAAAACAATAACATGATTATGATCATGTCAAGTTGACATAAGTCAACGATCTTGCAGAAAAAGAACATCTCCCTCTACCGCTCTGTTGCAAAGAAATAAGTTACAGCTTTACAGCCCCATTATGTACCGTAAATTAAATGTTACAATACAACCTGTCATCCACACACAAACCCCTCTTTTGGCACGCTGGCCAAACATCAAACATGGCATAAATTACCATCATCATAATCCGTTCATTCCCACCCGCGATTAATATTCACTAAACCAATCAAAATGGGGTGTCCCACCCACCCCCATCATGGCACATAAATTAAAATGTAAAGTGCCACAAAATTGTTTTAAAGTGATGATCAAAATGTAATACTTCTAGCGATTACCGCAACGGAGCTGTAAGCACACACACTGGGACCGGGGGTGAGCGCATCGAAAAACCGCGACCGACCCGGTAGTTCGCCCGGAACCAGAAACGTTTAAATAAAATGTTTCAAATTAATTGAGATGTACTCTGGGCCGTACAAATAGTGTGCACTTTTGCACAGCACACACATTCCCATTTTTCGGTTCCGGTAACCGGTGGCAAACACCGGGTGCATCCATTTCCGGCTTGCCGGATGCAAGCTTTGTGTGTGAGTGTGTGTGTGTGTACTTTTAATTATAACCAATGTCCGATCTGTCTGCTACGTCCTATATGTCGCCCATCACCCAGGAACTGGGATGGGGAATCGGTGGGGCAACAATTCCAAAATGGATGGACAAAAGGGGTAACAATTTAACTACACACCACACGCGGAGCAAATGGCGGAAATGAATGCACTCGGTGTAATTTGCACTCGACAATTGTAATCATTTAATCGAGCGAATAACCCACCCAAGGGGGAGGGTCGTTGTATTTGGTGGGAAACATTGGAAAGATATAATTTTCGGGTTTACCAGGATACGGATTCGTCTATCGCCCAATCGTCAGTACGCCCCCATCCGGGGCAGGATATTGATGATGTGTTTACACATGTTTAGTGCCGAAAATGTTGAAACCCCTGCCAAACCGCGGACCCCTCCACCGGACGCTACATCTTTCCGGTGGTGCTATAAATACTGCAAATAATATCCTTCTGTCTAACCGTCTAACCACCATAAAATTGAGGGAAGGTTTAACCGGTAGGAGAAAAATACCTGCACCCAAAATATGCTATAAACACGCTCTTATCATCTCCCTTGTTCCCCTACCCACCACCAGCGGCCTTGCTTTGTTTCAAATTTCATAATTAAACTGTCAACTATTAAACGGCAAGCTTATTGTTTTTCCACGCACGATACATTCCGCGCCGGTGGCGCTTGGGTGGGTTTTGGGGACCGAGCGACGGGTTTGAACGATTTCAGCAATTGCAATCGATATTGCATTCGCATGGAACGCACTTGTTTTTTTGTTATTGTTTGGCATTCCGATCGGATTCGGATAACCGATTTTTAATCGATTTTTAATCGATACTACAATAATAAAGTTCTGCGTGAAATGCGGGCAGTGTAGAGCGTAGAATGGAGAAAAAGGACGACCTACTACGACCTTTTTTATTTGATTAAACTTCAATTCACATTTTTACTGCAATTAAACTGTCGTCGATAGGTGACAGATTTAATCGATCGCGGAAAACGTATTTATGATTTATTGTATTTATGAGCTGCGTGTGTATACGTGCCTTGATTTTAAATACTATTATTATTCCTTTTTTATTTTTGTATAGAAAAAAGGAATCTCAAAAAAATATGCAAGTTAAATACATTGCTTCGCTCCTAATAAAATAATGTTCTTCGATCCTTTTCCATTCCCAAATTTTCTTTGGCTTTTCCGTACTCTTTAACGTCTGCAAACCCATTATTGCATGAGTTAGCGAGGCTTTACAATGTTTGGACCGCAATTAATTATGTACCGATTAATGGCAGTAATGATGCCCGTAAGGGATCCCCCCTTTGGCCCCAGTAGAGGAAAACCCGGTCGAATGGGAATTTGGGTTTTTGTCATAATTAATTGAATAATTAATTCGCTCGTTAACCGCATGGAAACACTTGCCGATATATATATATGACACCGGGTTCCAGCCAGTTCGACCAGCTCGCCCAGTACCATTGTGTCCCCCCCTCGCTTCGAAAATGGCACTCATTGCATGGCTAATTTCGATCCCTTACACTTGATTTCTCGGGGTTAAGTTCGTGCCACTTGGTTTAATAATTCGTGCCTCTACCGAAGCAGCAACAACGAACGGCACGCCACCGCCGGAGGAAAATCAATTAAATTTTCCACACCTGCGGCACATCTGTCCTGGCGGCGGGGGGAGTTTTGTAAAATGGTTTGCCCTCTTGTTTCGGGCGGGAAACAGTAACATTTGCAAAATGGGGCTTCGAATCTTACGAATGCTAAACGGCAAATGTTCGGGGTTAATGCGCCCAACCATAGCGCCCATTTCCACATTCAAAATAAAGCATTTTTTCTCTGACTTTAAACCAAAAAAAATAAACCCTCTCGCAATCAACAACACCGCCTCAACATTCACATGTACACACCATTTGCGACACGACCTAAGCGTCACGCGCGGTTACAATTAATTCGCTCTGCATGACGAACGAGAGGTTAGTCGGGGATTGTGTTGGTTTTTTTTAAATGTTGTTTTTGTTGCTGCTGCTTCTTTCGCTTTCTAAGGTGAGGTAAATCAATTTCGAAGCTGATGCCAGCATCGTTTGACATCGATACGGGTTCAAGCGATCAGGACAAAGTGAATGGGATACCTTGTTGTTTCGTGATCGTTTCGTGCATAATCAAAGACGACAGCAGCAAAAAACAAAAAACATTCCATTTTCGAATGGAAAATGTGACTTGCCATGATGTACATGATTATTTTCCGATGTTTTGTTATATGTCATGCGAGTTTTCCCCTGTTTTTTGTTTTGTTTTGGAAGTGATTGTGTATTGTCTTTGAATTCGGCTTAATTGTGGCAGATAAACGAAGTCAATAGCTACAATGCTTGATCGTTGTTTTTCTAAGCGTTTCAAAGGGAAGTTTCTTTCTAGGTGTTAATGCTAAAATATTTAAATGATAGTTTAATAATCCAACGGACAAATGACTAAGCGCAGCAATAGGGAAAACAAATTGTATCAGGATTTTTTCATAATATGAACTTTTTTTTGTTAATTTGTTGGGATCTTTTCCACGTTGTCTACAAAGAACCGATACTAGCTAAAATATATTATGTGTGAATAATTACTCGAATTTCTTAAGAGGTTAACGCTTTATGTTCCAGATGTACACAATTCTAATCCAAAAGGCATGATGCTTTGCAGTACTTTTAAAAATGACCAAAAATGGAAACACTAAGTGTTTCTACCACTAAAGGTAACCCTAAATTACTTTATAAACCAAAAATAAATAATTTATAAATTATTTATGAAATATTTTAAATAAAAAATATAAATTAATTAATAAATAAAACTCAAAAAAGCAAAGTTTTGCTTATGAAGTAAGGATAAAATGTGCCGATTTGACAAAAAAGGGTTTACTAAGAGATGATTTACCAACTGTTCCGTTTGTTCCTGATAAGTAAAGTGTATTAATATTGCGTAAGCCAGTAACAATGAAGTTTATAACATGTATTCACAAACGTAAGTAATAAACAAATATTAAACTAACTAACTAACTAATTAACTAATTAATCAACTGCTCCGTAGAAATTAATCTTCTTCCTACCATGACATTGATGAAAAGCTTACCAGTTTTGCAGGAAGTATGTCTTTAAATAATACAATGTTAAACGATTCTTAAATAAATTTATCCCGTCTGCAACTACGGGCATTTGCAGATGCAGATTCAAAGAAAAATGTGGAATCATTGCTAGCATCGATATGAATCCTTAATCCTCAGAATTTTCCTTCGTCACGGTGGCGCTTCTTCGAATTAACCTCATTAAGCGTTAGCGCCATTGTACCTTCAGCAGAAAAAGGTGTTGTAAAATGTAATTTTCACCTAAACGCCATCATGCCGCCTTCCAAACGACCAAGGGGGGGAAGCGAACCGAGCGTGTCGCGTAAAACCTCCCAGACAGGAGAGGGATAGGTCAGTAATTCGCCCGTACACCACCCGATGCGCACTAGCACCCAGCCAGCGCAAGTCAATGGACGTTGATGAACGCGCCTTACCCTCCGGCCCACACACACAACACCTGGTGCGCCTGGGGGTTGGTTCAGTGTACTTTGACACACCGTACCGTACCCGACCGGTTGCTGATTCCATGGGTGTTGTTTAATTTTAAATCAAATTACATCCGTACCGCACTGGAGTACTGGAGTGTGCTGTACACGATCATCACCATGATCGGGGACTGCGGTACGGGGGAGGGGTGTACAAGAATTTTCCAATTTTCCGAATTTCACCCGTTCGCCCGATTCGGGTTCCCAGCGTGTTTCAACAACAAGCACCCAAGCGACGATGACGGCGTTCGGTTGTGGTAATGTAACTGCCATTAACCCTTCTCCGTGCATGGTGGAGTTTTGTTCTTACTGCTCTGCGGTTGATGCTGCTGGTGCTGTGCTGGGTGCCACACTTCGCAAATCGTGCCAAGTCAGGTGTAAAATTATGTAAAATTGGCACAGTTTCATTGAGTAATTGAAAGAGGTTTTCCCTCACTCGCTTAACCGGTGCGGAACGATACCGACAGGCGGTCGTGCTGGTGTTGCGATGTTTCGTAGCGTTTGCGAAACACACTGTCCCGATGTCGATCGATGACAATTGAGCCATACTTCCCACTCGAACGAAGAGCCATGTTGTTATTTATTAGACGGAATGGAATGTGAACGAACTATCCATTTTGATACTGTCATCATTTCATCAATCTTCACTTCATCGGCAGGAAGTTTGCGCTAATTGGATAGATTAATAACACAGCCAGGACAATAGAGACAGGAACGGGAAAAGCTCACCGAAAAGCCTCAGATTCACTGTGCGAAACTGGGGTGGCATGTTGCTGACACCAGCAGTACACCAAAATTATTCCCTTTTCGATGCTGATTGGTTAGGTGAGGCATCTTGAGCCTCAAAAAGGGTCAATATTTCGATCGTGTTCTACACCCAAAACCTCGCTCTACTTAATGAGCTGTCACTGACGGTTGTGGTGGAACACGGCACGGGTATAAACCACCCGGTGGGCGATGGTGCCAAAAAGGAAATTAATACAAAACCCCTTTTATAGCACGCGCGCGAACCCAACCCTAGATGGAGGTTTTTGCTTAATATTTTTTCTTCTTCATCGTGAAGAATACAGCACTCTCCGGGATTAAACATTTCCTAAAGTGCTTAAAATCTAGCACGGAAATCGAACCTGTCCAATTTGATTAAGAAGTCAATCAATTATATATTCACCACCCCTTTTCAGTTTCCCCAGTTGGTGTGCAAGTGCCGAAAAGTTCTCTAGGCTTCCCTAGGCGGGAAGGCTGCTTCCAGCAAGCTGTGACTTCTTTGCACCTTCCGCGAGCCTTTGCAAAGAAATGAAGCAAGGCTTAAGAATTACAGCGAGATATTACCCAAGCGCCTTCTATCGGTACAGCTCGCTATTAACGAATGCTGACTGGTCCGTAATTTTTCATCACCATCTGGCTACCGTTTCGGGAAGACCAATATCTCTCTATAGCCCTGCGAGCTATATTAATGAGGCAGGTCTTTCACGACCGCCGATAGTGACAAATTTTCAGCCATAGACCAGGAGCGAATGATGTAACAACGAACTCCTTAGGAAACCGTTCCAAGCGAAACTGCAGAGATGCAGATTTAAGCGATAAAATGCAATTAAACATTACATCACTTGAAGGGAAGGACTTGATTGATGTCATCAGCAGGCATCAGATTGGTTTTCGAGCAGCTCGATTTGAAAAGTACCGAAGGAAGGTAAATAGTTTGACTTGAACACTGATGCAGTGTACTAAAAAATTGGTAAAATGTTTTGAGTAATTCATTTTTTTGCTTGAGACAACTGAAGAATAATGCTGCGAGGAATGAGTTCCGATAGCTTTTTTCTTGGCCATTTTGAATTTCCTTCCTTTTCCTTTCCGTACACAAAATGGCCACTTTGAGCCTTAATTTTAATGGTCGTTTTGATTGTTTGTTAAATATTGAAAGAGCAGCTTAATTCTTTCATTGTTCAAGATGCGCTTGACCATATACTTGACACGAACTTAAGGGTTTTTTTTATGTAATCGATATTAGTTTTTATTTTTATGTTTTACACTCATCATTATGAGCTTGTTTTGTTCTACTTTTTTTTTATTTACGCTTCGTTTTTTTAAACATTCTAAAAAAAGGCTCAAAAGCAGCTAATGAACAGCTGTGTTCGTACGCATAAGTTAGCGAGTAGCGTATCGAAGCGTAACACACAGCGCAGACAAATGCCAAGAGCTTCCATTGACATTTCGCGGCACAAAAATGTGCATATAGTGAAGTCGAACCCAAAACCCGCGCCGCATGCAAGCTGCTCCATTCGAAAACGATTGAAAGTACACGAGGCATGAGCAACGACTACGGCTTCTGCTGCAATACCTTTAATGTCAGCATCGCGTATCGTGAACGCTGCTGAAACTGAAACCCTTGCAAGCAAGCAGACCACACTTTGCAGGTAGGTAGCTTCATCCGTTGCCCGCCTTATTGGATAATTTGGCTGTGGCTGTGGAAGGTGTCTGGGCCATTGCCCCCGCTTGCCCCTCCGGGACGATGAACGGATGGACGGACGCCGAAGATGAGTACTTGACCGTGCGGAATCGGTCAAGACAATTAGTGGTAAATCGGAATGGGATGCATAAAAGCAAACCCAAGCAAAAAGCAAAAAAACAAAAACTCCAGTTCCATCCCTCATAGATGATGCATGATATATGTTAATGTAATACAAATCTCCAGCGGTCCAAGGTTGCGCACATCGAATGGAAGGAGCGACGGAAGCAACCGGCGAGACACTCACTCACTCACTCACTCACTAGACAAAACAGATCGGGTGAATGGCATTTAAGGGTGGCATGGCGCTTGAATTTTAGGTCGCTACCACAGAACAGTGCATTCCGAAGTTGGTGATGTACTTGCTCCTATGTGTGTGTGTGTTTACTCAATGTAACAGAAGCAAAATATCATCTCCAATGCTACATTGTTGCCTTCATTCCGACGGTTTGTGCACTCCGGTCTTGTAAGCATCCCACTTAAAGGGTGGGTTTTCGGTTGCGTTCTGTGAATCATATGTGAAGACATGTTTTTGACCGGCATTTGCCAACAGAGCATTACGTGTTTCGTACCGTTATTACATTCCAGCGAATGGAATCTAATTGATTTTTGTTTTTTTTTTTGTTTTGCTATGGAATAAATGTCAAACATGTCGGCCATTTTGATGCATCCAGTTGATTTGACGCGGGGATTTAAATCAAAGCTGTCAAAAGCTGTCACCGTGTTTGAGGAGTTCGGTGTACGAATACAACAAACTTAAAAGCATTGAACTACATGAACACGATAACGTTAAAATGCTCTGTAAATGTCACACACGAACACGAACAATGTCGCTTAAAGCCTTCAAACGTGTCCCGATGTCAAGCAGAATCGAGAAGTTCTGTTTTTGCAACTTAAAAAAGCTTCAAACTCAATGCTTCTTCCTGTAAGCAATGAAAATAAACTGACAGAAGGACACGAATCTGGTCGTGATATTTCTTCGCTTTCAGCTCTATTTCCAGTTTAAATTAAATCTTGCTGCATGGATATTCTTTACCCGGTTTCCCAATCGACACCTGGTTCCAGGTTGCGGACTCGGACTGACTTTTTTCTTCTTTATTTTACGCTCATTCCCATTTCGAATCGTGCTTGCCGTGCTTGTGTCTAGCAACACACCCGGGTTATTGCATTGCTGCTTCAAACTACTTGAGACTGTGTTGAGCTCCGTACCCAAGTCAGCACCAGAGAGATGGGGGAAAAAAATCAGGAGAGCTGCACAAGAATTCACACAGACCGAGCTGGGCCTTACCTGTGAACCTTGAAAGATTCTACGCCCGAAAAAGGGAAGGGTGATGATCATTCACTTCCAGCCACCGATGCAAAACCACTTCCAGATGCCACTCCACGCTCGAACGCTACAGAACAGATCCACCGCGCGTACTCGAACGGCGCGAAGGTTTCGGAGCACCGAGGGTTTAGAAAGCCGTCAGGCTTTATTACGTAAAGGCTTTGGCATTTCGACGCCAAACCCGACCGACCGGATGGCCTTTCTGGCGTATCGTCTTGCAGGTACGTGCCGGCACCAAAGGCACCCCCGAAGTGGACTTCATTAGATGCACAAACAAAACAAAATTGCTTCAGTCAAAGTCCGGAGCACAGTTCGTGATCGAGATCGGTCCGACGCTGCGCTCGAAGGTAATTAGCAAATTAGCAAACGATTGAAGGAGACGAAATATAAAAGCACAAAGCTAGGTGTCGATATCATCCATCTACAAATGGGTGCAGGTGGGGCATAAGTTGCTAATTTCAAGCCTGACAACCCTATTTTTTTCTTTCGTCTTGTGCTCCATGAGCCATGGGTGGAGGATAAAGCCCTCACGACATTCGGTGTTCTAGAATAAAGTTTTCCGCACCGCACGTTCCCACAAGCGGAGAAGAATATTGCAACACCTCGGGAGTACATCTATAAAATGGTACAGGGTTTACACACGCTAAGTGCTGCCCCACTGTGATGAGATGACACTTAGTACGCGGCTCCATTTGCGCTGCAAACGCGTATCTAGTAACCTTGATTTTTCACTATTTCACCAGCTAATGGGCAGGATAAGTGAGCTGTCATTTACAGCCGAACTCACTTTAGACACCATTATTTCATGATTCCATCCGATTCATTTCCTAATTTGCCCAACCCGGACTGTAAAAGACATGCAATCTTTCTTTTTTCACGGTGAATGAACGTCTGCAGAAGAAGAAAAACGAAACAGTAATACCATCCCATCCCCCAAACCCATTCTGGTTCGCTTGCAAGTGAAATTGGTCGACTTTGTCGACATAGCTTCTCCCACTCCCCCCCTGACCTGGTTCGCTTCGCGGGCCGGCATTTTTGTAGGCAGGCAGTAATGAGCGTCTCACCGAGCGGAGGTTCTGCATATGTGCACAAATGGAGCTTTTGCACCGGTTCGGGCCCGGCACGCCGAACAATGCGTCGCCGCCGCCACCGTGTTGCGCCATGCAAAATCACAAAAATACGTCTGTACGGTGCAAAACACCCCCTTCGGAAGGTGAAACTCATCGGATGGGAAACGGTGCTCCCCCCCAAACTGCTTAAACCAAGCCGAGAGCTTAACGCTCCCAACCCAAAGATCGGTTAACCACGTTCTGAGCCGATGGTTATCTGCGCGATTGGGGGCTTTTAACCTCCTCGGTTTGTAGCACGAAACTACTTAAAATCTCTGACTGTGTTACACATTTCATTTTTCATCATTCACCATCCATCCATCCATCGGAGAGTCCACCGTATGGGATGTGACCCTGGAACATTGGCACGTACAATGGTGCCGTGGTAGACTTTGGGTCTGTTTTACTCCATCCACCGCATCGTGCGTATGTCCAAATGCGACCCAAATTAGAGTAATAACCCTAATCACCCGCTCGGTTAAGAAGTGGTGCGTGTTTCTTCACGCACCACACATATATCCGTACATTGGTCATCGTTGGCGTGATTTACCGGACTCACCGTCAGCACAGGGTAAAGTTTCGTTTTTGGGATGGAGAGGATAATTCTTCGGTTTGTTTTGGTTTTTTTTGCATACGGCTACGGGTAGCGTTTAATTAAGGTAGCGCACACGAAAAACGCTAACCCCGGAACAGGAACTGGGATGGAAAAACTATTTCAATTGATTCCATACAGACCGATTTTCTGCTGCGTAATAGTGGCAGTTGAAACGATTTCACTACGGCGGTGCGATTTGACGTTTCGAGGAAGTTCAAGGTGAATGTGTTTAAGTGCACGTGATTGGGGTACGAAGATTGGGGTTTCCATTTCCAATCAAATTTGACGTCCATAGTTTATTAAAAGGAGCGTAGAATTTGGTGGAAAAAAATCTTTCATTTTGCCAATTCAATCCATTTACCCATTAGATTCGATTGTCTATCGCAATTCTATGAGTGTATGGTATATTAATTCAGTTATTTGGCTATACTTCCCTATTGCTTCATAAAACAAAGCTTGAGAGAATATTTATTGTGTATCTAGCTATCATAAGAGGACCTCTTTTTTATCCCATTCATGACATATTTTGGCGATCTACTATTTATTCATTTAATTTTGAAATAAAATATTTAAAGTAAAAACATAATTTAATGCAAAACTCCTTCTTCTTCTTCTTCTTCTTCTTCTTCTTTATTGACACAACAACCTCAAGAGGTTTAGACCTGCCATTTCCGGCTTTTTTAAATTTCATATTTACCCATAGCTGGATAGTCAGTCCTGCGTACGTGGGATTGAGCCGGATGAAATATTGCACCGGCTCCAAAGAAACGTTAAAGTTAATATTTAACAATATTTCATCCAAATTGATTAAATTAAGTTAGAAATTAAACAAGGTACATGGTACACATATCTTGTCACATATTATATCTCGTTAAACATAACATTTTATAATAAATATAATACAATATTATTTGCATTGTCTCTTGTCTTCTCGAGTAGGTACTACATCCTTCAATTTGCTGGCTCCACTTAGGCACTATGTATATCCGTCCATATGCAGATGCTTACCTAAACTCTATTTTTGATTCTTAACTGAAGAAAATTAAAGTTGGCTTTCTACATTACTTTTTAAATTTTATAATAAAAGAAAAAGATAGGTCTGTAAAACCGTTTACGGATTTTTTGTTCTTAATTTTTGAAAACCCTCAAATTAGCATATTATTTTATGAAAAAAAAAGCTCCCTACCCAAAACATGATATTCATTTCCGAAACAAATCACAAATAACTCCTTTTTCAAAGCTTCGGAGTTATAGCTCCCCCAATAAAGAGTTAATTGGAATAAAAGAAACAATAAAGAGTTAATAGGAACATAATAGGAATGTTTGTATAGATTGTTATTCTTAACATCTTTGTCTAAATATGAAGTTTAATAAAATATATCTTTACAATGACAGTAATTTCATTCTTCAAATAACCGGCATAATGTTAGCTTATATAAGCCTACTATTTGCATCACCATGCAAACGAGCTCAGTTACGCGACCCGTTAAAGAGTGCAATCAATAGAAAACATCGCATCATGAATTGTTTGATCATTATCATCGTCTTTGAAGATGGTGACTGTTTTTTTGTGCAAAGAATTTTGAAACAAACACCCGTACCCATTGTAGCGAACATACGCTCCATTACCCAGGCCACGCTACGGGAGGTTTCCCGTAAGGCACGGACCCGTTACAGCTGATGAGTTGTAAACCAGTTGTAATTAAATCGTTGCTACATCTGCTATACAACACACCAGCAAAACAGCTAGCCCCCCCAGAGAAGATTCGTACCCGGGTGGGTCGGCCTGTGGGTCGGGTTGTCACACAGCAACCATTGCTTTTTGCGAACCATAAGGCTCGTTTTCCCTTGTCCACTGAAGTCGTCCATTGGTAAGGGAAAAAAACGCGTCGCCTACTACAACCAGACGTTGTCCCGAGTGGTTGTGCCAGTTGATGATGACGTTCAGCAATGCGACTCGCCCCGTGTTCGACAAGCGGTGTAGTAAATGTCGTCATGTCATTCGAATGTTGTATCGATCTGGTACCATTTTTACACGCTCGCTCAATATTGGACGATAAATTTTCCCATGCTTGCACGCGTGCAACGCCGACACTATCTGGGGGGGGTAATTATTGAATTCAATCAGTTTCAAGTTATTGTTTTTTGGTTAAAAAAATGTGTCGCAGTCGGAAACGCTGCTTCACTTTCTGGGGCAGTGACGTCGCATACATTCTCCGAACAAAACTGGGTCGGTGAGCGACGCGTGTGCATTGTGTGACAAATTTGCGGTAAATTTCGCACCTTCGACAAATTGTTAAGCATACATTTTTAATCAAATTTCCGCCATTCATCGGTGGGCGTGCTTTCGTTCGTAGTTGTATGTCTGTTCCCGAGCCTATCGGCTTCCACTTTTCATAGCGATGCTTCTGGGTTTCGTTGTGCGAACCATTAACGAAATTAATTTTCTTTATTTTCTATCAATTAATAATGCGCGACCGGCTTGATACAACCGATTGCTTCGGAAGCGGTTTTTGTACAGACGATTGAATATGATTTATTTTCCATCCATATGCGCTGGCGTGAACCCCCCAGTGAACTACTGTTGATATTAAAATTGCAATTTTCATCCACCAAGTACAAATTCTCACCTTTTTTCTGGCCTTTCCCGTAGTCTCTGCGTTTCAATCTGAAAATAAAGGTAGAAAAAACGTAAAAATTGATATTAATGTAATGATCAGCACGAAATTGTTTACAGTATTGTTGACGTCTCGTTTCATTGTTTGTCTTCCAACGGTGCGGCATTTAAATTGATTATTTTGCAAGCGATTACAAACATGTATTACCGATAGGTTATCGATAAACAGTTGTTTTCCGATAAGCACATGCTAACGGGCGAAATTAAAGTTCATGATATAGTTTCATAATACAATCAGCATATCAAACATGCCCATCATCAATGATTCTTGGCGTATTCTGCATTATGGAGGTAAGTTATTAAAACTTCAATGGAATCGAAAATAAAATAGAAAAAAAATTATTACTTCAACATTACTAGATAGATATTTGATAAAACATTATTTTTGATATTTTTTTTAAATTGTCTACTGACTAGATTTTGCGGTGTATTGGTAGAGGCGCCGGTCAACACACAACAGAACTGTGGAAAATTCCCATCCATACCGCCCCTCCGTAGCTAGTACTTAATATCCTGCTACGAAGTAAAATAGGTCTGGCCGTTGAAACGAAAATACAATTAAATAAATAAACAAATATTTCAACACAAGAACTATATAAAATAAATATATAGGATATATACAAGTATAAATTATAAAAAATATAAATAAATATAAAAGAAACCGGCCTTTGTGTACTAAAACACTTGGAAATATCTTAGACAATTATTTTCAACTAAATTATTCACAATGTTCAAATTTAAAATATGTCCAGCATCTCCACCACTACTATTTTAAAATCATCAAAAAAGCTGATATGAGTTTTGTTGGTTGTTTATTTGACGCACAAAAATGCTCCAACTAATTATTATTAAGTTTGGGCTAATCTAAAATCAATTATGGAGTTTAATTTTAAATTAAAACTAGGAGTTAAATTGTAACATTATTGCAAATGAGATCATTATTGCTTGTAGTTGTTTCCAAACAACTCCCCATTCAACAAAATAATCGATTAAATAAGTCAATGTTTACTGGATGCTCTTCACATTCTCACATTCACATTCAACATTTAACAACCTCTTCACATACCTGAGATTTAAAAAAACGATTGAAAGAAAAGAAATTTGAAACAAAAAGCTTTTGGCATGCCCTGGCGAATAGTGGAAATGTCTAACATTGTTATAACAATAACAAAAAATCTGTCTTTTCCTTTATCACTGAACACAATTTATTTTGGCATTATATCCCTTCCCAAAAAAAAACGTATGCACTTTCAACCGTCGTTTGCAAAACCATCGAGAAACCCTTCTAAAGCTCACCTTGATGTTTGCGTGTGATTCATAGCTTTGCGCTCAATTTCTAACCTTTTGTCTACCACATCTAGTGCCAGCCAGTGGATAAAAAACAAACATATCCCACGTGACAAGCTTTACCTTTCGTGTTGCGCAGTGACCACGAACATATCATATCCGTAATTGGGTGAGACCGGTCAGCATTAGAAATAGAAAGATGGATACCAACACAACACGGTCGAACAAGACGATAAAAATAGTTCCAACTTTCTACCAGAATGAAACACATCGCCCGCCGGTCTGCGCCGTGGAACGTGCGCTGCATAACGCTGCCGGGAAGCGAAGGGGCCCAACCTGAGCCCAACCGGGCCCGTCCCCGAAAGCAGTGAAAATTACACCCAATCAACACTGCAGGGAACGGACACTGAAATGAAACCGTACGGGTCTGGGCCGTAGTGCCCGGCGCTGGTCAACTTTCTTTCGTCCGCGCACGAATGTAGCACCGCACGCTCGGGCACCGAATGGGCCAATATGCCCGTAGATTCGAGGGAGAAACACAAAAAAAAACAAGGCAGGCGACACGCATTTCGAAACCGAACCCACCGCTGATCGTGCGTCTTGGGTGCGGTCAGGGATCAGTGCCAGACAAGTGAAAAGTAAAATCATAACAGAGTGCCGACACGTCGCATGCTGCGGGCGGCCGTGAGCGGTTGGCAAACCCTTTTTCCCTATTTGACGAACCCCCCCGCGCACCTCGTAGTGTGTGCGCACTCGTAAGATCACGATCGGAGTAAAAACCCATCTAATGAAAGAAGGGAAAGTGGTTTTGCAAAAAAAAAACACACAGACCCTCGCGCGACAATGTGTTTAGCTGGCTTTTCCTGCGGAGCAAGTGCATTCTACAGGTGAAATTCTTTCATTTAATGTATTCGACTACTCCCGTGACCCACTGAACGACAGTCGTCGCCGATGGTTTCGCAGTCGCATTTTGCGGTCGGGAGTACATTAAAGAGCCTTGCTTGACTGCAGCAATTTCCTTTGCCTCGTTTTAGCGTCGCTCCGTACTGCCTTTAAGCGTATTTCTTAAGCCACCGTAAACAGTATCAGCTTAGCTCGTTGTGTTGGAAACAGCATGTCTCTACGGATGAATGATTTACAATACGGCTAAGCGTTGGTGCTTGCTAATCTTCTTATCACCACTTGTTCATGCCGTCCACTCCGCTGCAAGCCGGACTTTGTAGCACACAAAGTGCAGCATATTATCCTTATCATACCCTGCATTGCATACCTGCTGTTCAGCGTTACTAATCCGGCAATTACATCTCCTGGACGTACTTTCGTCCTTCAGTCGATAATTCTTGGGACGTGTTGCAGTAGAGACGTGAAGAGAAATGATATGCTATCGCTTCACAGAGTAATACGTTTTGAATTCTTGGAAGTATTGGATTTACATTACGGTGTTGGGAAATTTTCGATTAACGCAAGTTTCCAAAATGAGCTTTGACGATGTTTGAAATTTGAAATTAAGATGAAAAGGAAACGGTATCAGCCTCTGGTTTTTTTACCACACTATTAGTAATACTCACAAGCTACAGCTGCTACTGTACGGCAACTAGTTTAATATGAACAACGTAAAATTGTAGTCTTTACATAGGTCTTATTATGTTTTGTGTTCTAAAACATTTTCTACATGGGCTGCACCATTCAACGCAAAGCAGCGAAACTCACCTAACAAATACTTATCATAAACGGCGGAAAACCCTAACTTCTATAGATACACGACACTCCCTGATACACCATTCGTTTACATTTATCTAATTAAAAACTCTCTTTTCGTGCAATTAGAGGGTGACAATTGTGTCGAAGACTTTTTCTCCGAGACTTTTTAAAGTAGCTCAAATCTGCTACGTTTCTACGAGACATTTCTGCGCTCACTGTAGCTTTATATTTGTTTGTTTACAAGATTGTTTGTGTGTGTTTTTTTAAAATAAAGTGAATGATAAAATTAATAAAAATAAGTTAGTTATATTATTTTAAATCAGCCAGCCACCATTTCCGTCATCATCATCATCCTCACGGTGATGGTATCATTATCATTCCGCAGGATGGTGTTCTGCCTTAAAAAAAAATAATAAAATAATTAAAATAATACAACAAAAAATAATTTCACGAGACATCTTGAAATTACTTGTGTTAATGAACAAACGACGGCAGAACGACAGCCAAAATTGAGCTACTTCATACACGCGATGGAATCGGGAAGACTTTTATAAATCGCATTTCATCGAAATCTTAGGAAAAAAGTTTCGAAGAAAAAGTCTCCAAAACTTTACAAAAATACTCTCTCTTTCTTCTTGGCGTAACGACCTTCTAGGCCATGCCTGCCATTTCTGGCTTACTAGACTTAATTTTACCACTTAGTTGGATTGTTAGTCCTTGTAACGTAGAAACGATCCGGATGAGATTTTAAACCAGTCCTGTCGTGCGAAGACTAACGTCGCTACCAATACACCATCGGCGGTTCCATAGAAAGTATTAAAACTACTCTCAAACTTTGTATGTAAATCAACAAACACATAATCATTTTTAGACTAAGTGCACGCACTGTAAGAGCTCAATAATTTTATATTTACTGCTACGGTTTTATCCATTTCCATACCAATCTAACGCGTACGCTTCGAGCAAGATGACGCATTAAAATTAGGACTAACAGCAGTTTATCCAAAACACGCTTTTGCTTGAGTGGTTTGTTGTTCAAATATGCCTCAACTTGGGCCATGGTTGTCTATTTTTTCCAACAAGCTGATAAACACGTTTTCCCATTTGCACTCGTTCCATACGTTCTCGTTCTTTTATGAGTTACGACACATGTTTTTATGTTACGTAACGCGTTACACACAGTTACACACTGTTACTCAATGTAAACTGTCATACAAAAACTCCATTTCACGTGTTGCTAATAGTACGTGCTGGTATTCGAAACCTACGGAAACAAAAATCTTAGCTAAATGACACATTAAACTAGAAATCTCAATCAATCCACTTCATTCCGAGTACAAAGTTTTACCATTACCGTTCATTTGGTTCCTTTCTGTATGAAGATATCCTAACGCTATCATTCAGCACACATCGCTTCGTAATAAAGACGCCATTTTTATCGAACAAAGCAACCATCTTTACACCTCATCAACGCTTCACGCGTTACCTTCAGCCATGATTGATGCACCGACAAAAGTGCATTGTTTGGCGGGCAGCGCGGTGTGTGTCAGACTCATCACTCCCACCACGGCGGGCGTGAAAGCGCATCCGGTTGCATTTGCGAAATATCTTCACGTTGTTTTCCCTTTCGATAAGCACATCTTCCTAGCCGCGGTCGTCGTTACGCCAAAAGGGCGACAGAGAAATCGCACCGTTTATAGACACTTATCAGCCGGGGAGATAAACCAGGTGGGGATCTACCGCACTGGCGGATGGTGGCCACGAGTGAACAGTTTTTGCCATCGCAACCGCACATCCGATGGCGACCATTAAAAGAAAGGAAATAAATCGAAGTTTGTGCCAAAACGGAGGTTGATTGAATGTTATGCGCGCTCCGGAATCCACCAATGAAAGTCACCACCACCAAGTTAGTTAGTGGCGGTGTGGCATTTGAAGCGTTCGGTTGATTTAGATCATGAGATCATGAGCAAAAAAAAAGCAGCATGACAGCTGCTAGATGAGGCAAGAAAGGCAGCGAGGGAACGGACACAGCTTTACAGTACACCAATCCGTAACCAAAAATCGTTAGATCGTGTCATACAATCAGCGTATCTTTCGTGACTCAGGTGAGAAGGTTAATAGGAGGTTTCACTTTTACTTTTATTTCATTGCCGCGCCTTGCCTCGTGCACTCGTCTTATCGACTTTTGTGCGGGTTCATGCGCGCCTGTAGTAACCTTCCCTGTATGATATGCTTTTCTTTCTTGCGCTCTGCGCTGTGAACTCTCTTCTTAACCATTTTCTTGCGCCAAAGGTGCACCACGTGACGGGCCGCGAGTAGTATTCTGCGCGATGGTATGTGACTTGTCAATTTTAAATTTGACGTTTCTATTTAACAACTGTCAGGACAAAATAGTAACCTATACGTTTAGTTTGTCACGACAAAGGTCAGCTGTACTTAATGCGGGAAATAAATATCTTTAGTGTTTGGGAGTTGGTCTCGCATTCGAAAGTTGGAGTGAACTCTAACGATTGGAAAGATTAGGTAGAAGAATGCATTCCAAAATATATTAAATGTGTCATTCATTGAAATATTTTGAAAGATGAAATAAAATATTATATTTTTTACTAATTAATATTGATCAATAATATTTATTTTAGACATAATAACACAATAACTCAACTTTATGTCTGACACTTTTTTAAATAGGAATTTTTAGCGATCAAGAAAAAGACAAAAAACACAATAATACACTTTTTTTTAGGTTCATATTCAAAGCATAGTAGAGATATTCATGTTTTTAGTATTCATTGACGACTAAATAAGATAAGTATAATATCAAAAATATTCACAACTATTTTTGAAAATATTTTTGCGGAAGTTTAAATTAAAAACAAAACAATAACTGAAAATTTGTTCCATTTTTTCATAAAAAAGAGACAACTAAATTTAAAAATTACGTCAAGTACTCGTAATTTGTGAAACGTTTGTTGAAGCCTGAAAGAAAATTCCAACAAATAGTTAATGGACAGGTTTAAGAAAAAATCTGTTTGACGATGTACAAGCTGTCATGCACGCAATACAAAAAAAGAATTAAACAATTTATGATATCAATGGAGTTGAACCTACTCAACGAACTGTAATTTCTTCATTTTGGCATGTTCCTGAGAATTATAGTATTTTTAAAACATTATAAACATAAAAATATGAATTAAAGGTTAATAGATACCTAAAAGTGTCACTACAATTTTACCGAAAAATTAAACACATTTAACATTTTTAATTTTTTAAATATATGCACTTGAAAACCGAGGAAAAAATAAAACCACAGGTAAAGTTGATTAAAATTTCTTTTTGCCGCTAATCAGCTGCACTTGATTGCTTCATTTCCACCTAAACGTTCACTAATGGGGAAAAGAAACTGTTTCACCAAATTATTCACCTGTTATTTCTTCCACAACTTTTCCACACATGTCACACGGTGTAGATTGATAGCTTTCAGCCCGACCCGACGTTCTCATCGTACCAGCTTGCATCAACTTTTTCACCCCATTTACACATCGCCAGGTCGAATGCCGGTGCAGTGTGGATGTTCAAAAAAAAAGCGTAAGGCAAAAATAATCATAAATCACTCACGAATTGGGTGACTGGGTATGTGCCACGCGTTGCTCTAAAGAAAGAAAATCACACTGTGTCGAAATGTTATGCCGATTTTTTTTATTGTCTGTCGTTTCGGCAAAACTATGAATTTCTACACTCATCCGTTTCGCGGTGAACAGACAAAAAAATACCATAACACCCCTGCGAACCCATCATACTCGCGCTGGCCGGTTCGAGACCTATCGAGAAACACCGGTGGAAATGCGGTGGATAATGGAATAATTCAGGAAATGACTTAATTACTAAACATGGAATTTTGGAACCGAGTAACCAACCACGGTGCCACCGGTCTATGCCACAGCCATTGCAAGGCATATGTTGTGCGATTTTTATTTTTTGCCATCGCTTTTTTGTCGTTGCTTTTGATGGTGCTGCACGATGGATTTTTCCCTTCTTTCTGTCCGCCATTTGCCTCATTGCCATCGGTACAATAAAATTTTCAACGCCTGTTCACACCATTTTGCTAACCAGCATCGGGCCGGCTGGCGGTGAGGTTAATAGTCGGATGGCACAACGATTGAGACACCGGAAATGAAACCGAGAGGGGGGCAAAACGTTGGCTAAGCCGCGGACGCGTACGGTACGCGGTAGATGAATAATTGAGCGGTGAAATGAAATATTCGTGTCACGTGCATGAGTTAAAACACAGTTTAGGCTTCGAAAGGCTATAGTTTTTACTATCCGGTTTAATAAAAAAAATACTTGCTGAAAAAAAAACATAATGAAAAATATGCATTAGAATTGCATATTTTATATGCATTTTTTACAATCGTCATAAAAAAAGCCATTCAGCTATCAGGAAAAACAATTGACGGATAATTTCCCGTACGCAAAAGAATAAAAATAAGTAAAATTGCATATCAGAGGTCATCAAAGAATTTCACTGCATCGTAATACACAGAAACAAAATCAGACACTAGGACAAAAAACATCAATTTATAGAACAAATAAAAAACAAGTAAAAACAAACTGTTGCCAATAAACAAAAAAAAATTAGAATAATTGCAAATCACTCAAAATAAAACAAAATAAAACTAAATAAAATATAATGAATAGAAACAATAACACACAATAATTGCAAAAGCCAAAAGTGAAAAGAAACTAACAATTGAAAAAAAACTATGAACGAAAACAACCAGACAATACTAGAGAATTAACAATTAACACAACAACACAACACAAGAGGAACAAATTAACAAAAAAAAACAAAACTACGTACTAAATCAACAAATTTACCCAATAAAAAGTAAAGAAAAGTATAAAGAAAACAAATAAAAGTGTTACAATTACCCTTACGTCACCAAATGGAACCAATTTTTGCTCCTTTTCACAAGTGATAAACGAACAAAATGCAAACTTTGAAAATGAACAAATGCCTTTAAACAACAAATTTCATATGACATTTAAAAACAACACCCCCTAGCCCAAACACGGTCTGTCTGTCTTGTTAGCTGCCAACGTTGACAACTATCATCGTTCGGTGTTCACTTTCGTTGGAAGCCGGTTTTAACCCAACCAACCCAACACCGGTCACCCAGCCACTGCCACCCAAACACATCCGATGATAAGGAAGGCGATTGCATTCAGTGCTGACTGCAGCAACTAACCATCACCATCCAATCACTTTCAGAATCGCCTTTAAACCCACTAATAAAATGTCACGCCCGGGCAGGACGTCGCGCGTTCTTCTCGTTTCACTTAAACGCCACAGCCTACTGGACACTGTACCAAACAGGAAAAAAAACAGTTCAAAAAACAACCTCAAATCGTACAGGGTTAGCTGTTAGCGATCGCACGACCTGCACTGGAGATTGCAACCGAAACCGAATCCTCCATTGCTCCGACCAGCGCACCCCGGCAACCTAGTGGAATGATTTATGCTAATAAAGCGCGTGCACCGTTTTTTTTTTTTTGCAATACAACTAAAAACTTTTGACCAGCTCGAGCGCGCTGGCTGCCCATTTGGTTGCGGGTTTCACCGCGCCATGGCGCAGCTGGCGTTCGCTAGTAGCGGTAACGGGTAGTAGTTTTCCTTCAGCCAGCTCGTTTCGCTGCTGCTGCATTCGTCACGAACGATCGGTTTGCAGTGCATGTTCCCTGCACATGCATCAAAACAAGCGAAACCAGATTGAGCAACAGGCAAAAGGCATCCACGCTCACACACAGATGTCGCCTGTCATAAGCCTACTTCGTTTGATTTCTTTTTTAAAAGGTTGACTCTAATGGTCTAATTATGAACCGCTCGTGGTGCGAGCTGAATCGAGCTGGTTGGCCACCGTAGCCAAAACGGGTTGTGCGGATGTAAAACGAAAATAATGTACGCCGATCATTTGCATTTCAGGACCACGAAAATGCCAATTTGTGCATACTGTCACAACGTTACGTGTGAAATAATTAACGTCCCACTTGGATGGATAATCTAGTCCAGATAAATGAGGCGTTTAACTGTTTTCACTCTAATATATTTTAAGTTACCCCTCATTTCATAATTGATTATATTTTAACCTTAACTTACAAACTCCATTTAAAAATGTTTCTTCATCCAAATACATCACTCCACCATCTCAAACAAATGTTTAATGTTGCAAGCGTCCGCACTAAAGGAAACACTTCTAACGCTTCTTGTAACAAAAGTCCATCTCGCCTCTCTCACGTACCGAACAAACTGCCACAAATTTCACGTGAAATCATTAATTTAGTTGGTGTACTACCATTTTCGGCCACCCGCTGATAACGAACGACATGCAAAAGTTGTGACAATTTGCAACGAAACTTTGAGCAACCGACCGTTAGGGGCACAGGGCGGACTGCAAAAATAAAACAATCATGCAACGTTCGCCTCTGCGGTGCAGTCTGCGGTACGTTACTCGGGTGCTCCTTATCTGGAAGCAATCTAGAACCCATGGCATGGCCCGTTACGACCACCATCCGATTTGACCGCGTAAGTGTAGCGGGTTCGTGCTCGGGTCACACACTTGCACTGCAATACTTTTTCCACCCTTACTACCAAACGGTGGCCAAACGAACCAAGATCCGGCATCTGCAAGGCCCAAATCGGTGCGCGTAGTAAATCAATGTTGCACAAACTTCAAATTTAGTTACCTTTCATCGGGTTTTTGCGCGCGGGTTTGTGCTGCTTATCGCGTTCGGGCGATAACTTTTCGCGATGCCGGGATGATGCGCTCACACCTCCGCGGTCGATCGTCAACCGTGGAACCGTAAAGTGCTAAGTCAACATGCGGCAGGTGCTTTCGCACAGCGTGAAATGTCTGCAATCGTAAGTTAACGTTCTGGCATGGACCGGTGCAGGGTTTGTCAGTGGCGTTAGAACCTTCGCTAACTTTCATTCGTAAATTTATGATAAAACTGGTTTTATTAAAATGAACCATTTTTATATTATAATCAAACTGTTTTTGTTCAAATGAAAATGAATGAAAAACAAAATTGTTGTCAAATACAAGAGTACAATTTATTTTCAATAACCAATAAGACATTTTAAAGGATAAAATTATGTTTTTTGTATTTAAATTTGCTGTTATTTCCTAGCATACTAAGACTGCGATTTTTATAGCTTCTATTTTGAACAACACCCTTAATTGATGTTATGTTTAACCTTTTTTAACCAATTTATAATTTTTTTACCTACTCAAAAAATAACTACAAAATTCACATTTATTTCAAACCTTTCCTAACTGAAAAGTTCTTGAAAAATTGGGCTGAACCATATAATTCCATTAAAGGAATACAAATATTATAGAAAATTGAGCATGGCTAAACACAACTTTACTTCGTGCTGGAAACCCCTGCCGAACATCTGGATGTACGTGATACCAAAATGGAATGATCTCGCACTGCGCAGCAGTTATGAGAACTTTTTGATTGATGGTGAGAAAACGTTTGCCCAAAAACGTCGAAATGGAACTTCGTGCACCAGAAGCACCGGAGTCCATCAACCGAAAATCGAAACTTTATGTGTGTGTGTGTGTGTGTGTGTGTGTGTGTGTGTGTGTGTGTGTGCATAAAACAAAACAAAAAACGTGAGAAACACATTACCAGCGTGTGGCTTCGCCTACTGAGCGGAGTTTTTATTTGCCCACTGATTAATGCACAATCGTTCTGTTTGACAGCATCATCTTTTCCGATTGATGATGCCTTTGTGTGGCAACTGCAGCGGCTAAGGTCGACTGCATCGGTGGTGGAGTGGTGTAGATTACACCATTTCGTTGCATGCTAGAAGTATACCGGTTTTGTTTCCACCAGAAGAACGCATCTAAACTCGCTAGAACGCTTCGGATATGTTTAACGAATTGCACAAAAACAAAAATAACAAACTAACCGGACAGCTTGTTTATGATCGTGGCATGGTACGCGGATTGCGAATTTATGAGACAAATTGTGAAACGTGCCCCAAACGCGATCATATCACGAATGATGAATAGGGTGTGCGGGTTTATTTTGTGTTGCGTATTCCTAGTGATTATTACAAAAATTAATCATTCGAGAAGCTTAGAAAACCGAGTAACGGAGTAGCATTAACACTTGCTTTTAGTGTGGTGGACAAGCGGTTCAGTGGACTAGTATAAAGTCTTTGAAGAATAAAGAAAATATTAAGAATCGTTCAATACCTTTAGATAGAAAAAGTCTAATACGTGATATTTCAAGGCCGTAAGCGTTTATATGAGCTAATCATTAGAATTTCAGAACGTTAAGGTAAATATGCAATTATAAATGAAAGGATAACAATTACCTAATTAAAAAGGATAGGACAATTACCTAATTTAAAGAGAGTAAACTAGAGCAATACTACTTATACTACTTATACTTTATACACTTACAAATCTTTTATACGTTTGAAAACTCCAATTTCCAATGAAAATAGAATCGATGATCCTCACCTGGAATAAAAGAAAAATTATACATCAATTTTAAATTTTCCAACTATTTATTCTATTAAACTCCATTAAACTCCATTGATAAAGATAACAAAATCTATTTCGTTTTCCTTGATATGTCAATTTCTTGATATGTATGTTAATTTGTATATATTTATACATTCGCTTGCATTTTTCCTCTGATAAATTTAACATTCCGATGCACTTTTACCATACCCCCTCCTTTCTACTACTTCAGCTTGCCGCGTCCCCGACAAAGCCAGTCACCCATCCTGACACCATTCAACTTCCAATCCAATACCGTAATCGACCCACTTTCGTCGGCAAATGTTGAATCCCTCTCAAATAAGCAAAAACCCACAGCACACACGCACAGACATACTGCTTTGCTGTGTCCATTTATCCTAATGCCGATGCAAAAGCAAAAAAATAAACAACAACACCTACTTCACTTGGGAGTTTGTTGCAGCGTTCACCAACCACCCTACGGAAAGCACCTTTCAACCTAAATAAAACACGATACAACCGGTCCCGCAGCCATGCCCCAGCCAGGTAGCCGCTAGTACGCCATAAACGTTTACTGCATGAAAGTGTTTGAGCAGATGAAAAATCCTCCAGTGAAGGGCTCCAGAATGGGCACAGATGCTAAGATTCCAAAAATTACGCTCTAACCCCGCATGTACGAAATTAGAAGAACAGCAAGCAGTAACAGTCGAGTGAAAAAACAGATGAAGCTCCGTTATAGAACTGGTATCCCAGCCGGGATGGGATAGCTTGCATAGCTCGTTAATCAAAACTTTGGTTCTCCTGTTTCGTTTAACATGGCGGGCCGTTTATTAGCACACAAAACCGCAAGGAAAACATACGAGTCCGAGCAAAAGGAAACGATGATGTTACCCGCCCCAGGGCGAAGCGGGGGACTGGTCCCGGGACCGCTAAAGAGGTTCTCCAAACTTGCTACTCTACATTCTTTCCTCACATGCAAACGAAAATGCAAATGCTGCTCGTCTAATGAAAAGCATCCATCCTTTCCTTCACTTCACGGCCACCTCCCGAGGCTTGGCCGGCCTGAAACAACAACCCTTAGCCGAATATCTGGAAATAGTTGGGATTGTTCGTTCAATCTAAGATTGCGATCCACACGGTCAAAAGCTGCCTCGACCATCTTGACCACACTGAAATGCGCTACGCTTCGAGTGAAGACTCGAAAGTAAATTCAATCGAAAGAACGAAAAACCAAAGCCCATCAACTTCTAAAGTAAATAAACTTCGTACTCTAAACACAACCTACCCCATGGGTCTGGAGTAGGTTGGCCCACCACTCAAACTGCCCAGAAGAAGGAGAGGGAGCTATGCAATTTTAATCAAGCGTTTCGATCCCGATAGAGCAATCTAACCGTTCGCTTTCCGGTTGGATAAAGTTCTCTGAGTCACCGGCAGCTAGAGGAAGCCCTTCGCCGCTCCGAACCGGTTTCACAACCATCACTGCCACGGTGGAGATCTGTAACGACCTGGAACTGACCCAACCGAGGACCGAAATGAAGTCATACGACACATATGACAACGCGGCAGCAAACAGCATCATGTGACCGTCATCCTAACCGTCATGCCTCAAAGTGACCGTCAAAAAACAGACACATTTTGCCTACCAGACTCTAACCTCCAAATAGAGGTCATCGCCAGTTATCGCGAGATGCATCGTAAAACTGGAGTTTTTTTCATTTTTACCCCCCTTTCTGAGATAAAGATTCATAATCGCACCTCTTTGCTTCGTCGTAATCCTTTGCTCTCGTGTGTGCTACTTTCCGAATGTTCCGAAGCTAGATGTTTCGATGGGGCGAATCGGGGAACCCTGTTTCGGTGAGCCGGTTTTTTTTTTCTTCCCTTCCCAAGTGTACAGACACCGATCCTCTGCCGAAAGAAAATGGGTCATCGCGGCAAACACACAGGAAGTTCACAAACAGGGAGAGGGCATTCGTGATCAAAAGTGGAGCCCCGATCGATCGAACCGTGCGGCTGTGTACACGGGGCGTACGGGTCGATTTCCCTTTTCGGGTATGGCATCTGGCCATCCGTCTGGCCACCATTCCAACGGCAGTTTTTGGTTGGATCGGATTGGGTACTAACTTCTCCGCACTTTGATCTGTTCGATCGGTCGAGCACGATTTACTGCGCATACAGAAAGGAAGTGATGTTTAAAGAGCTAATGTATGGGGGGAAAACGAAATGATTTCATGTTTGTTTCAGTGTAATCATTTCTTTAATTGCCAAAAGCAAGATTCTGAGAGAATTGTGCGCCATATTGGCTGAATCGTACGTATTACTGAGCAAAAAAAACATTCCTTAATTGCGATGGAAGACTTCATTGGTTTTCCATTAGAAAAAAGCTTTCAAAAGTATGTATAATTGATCATAACTTATTTCTTATTCTAATACCTTCAAAAGCTCAAACCGAGCATACCCGTGTGGCCAGAATTGGAGCAAATGCCTTGTGAATATTGTAAGCTATTCAGACTAGTGATGGGAAAACCGCTCCTATGAGGGATTCGATCCGACCGATCCGGATCCGCCTTGGGATCGATCCTCCGAATCCGATCCGAATCCTACTAGATTTTTTTATGACCACAAAAGACTCATTGCTTTGTAATCAAAGAAAATGCATAGTGGATATGCTAATACAACATTTTTTTCTTGTTCGAGCTTACAATTGAGCTTATGTGAAATAAAAAAAAAGTAATTAAATTTATTTATTTTTATTCATTATTTAAAAATTCATTTTTAATTCATTATTTTCAGTATTGATTTCAGTATTACTCAACATTCATGAGATTATCATTTTTCAGCATCAGCAGATTATCAACATATCACAATTTTATGTAGGAATGGACATCTAAAATTGTACGTTTTAGTTTTCTTAAATAGGATAAGTTTCTGTCCGATAAGGATAGGATAAGTTCTTAAATAGTTTCTGTCCGTATAAATTTGCCCTACCTTAGAGAAAATGCGTTCACATGGAACAGAATACAAAAGCAATAAATCACAAAATATCCGCATTCGATTAAAAAATCTCTTTCCTTACATTTCCAATATTTCCCTAACGAAAGCTACAACAGAGTTCTTGTACAGTTCGTTTGCATGACTAATGAAACATTTGAGATGCCTCGGATGTTTAGCATTGCCTAAGGTGAACATGAATTCTACCTAGCCTATGATTTTGAATCTGAATTTCAAGAATGCTTTCCATGCTAGCAGGGGAAAAGTATTTAAGTTTCAATGTTCTATTTCTTTGCAGTTTATACATTAACTAACTGAACTTTAATGAATTCTTTCATGGACGAAATTGTCATATTTTTGTTGTATTCATCTGTTTTTGACACATTAATCTTGTCTTAATTTTAGTTAAAACTTTAGTGATTTACTAAAACTAAACGAAACTCTAGTCAACCTACGGCAAGCTTCAATCAACGGACCGAATAACCTATTGACGTAAAACAATCTCACCGATTAAAGACCAAGTTTCATTTCTGTCCATAAGCTTTGTCCGGTTTCCACACCGGAACATTATACAAACGACATCCAAGCAAGCACTGATAAGCATTACCCTTTTCTCTCTCTCTTTCCCTCTCTCTGTTGCAAGGGTTGCCATCAGTAACGCCATCTTCAACCAGGTAGGCCGAAGTAATGGAGTGCATAAAACGAACCCCCTCAGGTGAAACTATTTTCCGCTCCAGCTCGCGAGATCATTTGAATTGGCAATTGGCTGACGGAAGAGGACGGATTTTTCTTACCCCAATCCCACTTGTCCATTACGTTTTCTGTGCCGTTTTTAGATAAATCCTGGGTGTTTCAATGTCCCAATCAAACCACGCTGATTGCGGTACCGAATTACATCCACACCACAGGCTTACAGTTTTTTTTTGTTGTTCCGGTGGACGGTACGAAGTAAAAAACCAAAAATGGGATGGGATTAAGCAAAAGCCAATTCGGCTTTTTTTTCTCCTCTCTTTATTTTATCGCATGCAGTTTGCTTACCGCGCTGGCTTCCAACAAATCAATCAAACTTCACCCGAGCCCCACAAGCGCCACAATCGATGGCACAATAAAGTAGTCGAGATAGAGCGCGTCCTGCGATGCATGGAGTTCGGAAATGGTCGTAAAAGACGTGTGTTTGCCAATCGGGGGCCTCTTGCATGCAGACAAGTCAAACAAAAACGCAAGCGGGATGGGGAGGGGGTCATAAGAAAAGGCTTTGAGGTTACGGCTAAGCTCATCCATCCCAAAAGAGGTCCGTAACCGCACGGACGAAAGCAAACGCTTCGCTTCGGAGTGAATATACGCGAGAAAACTAAGCTACCATCCGGGCTGGTGGCGTTGTATAGGGCACATTTTTTTTCCCGCAGCCGACCGGAAATTACCGGCCATCGAGCATCGGGACCGTAAAATGGTTGGCCGGCCGTGGAATGCAAACGATGTGAGGCGAGAGACGCCACCGTTCGGCAGTGACAGTGATGGACCTTCGCTTTGTGGCGGCGGTGCGATTGAGCTGGTGGTCGGCCCTTTCATTTGGAGGCTTGGTTGCTTTTTTTCTGCTTCTTTCCCTTCACGGTACCATTTCTTCACACGCCATCTAGCCGGCGAGAAGCTTTCCCATTGTTTGTACAGCAGGGGGGGTTAATAATGCGAAGAAATAAACCTTCGCTGACACTAGCGCACAAGGTTCAATTGAACGATCATACGTGTGAGGTGGTTGGGTAAAAGCAAATTACACCACACCCAACGTGATGGAGAGAGTGTGTGTCTGCTAAAGGGGTTCGATCTACGCCGTCAAGCGCCACTATCGGGAACCAATTTCGCACCCAGAGTCCCAGAGTATGTGATCGGTTCATCAGCCCAGTGTGCGACCTGTCAACTGTTTTACCCACCGGAACACCGGTGACGAAATGATTGAGAGACACCGCGAAAAAAAGATAGTTAATTGCTTCTTTCTGGCCACTCAATCCCCCCTTTTGTGTCTCATCTTTGCGCCATGACAATCCGTAAGCCCTTTTCGCTTTTTGGACGTTTTCGATATTGGATGCCTTTAGCGGGCTGTAACGACGGCTGTGGAAAGCAAGTGATCATCATCGGCTGTCGAGTAGAAGATGACGTTCGACGTTCAATTTGATTGGGTTGTGATGTTTTATTTTCTCTCTGCGGACAGTTTTCCCTCATTGGAACTCTGTTTGCAAGTCGTATTATGAACGGTAGACACTCAAACGATCGTTAGAAGATCGAGTTTGGCGAAATGATTTCTCCAGCCCGACATGTGGATCTCATGTTAAGCTTCTTTCTTTATTTGATTACATTTTCACAAACCTCACCACATATCCACATATTGCTTTTTTCCAATCGTTTTAACAATGATTCATCTTCGAAACGGAACAGAGTTTGACTCGTGATTCACAAATCAACTGAACAAATGATCAGAAATTAAAAACAAAACCTATGAATCTTCATACTCGAACGGAAGGAAACCATCTCAACGGATGGATGAGACCACCCAAACCACACAAAAAAAACCATAATCTCACGCTTCGATGCCCGCGTTGTGTGCGTATTTCCGTTCTTTCGGGAAGAGACGGTCTCATTTGCATACGCGATCACCTCCTCTTGAATTTCACATTTCCGGCTTATGCGAATCGGGATGAGCATTTATAATGCATTCTACAGGTATTGTCAAGGCTAACCATACTGCCTTGTACCGACCACAAAAAGCAGTTTATTAACCTCAAATGTATTTTTTTTTTTGTTAGGTTATTCTTTTGTTATAAAGATCATCCTCATTGTATGGGTTAAGCACTCAACCGTAATCCATAAAAAAGTGTTTTTTTTTCCTAAAATTAACAAAAACTTGCCGAAGAACAATTTAACTTAATGGTTATTTGATTACCAAGATCAACCGTCAATTAATTAATGAGCACACCTTAAGGTACAGCAGAACAAAAAAAATCCAACAGGTTCAGCTATCTTCCGTGGAAAAGATTAAATATACCCTAAGGTTCTCACCCCATTCCTACAACGCCCATGTTGTAAATCGTACCCCACCGGGACGACACGATATCAGTTCACAGATAACAGTCCGAGCTGTCCGCAAACCGTTACAAAGTCACCAATTACCGAAGCATTCCTCTCCGGAAACATTTACATAAGACAATCAATTATTTTGATCTATCTCCTTGAGCAGCGTAAGGGCACACAAAGCTTGGATCTTGGAGTATCTTCTTCTTCATCTCTAGAAAAAAAAGTATCTTCTTCCCTGCAGCCACTGCCACAAGGAGCTAGAAGCCACAAAAAACGACTATACACACACATTCAGTCAAAGCCGTAGATAGCCTGAGCGACTGCCTTCCATAATCCAAACATCATTTATTCTGCCTGTCAAAAGTGAGACAAACCGACCCGAGGTAAATTTATTGCTGCAAAATTTGAAACCATACTATGATGAAACACGAAACACCACGAGCGATAATACAATTCCCACACCGCTGCCTGGCAAGCGCGAAAATAGATGACGAATTTGTTCTTTGTCTTTGCCGTCACGGACCTCCCGAAAATTCCCGTTCTAGTCAAAATTTGAACCCCCCCTCGAACGGCAACAGCATTAACAGGGGGGGTTAATGCTCCTTTTTCCACTTTTATGCTGGTTGTTCCCTTAAATCGACCTCGAAACCATCCACTCAACCAGACGCTCAACAGTTCACTTTCACCCATTCAGCGCAAATAATCGTTCCGGGGGTGGTAAGAGAACGCGCATTGTCTTTACGCAACTTCCGGTGCACTTTCCATTGTTTTGCGCAAAAAAAAAACCACAAGCCTCCAGCAGAAAAGAAACGAAAAACCTTCAAGAAAAGCAACCCGACCTGTTGGGCGTCCCCCTCGCCGTTCCCCGAAGGGTGTGCTCCAATTGTTCGGCACGCTATCACTATCGGAGCGAAACAATCGGGACCGGGATGGACTTACGCCCGCACCAGCCACCATAGACCACCATTCAAAGGTAATGACGAAACAATTGGAGCTTCGGACAGCCGGTCCGGGATCGTTTGCTCCCTTTCTTCAGTTGCCATACAGCACCCCAAAAGGCGCCGAGCGAAAAAAAAAACACCCAACCAACGCCCCGACGGACGGTGAAATCGAATCCCGAACGAACGAACCTGGTCTCACCAGGCGGGTTGGCGGATGGTTTTGTTTCGGTGGCTGTATCTCGATCATAATTAGCATATTTCATAACCATCCAACCACGGTTAGCACCGGCGCAAAGTGACTCCCCCGGCATAATGAGTGGTGTGGTTTGTTTTCAGTGAAGATTTTACTTTATCTACTCAAAACTAGCGGGCCATCATCGTGACCATGCACGAAGCTTCACTTCGTCGCACTTTGTTGGAAATTTTTGCGGTTTTATTTTTGTTATGCACCGAGCAAGGGCCTCATTGAAAACAATCGAAGCTTTGTATTATGGGAAGGTATAAATAAAACTTTGACGCGGATATAAGATTTGAAGCTTTTAGAAAGTCACAATACCGTATCTTTGAGATGACGAATGAATTAAATTGTGTACATCCAACTGGAGAGTCTTGAACATATCAAGTACCTCTTCAGACCACTTATCACAACCAATAGGAAAGAAAATTGGAATACACAGAACAAATACCCGTGACATAAATTGCAGATCAACCTGTCAAACTACAGGATAAAGTTCAATTAAATTGAAATAAATCATGTTTCTATCTTAAACGTCAGAATTCTTGTAGATACAATAATTTCCTCGAACTGGTCTGGAAGTAAACTAAGTTCAAGGAAATATAACTTACTAGTCTTTCTAACAAGTACTATCCTTACAGTACTGTAAAACTACTTGCAGCAGCAAGTAAAAATCGTTGTCATCCGAGCAACCAGCTGGCATCTGTTAGTTGGTTATTCTGACAGTTCTGCAGAAAGATGGAGCTCTGCAGAAATGGAAGATGGAGTCAGTTCGTATTGGACCGACCAGCAAGCAACAGCTCGTTTAATCTTTTGGTGTCTTAAGAAGTGGTAACGGAGTTGTTTTTAATAAAGTTCTTAAGTAGTACATCTCGCTACAAGCTCTTCAACTGATGTACTGAAGAAACAAACGTTATTTGATTAGACAACTTCAGTTGAGCAAATATTGTCCAGAAACAGATCTTACTCCAGCAGAAAGAACATTTATGATGAATTGATCTCCGTACCATGTCCATTTAGTTGTCCAAGTTTGAGGTTTCAGGTTAGATTCTTCTTTTTGATATATATCTCTTACTTAAACAGTCTAAACTAAACAGTCAACTCTAGCTACGATGAGTCGAACTATATGAGTTTCATTCTTCAACCTTCGGTGAATTAAACTAAACACTGAATCAAAAAATCTTGTGACTATATACCGCCTTTAAATGTCTACTAATTAAAACAACTTGAGTTTTAAAGTTTACTGTATCAAATAATGTAATTTTGCCACATTACCACCATTTACCACATATTGAGATATCACAAAGAAATATGTTGATATACTTTAGTTATCCCTCGCATTTGTATTTTGAATAGTGTTTGTGCCAGAATGTAGGCAGTAAGGACAGCAGAACAAGGAAAAAGTAAAGATGGAGACAGTTATAGGAAAGGGATCTCTCTTCTGAGGTAAGCTCTACTCTTACAATTCAGAAAATTCAGGAGATAAAAAGGACTCTCTTCTATTCCAACCGTCACCGAGTGTGGTCGTAAATACATGTGGAAAGGTTTAAGTCAACGAATATTATCGTGCGTTTTTGTTTTATTGCTCTTACAAATAGATTATCTGTAAAAACATAAGAAAAAGGTAATTCAAGCCTTTCCTTGTGTCTTAGTAGGCCAAGAATTACTTGAGCAGGATTTAGCATAACATGGAGAAACGCAAGAAAACGGTAGAGAAACCAGAGGGAGGATTCTTTCTATCTCTCTCTCTTTTTCTCTCTCTTTGGCGTAACGGACTACTAGGTCTGTCATTTCTGGCTTACTAGATTTATTTTACCACGTAGCCGAATAGTAAGTCCTTCCAGACAGAAAAACATGAAAAAAATGCTATTTGAACTATGTACAAAATAGTTATATAAAGCATACTTTCTTCATAGGAAACACTTTAATTTTTAGCACTACAAGCTAAAAGTGTTATGTGAAGCGTATTCCTCGCCCCCTTTTCGTTGTTTGCCCTACCATCTGCCATCGAAATGTTCAATTCCATTCTCAATTGCTACAGATATTTCCATTTGGTGTTTCATTCGCTTCAAAAGAAAAGGACCCCAGCCGCCTGGAGGCAAATCGCAGGACGTGGAAAAAAGAAGCACTTTCTTCACATCGCACTTTGACATGTGCTTTCGATGCGCAGAGATTGTAGAGAAGGGTTTTTAGTAATTCGGTTTCGATTATACACTTCATTATCCGCTCACCCCGGAGATCACACACGGTGACCCACATAACCCACCGTAGGCGTCTTACACCTTTCTCGTGATCATTATTTTAGCCATTTTCCTTCGTTTTCCTAACTTTGAAATCCAAGTGCTAAAATGTTCAAAGTTAATGGAATGCATCACAGTCACACATTCACCCGCCTGGTCAATTAAGAAGGGTCACAATTACACCATCCCAAACCGACTCGCTCTTTTTACGACGGTTACCCGACCCGACGTCGACGGCCTTATACGGCCACTTTCTATTGTCATCATCACGGGACCCCGCGTTCTGCAATCGTTCGAAACTTAAATAATTTAAGTGCAGTAGCAAACGCAGCTTTATTCCCGAGAAAACTAGCCACCTTACCACACACACACACGCACAAGGGACCCCGAAAAAGAAAGCTTCTTACTGCGACGTCAGGTGACTTTTAAACAGTTTCCCGCCACAATTCAATTCCATTTACAGCTCAATCTCATTTCTCCACTCTTTTGTAATGGCTGTGGCCCCCTTTTTTTTTGCCTTCCCTTCAAAACTGTTTCGAGGGCCATCTGTGGCTCGTTGGCGAAGGACCGTGTTGGTTTCCGCCGGTTTCCGTGGGTCACCCGGGCCGACGATGTGTTCCCGGCGAAGGAAACGAATTATGGGTGTGAGTAAGGACGGGTCGTAAGAGGAAAAAAAAACTAGTTCTAATGATTACCATAATCTGCCATGGCGTAAAACAGTTATGTTAATCATGGGCTGCCCTGGCGAGCAGCCATCGGCGTTGATCGCCCTTTTACACCCGTTACCAGCCAAACCTTCATCCGATTCCCGTCGCGACCGATAATGATGCTACTGGTGTTCTGCGGTTGTGCACGGTGTCGCGCATCCGATGACTCGCCCAAGATAGTGCCCTTCATCCCTCCCCTCATTCGGTACTGGTGGTGTGTTGCTGTTGGTGATTAAATATGCTTTAGCACCATCATCCTGTTCGCTTGCTGCGTGCTCTTCACCGTAACCCGTAGCATCCCAAGCAGCATCCGCACACAACAGGCAAAAAAAAAACATGCCAAAGAATGGAACGGCTATTTGCCCCACGGGAAGACACCTGTTTTGTGTTCTTTTGTATCGATCTCAGCTCTTCCCAGTTCTTCCCAGCACGGCATCCGTGGCAGATCCGTTAGCCCTGGGTGCTGTTTTATGCGTGCGATCGAATCGGGTTGAGCTTTTCCTCGATCACACACACACACACACGAGCGCGCACGCAATTGATCAGAAGCACAACAAAAACAAGCGATCACTCAGAACGGGCGCACAATTAAAACTGTACGGATCGGCACTGGGGGATCGTGAGTGATTGCATTGGACAAAGGAGTCGCCGTTTTTTTCCACCAGCCTGAGAGAAGGCAAAACACGGCATTCGGGAAGACCTACTTCAGTTCTGCCAGCGTAACAAAAGCAGCCGAACGGTACATTTTGTTAAGGGTTGGGAAATTTTTGTAGTTTTTATTGCCGGGTTTTTTGTTGGTTAGGTAGGCTCGCAGTGCTGATCATGTTGACTAAGTGGGAAAGTATACGGCGTTTTGATTGTTGTTTTGTGTGTTTTTTTTTAGTACAAGCGTAAAGCTTTATGTAAACAATACGTTTCTGAATATTACGAGCTCATTACGAGCTGTGCGTCGAACAAAATGTTTTGGAAGAATTTATCTCATGTTTGCTCTAACATTTGGAGTCGTTAGAAGGAGTACAATGTCACTTCCCTCCCAAACTTATCCTACTAATTAAATCCTTCTTGCACAATCGGTCTGGATCTGTTCATCTTCCTTCCCATAATGCTGAACCCTTCAATCCTCTTGCCGGTCTGCCCCAAGGAAGCGTTATGTCACCAATCCTTATATTTACAAGCGACATACCTAATATGAAAGGTGTGAAAAAATATGCATTTGCCGATGATTTTGCTCTTAGTGCATCCAACGCCAATCCCGAAACTATAATCAAGAACCTGAACAATGGCATTCAAAAATATGTGAAATTCTGCCATCATTAGAAACTAAAGTTTAACTATGGAAAATCCGAAGCTATCTATTTCACAAGATGTTACAGCAAAAGAAAACTTCCAACCCGTGACAACATTAAATATCTAGCAGTAGTCTTAGATAAGAAACTTACGTTTCAAAAACATATCGAAGAGAAGTTAATTAGTAGCACAAATGCCATTAGAATCCTCTACCCGGTTATAAATAGGAACTCTAAATTGAATATTAAGAATAAGCTACTTTTGTACAAATCATTAATCAGACCTCTTCTTACGTATTCGTCACCAATATGGATAAACAGCGCAAACGTTCACATCAACAAGATTCAAATATTCCAGAACAAATTCTTTAAAAGAATTTTAAATCTACCGCCTTGGTACAGCACGAAGGCGATACATAGTAAAACAAAAATCGATAGGATTGTCGATCGCGTACAAAAAATTGTCTCGAAATACCACACCAAATGTACAAATAGCAATATTAAGCTTGTAGAACAACACTAAATTAAGCAAATTACGTATGATAGAATTATCCACTACTCCTCCCCTCCCCATTATTGTTACTCTTCTTTAGGATATAAGTTTTTCATGTACATAGTTGTTCTTTTTCTTTTTTATCATAATCCAAAAATGTTCATACTCTAAGGGTTTTTTTTTGTAACTTTTCCTCATATAATGCATCAAATTTTCCAACAAAGCCTAAGGCATATACCTCCAACTATCGCGTTAAGGAAAAATCCGGCACCGATCAAATCTACTTATTGTAAATATGCACTATGTCCCATTATGAAATAAATCAAATGAATGAATGAATGAAGGAGTACAATGCATGAAAATCTATTGTTTATACATCGGTTTATGTAAGTTCACCAAGTTAAAACCCACCAAAAGCGGTCAACTTTCCAATTTCATCGTCAACATGCAGTAATAATTCTCGTATTTTTGTGAACTGCAACCCCTTTATGCTTATTATACTGAGGTAAATATTTGAAACTAATGAAGATTAAATGAGTAAAAGTCAAATTGGCCCAGTTATATAAGCGTTTGGAACGCAACACTTATTTAACTTTTAACTTCGAACGCAAACATACTGGATAGAATGTCAAATTTCTCGATGGAATATTAAATCCAATCCGCTAGATAAAATTAAACGATTCTGGACAACTTTCGTTCACATGTGGGTCGAGGTCGAACAAGTCGAGGAATGCATTCTAAAGTTTATCTTACGCAACAGTAGTGTTTACTTCGGAGAACTGCAGAGCAGTAGTCGGAGTAGTCCGCAGTTGGTTTGGTTTGGTTGCTTTGATGGAATAAATGAAATGAAAGTAGTCTTAAATAAATTAAACTCCACGAATTCACAACCGGCTCGAATTCCGTAATTCCCTGAACTCCTGCAAAAGTTGTACAAAAATATCGGAACCGTTTATTTTAGTGGCGGAGTTGGAAAAGGTTCAAAACTTGTTTTTTGAAATCAACTTTTATTAATATTGTGTAGTATGTTCAGATCTGTTAAATAATTAAAGCAAAGCTTTCAATATCGTCAATTTCGTTGTATCAACAATTAATTCCTATGAGCAAAGCTTTGTGCAAAGTATTAGATTATACCATACCGAAACACACGCACTTCAGTTTTTCATTCCTTCCAGGAAGGTTATTGCAAAGTCTGCAACCGTTTTTAAAAGCTACTAGGAAGAGCTCGAAGCTGAACAAGTTGTATTGAATATCGCTTCTGAAAAGGTAACTACACTACACCGGTACGCGGACAGTGCCGTTGCAACTGTTTGCATAACCTTCTCCCATTTCAAATACAGACGCTTCCAAATATTTGAAAGCTTTTCCAGTTTTACTTAACCCAAACGAGATCATAATCTGTTTGCAGCTTGCTGGTGGAAAAAAAAATATGCGGAACTACGCTTTACCTTTCCTCCCACTTGCACACACACACACCCACCCAAAGACTTCGCGTTTAAATCTGCTCAACTTTGACGATCGTTCACAGACTGCTTCACCAGTGCCAGCGAAACACCGAACACGACGTAAACCGCCAGCAGTAGGTGGAACAAAAAGCCACCCCCCGTTAACACGCGCGTCACTTTCAGTTTCAACCCAACAGCAAACGCCATGCCACAGAATCGCACCCAAAGAATCGGCTCCATCGCACGGTGGACGCATTAAGAGTAAGGAAGTCGTATTTGGATCACATCATGCACACATGGAAGAAAAAAGGGAAGTCGAGCATAATAATTTTATTTTATTTTATTCCATCATGCAATTAAGCGAAGCATCCAGTGCCAGGGCACTTACAATGCTGCCGGCTGCCCTTATGCGGTGCAACGTTTTGCGTGACGGGCGAGCGGGGAAGGTTCCGGTGCCGGCGGATGGCAGGGCACACGCCAATTGTATGCAAAAACCCACCCAACGGTTCGAGGCGCCCACGAAGCGAAACGTGCGCGTCTCGGCGAAAGGAAAAGTGAACGTGTTACATTTATTATCTCGTCCGTACCCGGCCGTGCGCCGTGGGTTTAGCGAACGCTGGATGCGTTGTACGGCGGGCAAGGCACGACCTGAGCCGGTCGTCAGATAAAGCAAAACCAGCCTTCGCTCAGCCGCACAGCCAGGGTGTACGTGTGTGTAAGCGATACCACAATTACATCTCTCCGCCTATTTCGAGCGCAACAAACAATCGCGAACGTACCTGTACTGGAAGCGGAGTTTGGCTGGAAAATGCACCTCAAACGAGAACCATCTTAAACATCAAACAGCTCACTGCTCACTCGTTCGAAATCAAAGGAGCCAAGATTGCATCGCGCAAGGCGCAACATTCGCCATTTTCGTACGAAACGACGAATCAGCTCCACTCTGGTGGAATCCGCATAAATCTTTACCACGGTTGTCGCGAAGAGGGTGTAGTACTGTGCCGGGTAGTGACAGTTAGCAACACGCGTAAAGGTAACCACGACAGGTTGGGTTGACTTAGAACGAACGCAGGTGAATGTAAGAACCTTGGTTGCCGACATGAATAAGTTCTGTAAACCGCTCGCAAACCAGGCGTCTTCGAGTCAGGGCCGTCGGGACGGTTTAGGCACATTGGCCGGTAATTGATTTTCGACCCTGTGAGGGTCAAGTCTTTCCCATTTACTTCTAGTAAAGATCCGTTTCGCACTGAAGCGATCGCCTGGTAGAGACTACACGCTCAATGTACTACGTGCCCGCGTACGGTTTAATACATTTTATACCATCCAATAAACAACAATTAGCAATATAATCAATGTATAAGCTCAAAATGTATAGCAAACCGGACCACAAAGCAACAATCTCGAACGAATGATTGTAAAGACATTCACATTCATGTGAGTTACTTCTAGTCTAGCAAATAACTCTTTAAAGAAGAATTATTTTACAGATTATTAAGTTACAATTAAGTCCAAAGTTGCAATAAATATAAAGAGATATGTCAAGAGTTGTTATTTTACATAGAAAGTCTGATCTCGGGTTTCGGATCTGCTTTACGACTTCGTAGCTGTCAAATGTGTCAAAGCTGTCAAAGTACATGTCCAATATGGATAAGGGATTCTTTTTTTTTTGTTGACTTAGGATGGGAAAATAATATTTTTTCACTGTGGCCTTAGGTCGTCACTCCGGGCACTGATTCGTTTTCCCAATAGTTTTAATAAGAACTAGACGACTACAGTAGCTTCCTAAAACCAGCTGGATCTCTTAGCTTTTAGTGAGGTTTTCCCTAATATTCACCCAAAATAGCATCATTGAATGGATTTCCCAGTTGGAAGCTACATTGTATGGGTACAGGGTATCCCACAATTTTTTGAAAGTTTCCCAAGGTTTTTTGATTGCGTCCCAGGTATTTTTGAATGCGTTCCACAATTTTCTGACTGCGTGTCACATATATTTGATATTTTTGATTTTGATGATTTTTTGAAGGTTTACCATATATTTTTGAATTCTCTCCGAGGTTTTTTGATGGTTTCCCAAATTGTTTTAAATGCTACTTTAAATAAGGATTGTCTTTCGCTTAACCACAGTATCCTGCAATTGTATTGAACCACAGATAAGGGAGAGAAGGTCACAGGTTCAAATTCATTAATGGAAAACGTAGTTAGATAATCTGTCCAGTGTACAGAAAATTGATGTGGATGGGATTTTGGACTGGTCCTGTCGTGTGGAGACCGGCGCCGATACCTATACATTACCGGACCGCCCCAATCAAAAAACCTCGGAACGAATTCAAAAATATCCGGGAAACCGTCAAAAAACCACGGAACGAATTCAAAAATATCTGGGAAACCGTCAAAAAACCTCGGGACTAATTCAAAATTTGATGAAACGCAGTCAAAAAATTGTGGGACGGATTCAAAAATTGTTGGGAAATTGCGGAATACCCTGTAACTAGAACATCCTAAGATATCTTTAAACTAAAATTGTCTAGAATTCCATAAAATTATACACCTCTGTATACACTACCCATCTACTGTTCCCAACACGCAGTACATATGTAACTTCAACCGTTCTGTTCTAATGACAACCATTGCCTAAATAATTTCGAAATGCTGCGTTCGTACGCTTGATCTCGTCTTGCACTAACCAAACACACATCCGATCATCCGCAGTTCCTAATTGCTCTCATTACATGCCCCATTCTTAACGGCACTCAGAGGCTTCCACTTCAAAAGGAACGGCTTTGGCAGCATCGGAACAAACTGTGCACTGGGAAGGTGGAAAACCAATTACCATCCAGTGTCTAAATTATTCCACCTCTGTTTACTGCCGTATCTCGCCGCAAACGGAAAATCATAATTCCCTGTGTAAACATCCATCCATCGCTTTCGACGAGGCGCTTTCAATAAGCGGAATGCAGCGGATGCAGACCGTCAACTCCCTTATGGCTTATGGTTCTGCCGTTAGAACCGACTGTCTCCGGGCTGCCTGTCGCACCACGGCGGTAGAAAGTCAACGACCGAGGGACACTTTTCCACCATCATCGGTGTGGCAAAGATAAATGCATCTTCCAACCAAGTCACTTCCGTCCGGCTAACGGGCGTGGATGTATGCTGATCAACATGGGATGAATGTGACGGCGAGAACCTACAGTTACCCATTCTTTTGTAGCACCACTTTTTTTTTCCTTATTTTCTCACCAAACAGTGAAAGAAAAACGCGATCGTTAGCTGTATCAACAAACGTGGCTTACCACCGCGAAGAGACACAACAGCACACACGTTCGCCCATACGCACACCAGTAATACAATTGTTTGGCGGGTGGGTATTTACACGTGCGACATTCCTCCTGAATCGTCGTGGAGTTTATATTCCGAGCATCGGTTTTGTTTGCCAGCCATAGACACAAGACACACACAACAACGCACACCCCGGCGTTTCCTTCAGTGGAAAGAAACATTTCATAAGCCTTATTAATCACTTTCCGGGCTTGAAAGGATTCCGCGCGAGCTGAATGCGAGCTAAAGGAAGGATAGGACGTCGTGCCTGAATAGGATGAGCAGCGTGCGGCGTACATTTACCTTTGCATCACATACATCTCTTTCGCTTTCGTTGTGCCCAATAAATCCAGCCCTCCCCCGAGTGTCGGATTGTTTCTCGTGTGTGTTTCTGCTTCAAATTGTCATTTGTCAATTGGCTTAGCATTGCCCCCGCACGGTTGCCGTCGCACAAAAGGAGCTCACGTGTGCCGTGCCGGCAATGCCAGACATCCTTGAACATCACACAGCCCACATTCTCGGGGCGGGATAATTGTTCAACCCCCGAAGGGAACCCGGGGCCGGGAAGTGGAAAGAGTAACATTCTTCCGCTACGCTCGAGTGGAGATAATTGTTGTAGTGTTATGTCACTGCAGAGGAAGTCATTTGTTTGTAGTACCATCCTGCCTCGAAAGCGAGAACAGCATGGTCACTACTTTTCATCATGATTAGGTAGCCCACCGTCGACGTATCACACATATCCTTCGCTTACGTTTACGCTGCACATACGTTGGCAACATAATTGAAGGATTATGCTCTCTTAGCTTATCACTTATTTAGCTCAGCGCTTACGCGCTGGGAATGTATGTGTATTCTCGAAACCCCGCCTTCCAGTCATCTGGTTGTCGCCCTGGTACTCGCTTACCTTAAACTGCTAGGAACTAGCCCTTCACATCCAGCAGTACCGGCAAACAATTCGCACAAACCCTGGCTAATTAATAATGCACGTATCGTCGAGCAGCGTTTTGCTGCACGGAGTCGTAATGCATACTCACGACGCTAGAGCAGTTGCACTTAAGCTGAAGGGTTTCTGTAAGATCGATTCTGCTGTATCAGGATAGCGAGCATGGTGCAAGCCAAGCAGATAAGCTTAATTCCTTTGCCCAACTCTAGGGGGTTTGCTGTTTGCTGTTCGGTTGCATCGCAAAATGGGCAAATGTATAAAATTGCATCCAAGCATGCGAGGGAGAAACACACAAGTGAACGAAAGCATAACCTTCACCAGTGGATGAAATGGAAATTTGTGCATATGTATGTGTGAGTACGTATTATTTGCTGTGCAATAGCATACATCCAGGCTGAATCCCTTCGAGCAATATGAGAAATCATGTATTATTTCGCTGAATTTCCGTATTTGCGCGTGGAAAAATGCAAATGTTTCCCCCTTTAAAAGATAAAAAAGGAGAAGGAAATGTCCCACCCCTTATTGTTAAACTACTAGATATTAAGTGTAGCCTATAAAATATACGGTATGGCCGTTCTGCCGATAATAAAAAAAAGATATCAACTACTACTGATACTACGCTACTAACATTTGTACGATGCTTACCACTTGTTCATTGAAAAGATATTACCTGGAAGAAAAAATGGAAATAAAAGATTAATAATTATGCATTCTAATTGCAGGTTTAGTTTTTTGATAAATGGAAAAAAACATTTTTTTAAGCTATGAATTGAGTAATACGACTTATTGAATAAAGCATATTTGACACTAGAACTACTACTACCTCAGCCACATTAATTTTTGACGTTAAACAAAACATCCGCAGTTGATGCATAACTGTTACGTTTCTATTCTGTAGAACGAACTCAAAACAAACAATCAGACATAATCCAGTTTTTGTAAATTGTTTATGAAGTGACAAATAATAATAAAACGCTTGATAGATCTAATGAGTAATTGTTTTATAAATCTTTCGAGTATTTTGTCGCCTATGTAAACTATTTCATAAATGTTAGTTTTGTAAAACAATTTTGCAAGGTGTTATAATCAAACCTTAATAAATGATTAATACTGAAAATCTTTGAGCAAATCGTAAAATAGTAAAGCTTTAACAACAAGAAAGGAAAAAAAAACAAGTTTGAAGCAGAAATCTATTATTACTCCAACAGCAATCATTTCTATAAAATGGTCCTACTACAGATTGCTTCTAAAAAAAAATCCCTCATCCCACTTTTCTTTAATTACGTCGATTTATCAATCAAAGGTAAACAAACCATGTGCGATAAATATTATCCGATGAAAAATAAATTCATTCCCATTAGCTCGCGTACCATCGACCTCCTACCCCCCCCCCTTCCTGCATTTGCTTCCACTAAAACCATTTCGCCAGTTGGCGCGATAAAACAAACACTTCACTTTGGACTTCAATTTACCATTCCGCGATACCGGGAGTGCAGTTGTTTCCTTCTGTTTCTGTACCTCCCACCGTAAGACCGAAGCCGTAAGGTTGTACGTTCACTTTCACGAAACTGGCAGCAGCCCTTCGACGTGAGCTACGTTCCAAATTAGATCAGAAGATTAATCTCCCACTTAACTAAAGGGAAAAACTAACGAACCGACCTGGTGAGCTAGTGGCAGGGCTTCGATGCGAGCTGGAGCTTATATTTATTTAGTTTAGTTAGAGGCTTATTTTCTTCACTTTTTCTATTACTCCCCTAAACACTAGCGCTGGCCGAGACATCAGCAGCCGGAAAACATCAGCAACCCAACCGTATCCCGACGTCCATTAATAAATCGTTACCCAAGTGCCCGCAACGATCGTTCCCACCGATCCGTGCGCTGCAGTTGCATCGTTCCCTAGTCCCTGTTTCACCTTAGCTGAGCGTCGGAACACGTTCACCAGCGCGGCTAGAGTTCCAATCAAGCGAGGAACACCTTCCTGCGAGCAGCAGCATCAGCATCACCACACGACGGAACGGACTTGCCCGGTGCTGTTGGCTCATGAAATAATCATTAGCTTCATATCGATCGCGAAGTCCTCAATTTCCCATCAGGTCCCATCGAAGCAAAGGCTTGGGAAAAAAAAGCGGCCAACATACACATACAGTTGGAAAATCACAGCTTACCCCGAAGGGGTCCTTTCGGTGATCCATAGTGACTTCTCAATGCACCCACACATACACATGCACACATGCACACCAACTCTCTAGAGCTCCGGAAACTTGTTTTCCGCTTCGATCGGAGGTCGTACGGCGGGTACTAGCGAAAGCAACACGTTTTTGCAATGGTAAAAACCGGATTTTAACTGCAACTTTTACAACGCACGCGAGGCCATCTTCGGTTGCGGGAAAAACCTGCATCCACCTACGACTGTGCGGCTGGCGGAGGTTTGCTTGCCATTGGTGGTACGGCTTATTGCGCACCGTCCACTGCTGCAAAAACGCACAAATTGCAACTTAACTGGAAGGAAAAATATTAATTTATTTCTTTCTTTTTTTACCGAAAGTAGCCAGCCATTTTCTAATCATTCTTCAATCTTTCAATCATCGAACCAGTTTTTCATATTATTAATGAATTTTCTTATCGTTTTTTAGAAAGATTTTATAACAAATTACAAAACGACGTAACCAACACTTGTTTTTCTAGGCCCGCCATTTCTATATTGTGAGTTGAATGCCAGAACTGCAAGTGATGAATAAATTAGTTGAGATATAAACCCAAACAGGATAAGGTTTGGTATTAAAAACACATCCGTACTTATTCGTCGCCTTTTAAACTCTGAACACGCATTTCTTCTGCATTGTTCGCAGCAGTCAACGAACAGCGCCCTCTGCCGTGTAATCTGGATACCTCGCACCGTCACTAACTGTCATTAGATTGTCAATGACACACTACTTAATAAATCCATTCTTTAAATTCATTAATTTTTAAACATATATACTAGTTGGAATACCAAATTTGTGTGTTTTTCCTTGAAAATTCAATATATCAGACGTTTTAATGCAAATTGGTATCAATCGTGAAATAGTAATGAAATATATCCTGATCAAAAAATATAAACTAAATCTAAATGAAAAATTAAAATATGTTTTCAACGAGTTGTTCAGCAAAGTCGCACGAAATAGTTTCACCCTGAAACCTTAACAAACATCATGTTCCCGCTTTAACTACCCATCATGTCCTTCACCTTGCACCAACATACTCAACAGCAACGCTCAACAGCAAACGTTCGATCTAAAATTGGCAATAAATAAATGAAAAGAAAGTGGCACCTTTTCCCAAACAGCCCTCTTAACACCCTTTCTCTCGCACCTGTTCCAGCAGACGCTTACCCTTTTTGGTACCCCGCTCGAGTGTGGTGAAGTATGCGTTTGAAAAACTGCAGCAAAACGCACCGACCGCACCAACTGCACGACGATGCTTTCGATGCACCATTCGATGGAAAAGCAATCCAAACACGCGGCCAGGGGCGCGTACGGAACCGGGCAGGAATGTTTGTTTTAATTCAACCTATGTAGCACAGATTACCGTATGATCGTGTTTGGTTGAGCGGTCTGGTACCATTGCCTTCATCGCTCCATCGATGGACCCCGTTGTCGGGGTTGTGTGTAAAAACAAAAAACCAACTTCACTCTGCTGCCGCTTGTCGGATAGTTTTACTTTAACTTTCGATTGTACTTAGGACGCGAGAACAGAAGCAAAACAGCAACGTTCCATCGAGTTGTGGAAGAAAATTGGTTTTGCGTCCACGGTTCATCCCAGCCCCAGCTGTAATCAATTTTCTATCGCAAAAGTCGCATCGCTGGAGAACGGTTAATAAGTGCTTTTCTTCAGCCATCTGCTTGCAGTTTGTTCGGTACGAAGAGAATCGAACATTGCATCAAGAACGGTTATGGGTGAAGTTTTGTTCCTATACTTTCCCCACGGCGCAGTATTGTCTAGCACGGTTCCACAATTGTGAAACCACTATTCTTAATTGCAATTTTCTATCGATCACAATCGATTGTGTTTATTGCTGAAGTTTGGCTGTGTAAAAAGAATTTCATTGAAGCGTAGTTTTCAACGCTGTTGATATGTGGATCCTGGTCACGGCACCAAGAAACAACTGTTTGTCTGCAGAAGTTTTGCTCACAAGCAAAGCATTAAAACAAAAAACCGCAAACAATGCTATGGCACGATAACGATCGAGTGCATCCGTACGAAACAATGTTGCTTCGCATCGTGAATACTTCCTCGGGAGAGTTATGTTTATCAACGTGCGCGAAATATGCACACAAACATCTCCCCGCTGTTGTGATTGTCTAGCGTGTTCCGAAACGCTTCCCAGTTACACTTCCCAGATATGCTCGATGCAATTCCCTGCCCAAACACACCCTTTGCTCCGAAGCGATCCTTTCTAAGGTGCTAATGGTGGCAACAACAGGCATCGTGCGCACAGCGGTGCCGATTCCACCAGGATCGCACCCTAACGCCTTCGGCATAAATCGGCTCTCGAGAAGAATCTCAACAAGTTTACCATCCCATTAGCCCACTGAAACCCGCATACACGCCAATGCTGCGGTGCGGTGCTGTGGACGAGAATACCCGGGGCTGAATTCACGCCAAGTTTCGGCTCCCGCCCCGCAGGTGCTTCCCCTTCACGGCGATTCGGAGTTCGCGAGTGTGCGGTTTTGCCCACTTGGCCCCGTGTGTGCTTCGTTTGTTTGCCCTTTCGCACAAACCACACACACACAGTAACAGTAACTGGCCCTAGGGATGCACCATCCGAACCAGCGAGAAGCGACAGAAGGGCATGAAATTATGATGTCGATGATGTGGCTCACTACCTTTGCCCATTGTGGCTTAATGATGGTATGAAACAGATCAAGTGGAAGAACAAGACCCAACTCGCAGTCTCTCTGCAACGGGGGGAATCTGTGAGTCCGAAGCGGTAAAAGAATCAACCGTAGGTTGGCTCGAGTGGTTGACTTGTGGCATGAAAAAGAGAGCATCAACAGCAACTGGAAGGGAAAAAAACCCCATGCACACAACCAAAGCAATGACTTTTGAGCTTCAAGCTGCAACGGTCGTCCCGCTTACCCTATTCCGCCATGCAAGGGACATGTGTTTGTGTCGGGCGTTACCATCGCGGGACCATTTTTCCCATTGTCTGTGGTCCCATCGCTCGTGGTGGGTTTCAGTTTTCCGTCCCGCCCGGACAGTTCGCTTTGGCCCGATCGGGCAAGCAGTTTTGCATAATTCTACCGACCTATTCCGTAATGGTTCGCAAACATGCAAAACACAGGCCACCACTGGGGCTGGAATGGCGCAAGTGGGACAGCTACGCCGAGATTGTTTTACCGCCGTTCTGTTGAATATGGCAATACCACCAATTTACAGTGGGTACGATATGTTTAAACGAGAACGTTTTATCAGCCCGCAACATCGATATAATTGGATCCCCATTCCTGTTAGCTTTGAAAGCAAAATCTTCATTAGGAAAATGAATCGATTGAAACACAACAACACTTAACAATCCTACAAAAAAGTGAAAAAAGCATTTTTAGATGAAATAGTGAAGTTGGTGTCATTTACGGATTATTTATGAGTTGAAGTAAAATATGAACAATTTAATGTGGATTTTTATATTGTTTCTCTGAATTCTCTGCATCACTGTTAACATCTTTCTAATCTCATTCATTTTCAAAGCTTTCTAACATGAAGAGCTTTTGCCCAGCATCTTTTCCAATTAGCATAAGAAAGATCCTGTAAGCTGGAAGTATGTCACGTTCAGAAATAAATTCAGAATTGGCCTGAGCTACCCTAAATCAAATGCAAAATACAAAACATGCTAACACTTACACTAACACCATAATAAAAATGTATAGATATATTTAAAACTAGCATACTTAAAATACTAAGATCTTTCAACTACTTTTTATTGTGATTTAGTATGCATACAAAGCAATAAATATTTCAGACAAATTGATTCCTTATTTTCAAACACGTTGAAATTACATACCATTTCAAACAATCTAGTTAATTTGACTTGATATCGGACAAACGGAGGTTGATCAATATTGGAACTTGATCAAGTACAGTTAAACTTTCAATGTGAATTTTACATTTATGACACTCACTGTAACGTGGCGGGCGATGCTTTCTGCACGTAAAAAAAAAAACAGAACAACGATGCAACTACTCCACTTATACGTCAGAGCGCGCCGTGAGGAGAACGGGAAACAGGTGGTGAAACGCCTTTCCATTCCACACTGCTCTACTGCTGCTGCCATTTTTTTTTTTTTTGGTTCAACACCATTCAGCATCCGCCGGTGCATGACGCTGAAGAACTTATGCTAATGAATAAATGAAAACGAACGGATCCATCTTCTGTGCAAACGTGGATCCGATTTCGGGCTGCAAGCTTCGTCGCGCTCACAAAATCCACGATGCATCATCATCACCATCTCGGCTCGTTGCCATAGAAACGAAACCCGAAATGTACAATTTTCCACCGAAATCGTTTGCATTGCAACGTGTCGTGTCTGTTTGGAAGGAAAAATGGACCACTGTAACAACAAACAAAAAACGCACACACACGAACGAACGAGTGGTAACGATAATGGTAATGTGATGTTGCAAGACATTCTTGGTGCGCAAAACAACTAACTGTCTGGTTTTATGACCATTGACTGCACCGTCATCCGGTGAAGGAAGCTTCTTCGGCCATCATGAGAACTCTCATCACACACACACTTACACACACACACAAAAAGGCATGCAATTTTGTTTAACTGTGAAATTTGCATAAATTATGTAAATATTTGGCACAGGTATTTTTGGTTTTCTCTGTTATTGTTGTTGCACACGAAAGCTATAATCAATATTTAATTTGCCCAATGCATATTGGTTATGCATTCTAAGCCCGCCTATTTATAAAGCGTTTCAAAAGCGAAACGCGCTGAACAGATGTCGTAGCCGTAACTGGGAAAGAATTTTCCCAAGCCAATTTTCATCCGGCAATTCAACATTCTTATCTTCCTGTTCGCATCGATAAACGATTCAATTTTTAGCAATTTAATTTCTCGCGTTCGCGCAAAAAAAGTGCTCCAAATTGGCATAAATGATTTGCATTCCAAACAAAAAGCTCTCAACATCGAACCGGATGCATAGGGGGGGGTGGGAGAGAGAAAGAGAGACAGAAAGAGAGAAAGTAAAAATATATCTAAATGTTTATCTACAATACCCCACCAACAATCGAAAACCGTTTCCATTCGCGAAACGGCCCGTTCTCGGCTGTGGTGGTGGGTTCCGTGCCGTTTACATTTATGCAAATTTCAAACCACATGCACACAACGAATGAAATCAATCAAATTGGCATAAGGGGAAACTTCAAAATTGCCGTCTGTTGGCAATAAATTGAGCGATTTGATTCTCACCACAAGAACGAAGGGAAGCGAAAAAAAAGTGAACCATAAAACTGGCTCCAGAAGCTCGTGGCGCTCGGCACATACATATGCGCGTTTAAATGGTTCAATCCGTTGCTGCATCCGTTCGAACGGGGGAACCCTTTTTGCCCAATTAGACCCGCTCCAAAATGATGGAAACGTAAGACATTAACGAACAGAATAAAACAGAATAACCCTGCAAGACGGTTCATTTCTTCACTATTATTTGCATTTGAATTATCGTAACACCGGCCACGGGCGAACGGGAACGAAAACCCCCGTCCAAATCGTGACCATCACACTTCATCATTTATGCTGCGTACATATTCAGGCTCCCGGCACGTCCCGTTAGAAGTTCGGTTTTAGGTTTGTTTTTTGTTTCCCTCGATGCTACATTTTGCCTTTCAGCTTGAAAGAAGCGTGATGAACGTACGGCGATGCAGCATGAAAAATTCGGCATCATTTGCCACAGGAGCTGGGAAGCTTTTTGTGGGTTCGTGCTTTTTTTTTGTCACCGTCACCACACAGCAAACCCATTTGACCCAGAAACGCTGACTGCGTACACAAATTTCAAATGTTTTTCATGCGTTGTTTTTTTTTGCGTCCGCAGAAGAAAAAAAGCGACATGAGTTCAGCTGCATCATGATCAGTCTTGGCCTTTGTTCACCAAAATTTGGGAACCGTTCTGTTGCAAAATCAATTCCTTCGACAGTGGCACGATTGCGGAACCAGTTTCCAACGGGCACGCATACTGGCGTGTGTGCGTGTGTGGGGGTGGGCTCGAAATAAAACCACTCGAAACGGCAACGATCCCCTTCACAAGGAACTCTGTTTCCAAGCGCGAGCTCGAGCTCCATATATCAACGAGGTCAAGGAGATCGAGCGCCATACAGAACGCGCGACATATGGACGCGCACAGCGACGCAAACCACGATCGGTATCGGCTGTTGATACCGTGCGATGTACCCGCCGTACCGATCCAATCCCGGCACTGCACAGCACAGGGACAGCCACCGACGCAGAAGAAAACGCGTCACCTTCGACGGTCCGGGCACACATGATATGTGAGTCACGAATTTGCTTTCGCTAAAGTTCACCCCCATTCCCCGTTGGGCAAAAGAGAAGGGTTCACCCGGCTCAAGGGTGGACACTTAAGCGCGTACGCACACGGCACGGCACGGCGTCTGGAAAGCGCACTTTGGTCGATCCATCCGTTTGATCCGTTGGCGAATTCATGATTGCGGATTTAGTTTCCTCTCTCTTTCTTGGAAGTGCGTTTTTTTGTGTTGTTACGCGAAAGAGATTGGAACGGATCTTGGCGGATGGTTTCGTGTGTGAAGGTGTCAATTGAACTGTATTTGAAGCGCAAACTGGTGACGATGAGTCGCTGTTGTTCCGCGTTTAGACACCGTTTGCTTCTGGGCTAGGAGTTGGAAAGTTTGCGAATTTTATCACTAATGCATTGGTGCTGCACGAAAGGAGAGCATGATGTGATTTGATTAGCACCTACGAACGGAGACAAAATTACTTGTCCTTCTTCCTTCTTTTCCACTCCAGTTGTTCCTTTTCTCGCTGCGATATTGGGTGAACGAACGTCTACTTAAATTGGCACGACTACGTCACTTGAGCTTTAAAAGTGAATAATAAGGAATTGATTTACAAAAATGATAAATTACAAAGTGTATTGGAATTATCAGCAAATAAAAGCTAGCTATTTTAATATATCGTTATAAGTTCTAGTTTAATTAAAACTAAAGCGAGTTGAAGTTTTTATTTAATTTATATTGTGAATTATTTTTGATAAACCTTTGCCATATTTCATCATATTGGCATTTTTTTATGACATGATCAAACTGTAAAATTAATCTGATGAAACATTGTTATTTTAAATTCCAAACAAAGTAATCTAACCTAATTATTTACAGCTGGTTCAAACATCTGACAGAACAAAGCGTAGATTTTATATGTATTCAAATTAGTCCAAACTGCCTAACCGTTTTAACGAAAGCCATACATTCTTTATAGAATTATTAAGAAAATTACAAACATTTACAATATATTGTAACAGATGCAAAAAACATTCCGATAGCAACGACCTATAAAACAGATCCTTAACCAAATTGCCATCAAAAAAGCATATGATTTTATAAAAATCCCTTAGAGCTACTATTAAAACAGATTGCCTCGCTAATATCCCTTTATTCTCCGTTATCATTCATTAGCAATTGCAAGAAGGGAAAGAATTACTTAACGAAACGGTTTACCTAAAAATAATCATAAAGCTTATTGCCAGTTAGCCCTTCCGTTTACAAGAAACCCAAGAAGAGAAACCAAAAATGTCGAGTACAAACATAAATAAGTACTTCCTAGTACGGATAACATGGATAACCCCCGGAAAATGAAAAGCAATTAATCACACTGATTTTTTTATTCACTTCTTTCGTCACAAGCTGCAGATTTAGTTTGAGGTTTGTTCGTTTTTCTCGCGTTCGCCCTTTACCAGAATTCCTGTGACTTTAGTCCTTCTGCGAACCCGGGTTTTCCTAAAATAATTCCAATCGTCTTTCAATTGACGTTTCTGTAACAAATTTTAATATGACAACCAATCGTCAAATTAAGAAAAAGACTAAGCAACACTTTACGATGCGTTGGAATTAAATTTAGCATTAAATGTTTGGTTTTTAAGGCCATTTTGAGGCCTGTTACGACTGTTTAATTGTTGCAACAAAGTGTTTAAATATCAACATGCATACCGAAGAAAACTCTTTGCTCCGAAAATCTTTCATTTCCATGATGATCTTCCATCTTCAACACGCCACCAAACAAGCATAACGACATGTAAACTAACAAACGCATCACGAACCTTCGGAGCGATCTTGAGCATTGCTGCTTTAAAATATTGCACATTGCTCTCGCTCTCCCTCTGCGCTGCTACAGCATCAAACGGCAAGACTGCACGCAAATGCAATTTGCAACAGTTGTTTTGCATCTCACCACAATAGCAACCGTCGTTCGTGCCATGTATCAAAAAACATCACAAGCGCACAAGACGCTGGTTTCAGCACGCACAGCTCACCAGCGGCACGCTCGGATGCAGAAGGTGACGTGCATAGTTGCATTAGTATCACCGCCCTACGCCCGCTGGCGCCACCGGGCACTGCAACACCGCATCCAGTTGCATTTAATATCATTACAAACGGTTCAACACACGTCCGTCTGTCTGCAATTGGATCGATGTTTATGCAATTTCCAGCTCCTACCAAAGGCCCACAGCAGCACGGGCCATGAACCACAATAAAACAATAGGAAAGTGTTCCTCCTCCTGCAGCAAGGCGAAAAGATTATCCGGCTCGACTCGGAGCGCGCTATCGCCGACCGACTCCCGACTGGAAGTGTGTGGCTTGGCACATCTTAATCTCATGGCTACGGCATCGATACCGTAACAATTTGCAGAATGCGAACGAAACAAACTGGAAAACAAAACCACAAACAAACGAAAAACCACCCCCACCCAACGATTGTTTGCCGTCTGCAGAACAATCGATCTATGGGCGAATGTGAATAACATTACGATGCCAAGAAAAGGCAGCAGGGTTTCGCGCGCCATGGAAGCGATCTGCCGCAACAAGCATCACACGGCATCTCGGCTGATGCTGAGCAGTGTACGATTAGCATATGTTGCAATACGAGCTCGGTTCGATGAAACCTTTTGTCTTGCCACACAAATCAAAGCTTTGCCTCATCTTTTCGCCTACTAGGTTTGGGAATTTTCAACTGCTGTGAACTGTTTTCAACGGAAGCTTTGCATCACTGCTGTGCATTGGATTCTTCAGTGGATAAGCATTTGAAACTAAAATTAGATTAATTGTAGGTTAAAAAATTGTTCTTTATACTTTCATTCATTAACACGGTAGGTTTAGCAATTTAGAAAAATAATTGAATAAAAGATATTTTAAATTATAACAATTAGAAAATATTACACTTTACTTCCAAATGGAAGTTTCAACATTAAAGTTCTGCAAATTATCTTGTTTTTAATTTTATTTTTATTCTATTGTTATTCTATTTATTCTGTTGTTGTTTGCTGTTTGAATTCTTTCTATTTTATTCTATATTCTCTCTAATATTAAATTATTTCTCACAATTTAAGTATTTTAGTATTTATTAACTAAATATTTTCTCTCTATATTAAATATTATATCAAGTGAAACAATACTTTATAAGTAGATACATAAAGGATGAATTAAAAGCATTAAAAAAAGCTGCAAGTTTTTTTATATTCTTATTGGTAATTATAATCAGTATAGCAATATTGAAGTTTATTTAACCCTGACCAACTTTTTTCAAAATGTAAATAAAATAGGTACACTTCTTCTCAATCATCAGTTTTATTTATCTTCTTTTTTTTTCTCAAAACTGTTTCATTCGTCTGCAGTAGCGTTAACAGTTTAAAGAAAAAAAACTATGATAATTGATTCATTTAACCTTTTTTGCTCTATTTTCTTATCAACGCAATTTTGATTGCTTATCGAACGAAAGAAAAACCCCAACAGCAAATATTCGCACACCTTTACAAGTGGGGTTTTTTTTTGTGTTTGTTTCTTGTTGTTCACTTTTTATATTTTCTTCTTTGATACGCTCTTTTATTTTTTGTTCACTGTTGTTGTAGCATTAATTTGGAAGATCCAGTTTTGGGATTGAAATAAATTAAACTTTCTTTCTGTGTCCTAGTCCCAGAAATGTGCCATGTTATGCGATTAGACAACAAAGTTACCGTTTTATTCACCCACGGCCAGACAAAAGGTTAACCGAAAAGAAACACACACAAACTCGGAAGCAGATGTCGCGGAATGGTAATCAGAATGGGATTACGTAAAAAATATCACGAATTCGAACAAATCAACTCCAAAAAGAAGCAAAAACTAAACACACTTACACACAAAACCAGCGATCGCTTTGCGGAGGCTTGCCGTGTTGCGAAAGAGCCGCAGCAGCATCATTATGGCACAAAACATAAATTATCTAATTCAATTATGGGAAATTCGGTCTGTTTCGAGCGTGCTTATGCTGTGACTTGTGGTTGTTGTTTGATGTGTTCCGGCCTTTTCGGTAATTTGTGGTGTGTTTGTGGAGTGTTTCATTTTTACCTTTGACGGAGTTTATTTTACATCGCACTTTAACGCACTCCACACATCGCACGATCGAAGAAGAAGGTCGAATTACGCCAATCGATATCGGTTCGATCTTTTATGGTTGGGATGGGGGGTACCAAAAAACATCGTGTTATCGGTGAGCAATAGGGTGATGTTGGGTCCGAGGGCATCCTCGCAAGAGCGATTATGCCGTTTGGATGTACATACCGAAGCAGCCAAACATGTTACGTGCGTGGAATGGAATAAAAAAGCCCCGAAACGAGATGCTGATTGTAATTAGCGAATTATGCGTGGCACAGATTTTATTCATTAGATGCGTCGGTATGAAGATGCGACCGAGGCGAGAGTGGCGTAGGGCTGGGCAAAAGGTGAAATAGGAAGAATGTACACGTGTAGATAAGATGGTGCTGTGGAGCATATGTTCACATGAGCTTAATTAGCTTTGGTGGCTGAAAAAGTAGATCGTTTCCTTGTGATGTACGCGGGCTAATTCATATATGTATATTCAATTAAATGCTCATCAATGTACAGAATGGTTTCAACAGTGTTGCACAATTTCTGTAGCCTGTGCTGTGGCACTGCAAATAATGCCATTACGAGTGTAACTTATAATGTGATGTAAATAATGCTATAAATACAAAGATTAACAACTTAGAGTTTCGTGAAAAATAACCTTTTTTGTTGAGGTTTCGTATGCCGTAGCTAAAAATAATGAAATCCAGTCGTGAAGTCTTAAAGCATAAATCAACCAATGATTTCATCCTTCTCTGTGTAAAGTTGTTTGTATTCTCAAATAAACATCGTAAAATCCAATATCAGTGTGCAGTTTCGTAAACCACATCCCAGCTACAAAATTGACACAATTTCACGGCACTGTGGAGCAAGAATCAGTCCACTGCATGTGTCAAATTCATTCGTCATCGCACCAGTGTTGATTGATCAACAAATCGCATCAACAATTGCAGTTTTAAAGTTCCCCAACACCACACGATAGCGCTGCCACAGTATCACGTTTGCCACGGTTCAGTGAGTTTTATTGTGCTTTACCGGTTGGGTTCCGAAATTCCAACGCAACCCGCCTGGCCGTTAGCGTTGCCTTCCGACTGGAAGGCGTGTGAAAGTAACACCGAACCGCCACTTGTACACCACCAATCGGCGTAAAAATACACCTTTTTGTCAAACATTCACTTCACCAAACACACACCAATCGAAGTACAGGAGCCTTCCGTCCGGGGGAGGATTTACATTTCTTTGAACTCTGAATCGAATGCCGCTACGAAAACCCCTGCCGGTAATGTGCGGGTTCGTCGCTTACCGTCTTACCAACCGCAACGCATTGTAGTCACCGGCCATACCGATTGATCATGCGAACCAAAAACCGGGCAACACAAAAAAATCGATCCGAACAGGTTAACTCCTATCGCAAAACCATCGTACCATGAAGCACCCGATGCAATCGGAATAGGTCGCCCGCAGTTCCATGCCCGCCATGTTGCCGTTGAAGTAGACGGGCAAAGCGCTAAAGAAGTAACCGTACCCCGCGTAAGCGCTACTATTATTATTGCACCAGAGCACTCGGAACGCACGGAGGCGATGGTGATCTATTGCCTATTTATAAAAGCTTCACTTCACAATGAATTTTTACGGGTTACAAAATGCGTCACCAGCACCATTCTGTTTCCGTGCCGCATATATCGTACCTAGAGCTACTAGTGTGGGCTAATCTTTCCATCGCCGAAACATTCGAATCGCAAAGATGCATTGTTTAATTGTTTTGAGATGTGTTTTGCAAACCAAAGCAACCTTCGACGACTTCCGGCGGTCTTGAAAGTTTGAATGCTCCCTCCGAAGGTGCATTTGTACATTGTTACAGGGGCGAACAAAAGTTCAAGGTAGTAGGCTGTGAAGAGATGAATTCAATGATCGTTTCTTTTACATTTACGTTATAAATGCTTGTATCGTATTGTAATTATTGAATGGACACCCAAATGCCCAATGAATGTATGCCCAAAAAGAGATATTTTTGTAGCATTCTCTGTTGGACTCAATCAACACATTTTCAAAATTAAAATTCCAGCATTCTTTTGAAGGAAAATGTACCTTTTGAACCTTAACCAATAGGTCCAAGGCCAGTAATCTCGGTATTATGTGAGATGTTTTAGAGATTATCCAATTTAAAGGTACAATACCAATAGGAGACTTCACAAAGTATCAAGATTGAGGACAATTCGAGACAAAATGCTCAAATTATCCTTCTATAAACCTATAAGATATTGACGTGAAACGTCAATTCACGGTTCCAACTGACAGTAAACCTTGTTTAAGTATTTTATTTTTAAAAAAACTAAACGATTTTATTCAATCGAACAAAGATTTTTATAAGTAACGATGTGTATTAAAACAATTAAATGATTTTTCCTACCCGCAACACATTGGAAGTTCTTCGAAAAACCAAAAAAATTGTCAAAAAGCATGATTGTTTCGTTACTAAATGATAAAACAATCCGCTTAGGATAAACATTCAAAAAGAGGCTCCGCTATTTCTCCGCTTCCATTAATGTCCAATTCCGATTGCACTAGTTTCAACGCTCCAGTTTAAAGTGATATCACAAAAAAAAAAGATAAATGCTAAATTTCCTTCACCTTCATCTTATCACCTACTAAATTAGGTTAGGCTTCAAATTAACAACTAGCCAAAATTGACCGCAAACGATGAAAAACTGTAGCACAACTGCAAGAAATTAGCAAATCCATCCATCACCCATGGATGAAGCCGGAAGTGTATGCAGAAAGGTTAAAATTAAAAATTAGCACTCACAACATTCACAAATTACATTCGTCCGCGAGACGTATTGAGGTCATGCTAAATTCCTCCCCAAACGTATTAGGTGACGTCTTCTGGTGCAAAAAAAAGGAACAATGCCAATCGACCGTTCGGAACGTGACCACCAGCAGCCAAAAAAGGGCCCGAGCTCGGTCGGACGCGCTAACCAAAATCGATAAAAATCATCGTGAAAAACTATGCGCATTCGAAAGAAAGTAAGTTTATACGCGCCGGATGTGCCGCCATACATACTAAAGCTCATCAAAACGAGAGCTTTCCACCGAACCGCACAGTGGCCGCGTGATGATGGACGGCCAAGGCATCGCGAAGGCATGCCAAACGTGGCCATGATTTAAATGCAAGCACATGCGATTGCCCCGGTGAAGAATTCCACTGCTCGCCCTGAAGAAAGCAGGCAGGCAGGCAGAGAAAAAACACAACAGCAGCGAAACAGAAAAGCACAATCGCTACGTTTTCCATCACCTATCGTACTTGTTTTACATTTGTCTGGTTTCTTAATATTATTTTTCGCACAACGCATTTCGATTTCGCGCTCACGGAACCGAACCAATCGAACCTGGTGCCCACCCGATCGCGATCGAACACGCACACGGCGATCGAATGCGAAAAATGTGCGGCGACGCTTTTCACCAGAATTATTTGACCTGAATAAAGGCATTCGGCACAAACACGGGGGGATGGGGGGTGGAATGGTGGCTGGAAAAGCCATCGAACGAACGACTGTGGGCTTTACACTCTTCGACGGCCCGAGATGAATGGTCGAGCGTATTTTCGGACCGCGCCATGTCCGCTCCGGTGAAAGGAGAGCAGAGCACATCGAAATCGGCGGCCCAACCACGACAACCCCAACCGGGGACCGCACCAAAGCGCAATAGAAAACCTTCAAACTAGCGCGAACCGATCGCGGCCCAAGCGTGAGCGTGTGTGCGTATTGGACGACGCGCATCGCGGCTGTGCGCGGTCTGCGCGAAGCACACCGAACGGCGATCCAAGAAAGGAGCTTGCATCCGGCCATCCGGATCCAATCCATCTCTCCGTACGTGCGAGAAGTTGAAAAACTGGATTTGGAAGCTGGTCGGTGTGTTTTCTTTGCCTTTCGAATTTCTTCTTCCCGCCCGTGTACGGCACGCAGATGCGTGTGTGAGCCGCTGGAGAAAAAGCGGCCCTGCGTACGATCGATGAACGGTTTTTTTTGTGGAGTGCAGCAGCAGAGTGCATCTCTTATGGTGTGGAGAGAGCGTCTCCGGTTGTATTGGGTAAGAAAAAGGCAGATTCACCCTTTTGTAAAATGAACAGAAAGAAAGACTTGTCATCGTTGTTATTGACATAACGCTAAAATAACGCTAACGTGTAACGCACAAAATACCTTGAAGATTGCATACACTTATTTATTAGAAGCATAGAAAATACCGCAAGCAAATCAATCGTCTATAAATGTCTAATTCTTCCTCGGCCCAAATCCTCATTTGATCTTCTTAGCTGTTTAACAATGTGACTGAAGGGGACTACACTGGTGACCGTGAGCATCCGCAGCAATAACGGGAAGTGAACGGGGATTTTCAGCCGTCGGGTCAGTTCCGTGGCCTTACAATCCCAAACATAAGGCGCTAAGCAATCAATAGCAACCAGCGGCAGCAGCAATATGTCGATCATTGAGTGAAGGTTGCAGGTATGATTGATGCAAGCAGATGGTGTTGGTGAAAAACAAAAGTTTGGCCTATACTCGCCGTTAAAAGCGTTAGGAGATGCAAGGTTTAAAATATGTAAGAATAAATTCCAAGTTAGGCGATTGATTAACGGAGTTATAAATTAGAACAACATAAAAAACTTCACACTTTTGGCTATTTTTATGATATTTCATACTCCAATTAAAGCATCCTATTCTTTTTTTTTAATACTGTAGTTATATTAGGTGAATAATACTTCATTTCAAAAGGGGTTATTTATACACTTTATTACGTTTTTTGATAAGAATGTACTGTTGAAGATATCTGATGATCAAAAACGATCTTCCCGATATGCCTGAACGTGGATGTCCCCGACTTGCTTTTTAAAGAAAAAGAGATAATGAAGCAATTTGAACTAAAATTCTTAATTTATCTCTATTCCATTTCCTATCACTTCTTTGCTGCCGTTGATTTTACTTATTTATTTGAAAGATAAGTCGACCGAAATAGTAACGATATTGATGATGATTTAGATTATGAAATTTAGATGATTTTCAACAACAAAAAAATAAATAAAATATTTCGTCACACCATGAGAAGAAGTCAATCAGTAACAATATAAAGGCGCAAAGTAGCTAAAAAAACACTTACAATCGGTGATCTGGATGGTAAGCAGTAAATACATTCATAAAACATCAGCATTACTAATAAGCTGTCAGGATAAATAAGTCATCTTTATGACGCAACTATAAAACCATCAAGCATACGACAACAACAGCCCAAAGAAGGAAAAACATAGCTCAATCGCAATCAATGGGCTTTAGTATCGCTACTTTATAAATATTATTCTTTTTGTTCACTTTCTTTCCCTCGCCTGTTTACCATTTACGAACCCATGAATATCGTATTTCATTAGATGCAATTTTTGTAATCCCCTACCATTCCCACGGGTTGGTTTCGTAAGGCAACCGTAACCGATAAAAACCCCGAAAGCTGGCAGGAAGAGTCCAACCAAAACCAGGCGAGGCGAAAAAAGAAAATAATCCAGAGCACCCTCAAACGATAACGATCGCGCGCGACCGACGACAACTGTTTAATAACTTCCTATTAAATCAATGCCACCATCGCCACACACACACAATATGGCTGCGCGGGGGGGGAGCGCACGAGACACCAGCAGACGGTAAAGCGGTAACGCAGCCCAAAAGACTGACGATGCGTTGAACATTGGTTTTTATCGCTCCAAATTTCAATATCCGCCATGCATGGGAAAAGCTTTTGTGGCAGATTTTGCCGTACTTCCCACAAAAAATAAAAAAGAAAAATATTAAATGAACGCATTATGCTGTGTGGCTTCGCGTAAGCTTCCCGCATTTCCACAATACCACAAAAATGCTAGAAAATCGTTTGTTTAATGTTTCAACGCGTGGAATGGAGCTTGCGGGGAGGGTTTTCCACCGAATGCCCTTTGTTTGCCTGGAACCGGGATGTTCCAGAGTGTGGCATGGTGAAGGTTATTGTTTATACAGCACTTGGCAGCATTGAGATGCAACTCGGTTCACTAGAAAGCAACAACACGACCGCATATGGCTTGACGCTTTTGCTGGGCAATACAAAAACGTAAAACAAGAAAATCAAAAACATTAACGACAATTGCCAGTGACCTTTTGACAGCCGACGGGTTGCTAAGCGACGAACCCGTAACTGTGGAGCTTTGTACGAACTGTTTTACCATCACAGCACGCGATGCATTTCTTTACTTTCAATGCCTCATTAAAGAAGCAGCAGGAATTGAGAAACAAACGAATCTGCTTCCTTCAATGTTGTAATGTTAACAATATGAAAGAAGTAAAAATATTTACACTCTTTCCCGCTTGTACGGAGATGATGCCCATCACAAAGCGCATTGTTGCAAGTGGAGAAAAAAACACACAACGTCCCAAACTGCATGCTTATGATGCTTGCGGGCAGTTCAGTTGAGCTGTATGTTTCCGCTGCTGCCACCCGTCAATGCTGCAACATGCGGCACGTGGAACTTGTTCGGCTTGTGGCCGATCCATTTCCTCTCGCTCACCATCCGGGGTCCGGGGTCCGGTAGGATGCAGTAATCTGATTTTCTTTTCACCCTCATTGCACCCCCCCCCCCACCCCCACCTCCACCCACACAACACAACGGCCGATTAACGGCCGAGCTTCATTTATTAAGCTCGATCGCACGATTCTCACCGCTGGTGCGCTGGCAGCTACTTCGGAATGGCCTTTCCGATTTTCCCGTAACCCCTTGTTCCGGTGTGCGCGAGGGTGGCCCTTTCAATGTGGCCCTTTCGTACGCCACGCTCACGCTTCAACCCACCCGATGTGCAATGAGATCAAAATCAGCGCTATTTCGCGCAGTAATGGAAGCAGTGTTTTGCCTTTTTTCTTCCTTCCTTCTACAGAGCCGATTTTTTTTTTCATTTTAAATTACTTTATCCCTTCACCTGTCCTGTTATTTTTTGTTTTTGTTTTGCTTCTACTCCTTTGCTTCTGTTTCTCACCGCATGTTACGTTAGCATTTCTTTTTTTTTTCCTTCACCACAAAACACCCTTCCCTATCTGTCCGCTTTTTCGATGCATTTAGTTAAATTCACTTTCTAATTGCATTTGTTTTTTTTGTTGGTTTCTTCCTTCCCTAACTTGTTGCCCCTTCAACCGGGGGTTGGTGTACTTTACACTTTTGCCGCCCGGTAACCAACATTTCCGGGGGAACAAACGTTTGTGTGTAGGCAAATCTCCAAGTTTGCACATACACACACCAACGCAACAAAATGTTTAAATGCACTGAAAGAAAATCAGCATCCATTCGGCGAATCCGGCAACTTCCGGCAGTAGATCGCGTGCAGTGGACCACCTAGCATTAGAAATACCTCACAAACCACCGTAAGGCAGCTTTGGCAGGAAAAACTTTTTACGCCTACAAACTCACGCTCATATAGACGGCACACATTAATAGTCTAACTTACGCCACAAATCGTGGTTAGGAAGTATGCAAACGATCAATTCGATACAAAAATGCCAAAGCCGTGTAGGAATGAAAGCATTACTCTAAACTTGTTTAAGTCTTTTGCAAAAAATTTTATAATTTTATCAACGAATTCCATCGCCAACAAAATCAAGACTTTAGTAAATTGTATGAAAAATTGTCACTTAAAATGTGTGTCAAATATCCATACTTAGCTGAAGAGCCCTGTTAACGTTATAGGGCGTTATTATCCTTTTTGTTATGCTGTCCATAAATTCAATTATAAACTTAATAATACAAATAATCAAACAAATTGAATTTTAAACTATTAACTTTAAAATATTTAACTATTAAGTATCATATAATGGTAATGAATGATCATGTAATGATCTTTTTCCACGTGATTATTGATGGTGAAGATCAAACATTTTAGTGCATAAAAAAACCCGTAAACCCGATATTCGTATAAAAGATTCTTTTGGTTCCAAAAGTCCCGAATCCCCGCTGGAACCAACTAAAAAAAAAATGACAAAATGCCGACCGCGCCGTTATGTCGCAATTGAGAAATGATTGCCAAAAACAACGTGGGCGGCTAGCGCAAAATTGAAAAACTTTTCTACCATCCAATAGAGAAAGCGAAAAGAATTCTAACAAAAAAAAATCTCAGCCTTACGAACGGAATTTCACCATGTGGTAACGTTCGGCGTTTGTTTGTTTTTTTTTGTTCGATGCTTTTGGAGAAACATTTTTGCCTTAAATTCCTTTAACGGGCGACACATTCCCGAGATGCAAGAAATCAATTGCCAATCGCTTCAATTTCCATACGGAATTGAGTGGAAAAAAAGGAAAAAAAAACGCTTCTTGCCCTTACTCCCACATTGGTGAGCATAAATACACACACACTCACATTCACATGAAAGTATTGGGCCCTTCGACATTAGAAATCACATTCAATTGCACGGTTTCTTGGTAAAATGTGTTATTTTTCCTTCTCATTCTGCCATGAAAATCAACCGTCACACACTCAAACTCAACGGTGGAAGTTCAAAATTGAAGCGAAACTTTTGCGTCCAGGTTCACGATTCAAAGTTGCTAATAAAATAAAACCAATTGCCATATTTCTACATATTTCGGAGTACCCATTTTGCACGGGGAAAATGAAAAAATATGGAGAGAAAAACCACCACCACCGCCGCCAAAGGTCGCATACATCGAACACATTTCGCCGTGAAAAATGGTCCCGAAAGCTTTTCCTTGCAAAACTTATTTTGGCCAAACTTTGATCGAAAGCAGCGTCCAGTGCCTGCTTGTAATGCTAGTGGGTTTTGTGTTTTGCACCACACACTGCAAACTCCCGGAACTCCTTAGCGTGTGCTGACGGGAGAACCTGACCTGCACAGACCGTACGCGAAAATAGAGTGGACAAGTTTCCCCGTCCCCCCCGGGTTGGTTCTGTTTTATTTTTCTTTTACCACACCAACACTACCACCTTGTGTGTGTGCGATTTTTTTAACGCTCACGCTGCAATTTCTTGCTTCGACACTTCTTTACGCTTTCTCGGCTCGGTGAGCTTGCTTCGGTTGCATTTCGCAAATGGAAAACGGCTTTACGGGTTGCGGGCACCAAGTTGGCGAGAAAAAAAAATCGCAGAAACACATGTACGTACAGCACACAACCATATCCACACACATACACACACACGGGAACGATCTGCTTGGTGGGCGGCCAATGTAGCTGCGAGCCCAAGTCAACCAGTTAACCGCTTTAGGAAATATGACTTTCAATTAAATGTACTTTATTGCGGACGTGCGGTCACTTCAGGTGAGAGAACGGGATAGCTCCCGGCCTGCCGTTGCAGTTTGGTTCGGCACCGGAGGAGAAAAAGTATTACAAACTACGTCAGTAGTGTTGTGGATATTTTCGTAATATTTCATACTTTTATATTTTTACTATGCTGACAATAAAATAAACATTCACTTGATTAAGAGCAAAACATGGTTACAAAATTTTACTATCATGTATATAAATTCAGAACGATTACAGGGAATGAAGGCTAAACCCTGAAACTAAATTGTAAATTACCTTCTCTAATTATAGAAGAACTTAATAATAAGATGGAAAAATTAACTCATGTATAAAATACAATAAAATACAAATTATGTTAACAACTTAAAAGAAAACTATTTTTTTAAATAGTAACATAAAAATAATAGTAATAACAAAACATTACAAAAGTGTAACAAATTTATAAATGTACCAAAAGAACAAAACATTACTATAAAAAAATAAGAGGAAAAACTTAATGTAAAAAAAAATGTGATAAAAAAGAACGAAAAACGAAGATAATTACAAGTCTTGTTCAGAGAAAAATAACTTTTAAACCAGTTCATGGATCATTAATTCAATAAAAATACTAACATTACCAGCATAAAAGCAAAGGAGCGTTACTCTAGCTGCCATTGCTACATGTTACTATGGTTTTCCTATTCTGCTGGGTTTTAAATAAACCAACGCTTCGATTAAACTTTTAAATCACATCATAACCGATTTCCGGACACACTATCAAACACGAAGCATTTTTCTGTTTCTGTTTTCCAACTCCGAACCGCTGGAAACCGTTCCCGGATTCATGCTCCTAGGGGGAATCGACCATCATCGATCGGGTGAAAACTGGATGCAATACTCCATTATTCTGGAGCTTTCTTCTCATCCAACCATGAACGAACGCCAATATTCCCGAACCGGTGAGGTCAGCACCTTCACCGAGCAGCGAAATGAAAAAAAAACACACACACTCGAACATACGCTTCCGAGTTTCTCCGCTAGATTGTTAGTTACTGGTAAGCGTTTTTTTTTTGTGTTTTGTTTGTTTGCTCCCAATGCTGTCCCAATGCTCCCTTATGCTCGCACAGGTTACAGTTACAGTGGAGCAGCAGCCGAAGAGCAGTGTTGCAGCCAAAACATTGTCGCGAATGCGATGCATCAACGGGCATCGAACGAGCATCAGCACGTTCTGGGGAATTTTGCCACGAAACGAAACAGGATTTTTATGTTTCAACTCAAACCACCCACCCTACCCAAAAACCCAAAGGTATCGAACCGATTGGTAGAAAACGGCGAAACGAATGCAATTTTGTTGCCGGCAAACGAAAATAGTCTTCCAACAAGAAGCACTGGGGACGTTACGGTGAAGCAGAGTTCGAGAAAATGGAAGCACATTTTCCGAAGTGCAAAACCATGGAAAAAGCATCGATAAAAGCACCATCGAAACAGTCGACAGTGGAAGTTGTTGATGGTGTCTTAGCGGTTCAAGGCGCTTTGGTAGTTAGCAGTTGATCGAATTGTGACGGTTGCTATGGATATCTGTTTTCCATTTGAAGGTCTCTCTCTCCGAAGGATTAGAACCTTCCAGCTGAGTGGTTCAGAATATTATGCTTCTTTGCATTTCGCTACAGAATCATCATCTCCAGCCGTGCTTGAAGCACCATCGAATCACTTCAGGTGCAAGACATAATTGCCATCAAATCGACACCAGGACCGCGACCGCTGCCTTGCCCGATTAATTGGGCAAAACCCCGAAGCGCCCCGAAAGCAAACCCCTGCAGCAACCCGGCGAGGTGGAAAATTATAGGATGGAAAAGCCTTCGCACTGCGAGAGTGCATGCGAGTGCCCGGGCGTGTCGCTTCAGTGGGTGCTTCGTTACCGCAAAGAGGCTTTCCACAGCACGGGCTGCTCATCATCATCGCCACGAATCCATTCGGCGAACAATTCATTGAAATTCTTTTCGACCCAGAATGGTTGAATGAACCCGGGCTACTCGACGCTCTACGCGCGCACCACACACACGCGGAGGGCCAGAAAGCTTAAGAACCGGGAATGGCCGCGGGTTTTCCCCGCACACGAACGCCGGCACCCGAAACCTCATTAAAGTGATAAGAGTCTCCGGTTGGCGGACGCGAATAAAAGCAGCATAATTGCACAATACTCATACACACACACATACATATATCCACCAGTGCCTCCTTAGTGAAATCTTTCTCGCGAGCAGCGGTGTCCATCCAAGCGGGAAGCATAAAAATCGTAGCAACATTAGGAGAGAACGTACGAACAAAAAAAAAACAACATCATCACAATAGCCGCAAGTCAAAGAGCTTTGACGTGGAGAGGCTGGAAAAAACGGGCTGTGTTGGAGTGGAATATCGTCATGTTAAGCATAATAATCTGCAAGTGCTCGGAGGAACTTTGTGGTGAAGCGATGGAGAGAACAGCACCCCACGGACGGTGGTATGTAAAACGTAAAATTTTATTAATGCTAATTATGAACAACACATTCCAACGCTGGTGGTGTGGCTAACGCTGGGAACATCATGGTATCTACACATATGAAGCTGTTTTTTGTGATACTAAAATAAATCGCTTTGCTGCAAGGCATAACGAATTTATTGTCTCTTTTGGTTGGCATCTTTTGTTTAACTTTAATTTAATAAATAAAATATAATGTTTATGATTAATAAACTCGATGGTTTGATTGAGGCTCCAATTGTTTTTTTTAATCAAGCTGCTTGGAACAACTATTTGCCTTTTATGCCTGTAACATTTCTACAACTGCTGTCATATTTTACAGACATGCTGTACTTTCCCACTAGAGGGCACTCTTCAAGAAAAGTCTGTGGTATATGCTCATGCAATAGACATCAATGATCAGGGATTAGCTTATGTATTTCATAAATACAAGCAAAAAAAAAAGCTCGGATTAAATATTAACCATTTTGACAAGCAAAAATATGTGATTTCGTTGTGGTGATGCTCAGATGAGTCATTACATTTCCGAAGTCATCTATGAAATCTTGAATTACTAGGGAAAAAACAGTATTGTAATAAAAAGACAACAGTTTTCAGACATGCCCAAGACGGACAGGGTCAAACGAGTCCAAGAGATGTCATATTGACTTCTTTTCCACATGCGACGACGGTCGATACCTATACTCTAAAGAGGTTATGATGGGGAGTTCTATATGATGTACTATGATTTCATGGTCTCTGCTTTCGATGGAGATCGTACTCTGCCCAAAGAAAAAGCCATTTTTCACCCCTAGCGGTTTATCGATACCAGTAGTTCTAATAACAAAAACAAATCTTAGACCTTAGAAATTAAGCAACTAAACGTCGATCTTTGGAGAATGATTTGTCCTTTTTAAATAGCAAATTAATTTTTTTTTGTATTCAACCCCTTATAATAAAATTATAATACCTTTCAAAGTACATCTGATTGATGAGTTCATATAATAAAAATGCATAGCGTCTAGCTTGTAAAGCTATTTCAGGTCTAATCCCAGAGATGATCAAATATGACTAAAAATTTAAAACTCTGAACCTCTACAATTAGTTTAATTTCGGAAACTAATTAGTAATTTTTAAATCACATAATTACCAAAAATGCATTCCCTAGAAATCATTTCTTTTAGTTTGTTTCTTTAAAAAAAATCTCCAATGAATATGCATCGTCCATTCTCGATTCTTACCTGCTATTTTAACGCAACGGGCACGATTGTCTGGACGTTGCTGTTGTCTGGGGGCACCACTTCAAAACTCGACGACACTTCCGGTCAGCAGATGCCTGCCGCTGGTGAACCACCGAAGCTACGAAGACCGGTTCTTGTGTTAGCGCGTTTGCTAGCCCAGTGATAAACCGATTTCCACTCGATTGCACGTCACCCCACAGCCAGAAGAGTTTTGTGGTTGAAGATTCTACTCCACAGCCTGCTGTTCACAGCTTGCTAATCAAGAAGCTTGTTTTTTTTTCGATTCTGTCGTTATGTTTATCAGGCATTAAGACACACAGAACGCCAAACAACAGCCACACGGCGTCACACGAAAATGCGCCCGAAGGGAAAAGTTGAAATTAATTTGCGATGTTTGCCGTACCTTACAGAAGGGAAAACAGCACCTCGCCAAGCCCTCGGCAAGAGATAGGCTCATTCACTTTCCTTCTGCGAGTTGATTGCTTCTCGTAAGGTAAATTCACTATTTTACTATTTGCTCAATTTTATTACTCGCCACTACAATTAACACAGACACACACACACAGATACACTTGTGGCCAGTGTTATCACTCTACTCTTCGCTTGCTTTCGATGGTGAAAATCGATGCACTATTTTTTTTTTTCTTCTCTCTCTTTATCCTATACTACCACCACTGTACTTTTGATTAATTTTACTTTTTCGCTTCACACTTTTGTTTTAGCTTACGACCATAAAAAAACCACAAAACACTCACTCACAAACATGCGAGATACGCACGGCTACAAGCACACACATCGGGACGCATCGAATTCGTAATAAAACAAAATGAAGAATAACGGATCGTCGATTTTTCGTATAGCACTTCTTTTTTTCCTTCCTTCTTTCCAGCCTGGCCTGTGTTTTCCGTTTTACACCGCACAATTTCAGCACTTTTTATTCGCCTGAAAGAAACCATCCGAAAATATATGCACACATTTTAGATTGCAGCAGACACAAACGCGCACACACACACGCACACACACAGACGCACGATCATTCTCGTCTCGTCTTTGGCAACTTTCGTCTTTTTTGGCCAACGGGATTCCGTTAAGAAATGGAGCCGCACAGCAGAAACGCAAGCTTGCCAAACGAGAAAAGAACGAACCGTGGCGATCTGGGCGATCAGCCCCCGATCAGACAACCCCGTCAGAAAGGTGGAACCGGGACCGGTAGGCGGAACGGACGGAAGGTACAATTTTACGCAACTTTCGCCTTTGCGTACCACACATTTCTTTTCTGTTGTTTCTACACTACACGGGCGCACCGGCTTTCTTTCGTGTTCCTTCCGAAACGGTGTGATCTTCTTGTGTGGGGCTGCCCCTGGCTGGTCACCCCAAAAGAGCGCAAAAACGCTTTCACTTCACCGCTCACCACGTCAAGCGTACACATGCACGCATACAAGAAAGCTTGAAAAAAAGGCAGGCAGGCAGGCCGGATTTACGCCATCATCAGCACAACAAATTGAAAATACCTCCTGGGTCCAACCGTCCTGCGCTGCAACACAATACCGAATTGTTTTTCATGAGCTTTCAAGTTTCAAGTTTCTTTGGGCGACATTTTTTGATTGCGTTTACCCCGTCCGGCATGTTGTTCTCGAGGCGGACAAATATTTAACGCACAATGTATACATGGCCCGTTACTCTTTTAATAAACAGAATTTCTAGTTTGCAAATTGTTCAGAAGAAATTAAAAAAAAAATGGCAAAAATAATCTAATAGTACACTAAAACTGCACTCCACATTGCACACGCGCATCAAGTCCATTGGAAATGCAAACATTCAAACACAACCAAGAACTGGGGCTTGCACGATCATCTCGCCTGCAACCGAGGCTAACTAGGGCGTCTCGGTGTCGAGAAACGTCCGATATCAAGCCGAACTCCATCTTCGACCGCTCACGTTTTCCACGATCCCGCGAACCCGTTAGATGGCGCAATCCACGATCGCGAACCCAATTATTATCAATTCTTCGGTCGCACCAACCGAATCGTGACAGCGGGCTTGGTCGTCGACCGCGTCCGTTGTATCTTTGCCTTTTCCGTTCGTTTTCTATTTATTTTTCACCCGCAGCTTAGAACTGAGGGGCTACAGCCACTTCCGCGACGGGGTAGAGCTGATGGTAGGCTTAGGAAAATGTTCCGAACGTTGCTCTCCTAAGCTTTGTAGAACTCTCCGTATCGCACAAGAAGAAAAAAACAGTACCATCCGCAGCTCTCTTTCTTTCTGTGCCGTTGTGTCGATCAGGTGACAGTTGATGGGTAAACAAAAACAGAAACGTCCACCTTTTACGGTCACGGCGGTGCTAATCGGTGGCGCTAATGGGGGTTTCACTCGTCCGCCGCATGCAAACCATACCATTGGCAGCACACAAAACAAAAACCACGATGGTGACGTTGCATGGCATCAGCTGCCAAAAGCGACTGTACAAACAACCCAGCAGCCGAAACATGGACGATTTCAATTTGCACAATAAATTTGATCAGTCCACAGTTGAGAAAAACCACTAAAATGCACATTACCAACACTCGTCGTGACACACAAACACACTCATACAGACAAAAGCGCACACACACTTACGAGCAATTTTTCTTCACCCTTTACAAAAACACAGAACACAGCGAGACTGGCTGCACGCTACCTGCGCTACACACTTCAGCGACGCGTACCGATCAGACCGACGGCCATCGTTCGAATGTGGCGCATTCGGGTTGAAATTAATCCACCGAACCACTCGGAGCGCAGAGCGCAACGCTCGAAAAGCGCTCGAGATGTGCTGATGGGGTTCGTGGCGTCTGCTCGCGATCAACTCACGCTCGCGCGCACGCTGCAGTCTCCGATCGTTGGGGCTTTCGTGGGCTCCCAGGTGAGATGTGGAGAGAAATAAAGAGAGAGATTTGTGGGAAATGCAAAGCATACGAGCCACCGAAGCAACCGAATGCAGCTAACGCAATGGGGAGCCATGCAACAGGGTGGTTCTGAAGGGATGATTGTTGGGAAGGTATAAAGAGTAAATATTGAAAATATTTCTGTTTTTAATTTTAATTGGTGGAGCTCAAGAAATTTATTTTCTATAATTATAATTATCTTTACTACAAATTTATAGCAGCATGTTTTTATCTTTATTCATTTGTTTTTATCTTTATTCACGAAGAAAACCCCAGCCTTATTGTTTAAGTCTGTTGGAATCTTATTCTACAGCACATTTCACATTAGTTTACTTATTTTATCTTTTTTTTTTGTTTTACTTCTTCAGGAACGGCCAGGCCGTATTGCTACTTATTTTATCTTATTATTTATATATTTAAAATATTCATGTATTCATAAGGTATACATTTATTAAAAATCGGAATAAGGAGTATTGCTACCGTTAAACATAATTCTTGTTAATTTTTTACATATATTTTTCTTATATATATTTGTTTCCCTGTGTGTTATAATATCTTCTTAATAATTGATTGATATTTAATTTTTATTACCAACAATCTTTTATCACAACTATAAAAATTATAATCTTCTAAATGAAGCGCAAAATAACTAAAACTGATGTATGAAAATTAACGTGACTATTATAATACAAATTTCAAACTATGAAAATGTTAAACTATAATACAGTCAAATATTTTTTTAGAATTTGGCCTTATTGAACAAAATTGGATATGGTTATTTGCTTATTGTTGTTTTTTTTTAAACAAAAATGAATAGAAGGTTAAATTACTTTTTTATGTGCAATTTAGTCTTTTATTAAATAATCCGAGTCAAAAAAGAAGTATAAGCAGAAGGACAATTTAAAGAGTTAATTAACTATTTGTCTTCCTAACAAACACTCACACCAAGCAAAGGATTACATGCTCCATATTTGGAGTATTATTAATATCGACACTAATTAAATTAAATATTGCAAAATAAACAGCAGCTTCCAACACCATGGTTTGTTGCCCAGCTTCATCAAAAACTACCAAAAATGTATCACAACACACCGCACGTATGCAAATCGTCACCAAGCTCCTAATTCAATCATGACCTTTCCTCGATGCTCCTCCCAGGTGCTTCCTTTTATGGTACGTTAGCCCAAAGTCGTACCGATAAAATGTCATTTTTCAATCCGTCAAGTAGCGAAATAGAAACAAATGAACACAAGTCACCGGGCACAGTGATCTCATCCCATGTCACTTGTGAAGCCTGTGACCTGTAGCCGGTAGCGTCGCGAAACGAATTGCTCCAAATAACAGAAACATTCTGCCGTGCGCTCCATAACAATCGATGCACCGTGTTCGGCCATCGTACACAGCATGTGTTACTTTTTTCGCTGCTCCCACGGAAAACGCGATGACGCACCGGGTTCGCACACGGACAACCTTCCAAAGATAGGCAGAAAAACGCAACAGAAACGGTGCTAACGTCGAGTGAAACGTGTTCTCCGTCGTCGGTTGCAGCGCAGGACCCGACGGAACGTCGCAGAAAAAGGCGAAAGGTTAGAAGCCTTTCAAGTGGCAACGCTGATGACGATGACGAAGAAGTCGAACAACTCCACATTGGAGGTGCAGTTTTTGTGAAGAAAAAGGAGATGGACGACTGCAGGGAGGTGAGAACTACTGTCAACCATAGTCGCTTTCAGCAAAAGGCAAAAAGCTCGTCCGAAAGCTTGCACGCGCTTCCATGGTTTCGCGTTTGATCTTTTGAGTTTACCCCTTCACACGCCGCGTCATCGCGGCGAAGTCAAACATTCGGCCAGCCCCATCCAGCTGACGCGTGACGAACCCGGTGCTGGCCGAGGGAAGACTTCCTGGTGGACTAGCGGAGGTGAAGGAGAATCTTTCACCTCTCGTTCGGGTGGAAGATTGTTTTTTTATTCCCCCGGTCCAGCTTTCTTTCTTATTCCACTTCCCTGTTCCGTGTGCACAGTCACAATACACAACATGGTTGCGGTGTACTGTTTATGGTTGGGTTTTTTTTATATCGTTACTCCTCCTCTGCGCTGGTTCTTCCTTTGGCCAGCGCTTAATTTATGCCAGAACATGATTATTACACGAGCGGACGCGGCCAGCGAGCACCGGGAAGCACCGGCCGGGGTGGCGGTTCAAGCAACGCGCTCGGAATGATTACTCGTGCCCGCCAGTTGGCAGCTAGTTCGGGTTTTGGGCTATCTTTTTGATACACCGAAATCGTGTATGGGATCTACGCCATGGGAACGGCATCACGTTGGGTATTAAATCATTTTTTAAAAGGTAATGACCGTCGGCAGAATTTTGCAAACACCATGTGACCCAAAACGAACGTTGCTGCTGCTTGACGTTAATAGTTTCGTATGCTAAATTCATTTTTTTTGCCAATTAATTACGAGGAATAGATGTGCGTAACTTTTTTCTTAAAGTTAATGATTTTTTTTTATTATGGCAATATTTGTTTAAATACTCTTTTTATATTATTGGCAATGTACATAAACCGTTTCGTAATATATCTCACATCCGAACAAGTTAATAAAATATTTAAATTAAGCTACAGTTAACACGACAAGTCTTTAATAATGGAAAAAGGATAAAAGGATAAAAGGAATAATTGGTGAATAAAATAAAAAAAACCTTTTCATTGTTATTATCATATTTTGACATTAGAACGATCCATTTCTTACTAACTATGATCAAAATCGAAAGTTTACTTGCTCCTTGTTTTTTTCTAAGCAGTTGGAAGACATTTCAATTTTCCACTATTTCAATATAACTTACTCAGAGGAACTCAGTATTTTTTCCGAATTGCAAAAGTAATTCCTTTGACTCTTTTCAGGTTCAGTTATTTGACCTCAGCTTTAGTTCTTTTGCTTCATTATTTAGTAATCATTACCCGAATCTACGATCTCGCCTGGATCCCAATCATTCGACTGAATTCGGCAAATTATTGGATGGTGAATGCACACCGAAGAAGCGTCTTTATGATCTTCCCGAGCTCATTATCATGAACGTTTACATTCTCTGCCAACTGTACATACATTAATGTAATCGGAACAGACCTGTGAAAGGGACTCAACCGTTTAAAAATGCTGCCATCAAATATGCGTCGTTTTTCCAACAAATGTTTTGCTAAATCCGGAAAGAGAGATGGTAGAGTAGCAATGAGCAGGCAGCCATGTAAAAGAAATATTATTGAATAATATAGCATATAGAAAATTCAGAAATTAAATGCACTTCATAGCTTCAATTCATTGCTTCAACAGCGTTGTTACTATTGCTGTGTATGAATTTGGTAGGAAAGACCTAATGGTAATTGATGGACAAATGTACTATACTTTAATTCAAATTCAGCCATAAACTGGATTATTTATTCAATAAATAAGACCAGAAGGTTTGGGAACATAAAAAAATCGGAAAGAGTTACAAACGAAGAAGAAAGGTTTAAAGACGAATAAGAAAGATGATCTGCTGTCGAAATAAAGATGGAGATCTGATCAACTTCCAGAGATCCTGTCGCGATGGGGTCAAAATTTTGTTGACTTATTAGGTAGAGGTTCCACTAGCCGGCAACATCATGCTACTGCCACTTAGCATTGACGAAACCCGAAAGACCATCCGTCGCCTGAAGAATAGCAAGTCACCGTACATTGACGGAATAGTAGTCGAACTGATAAAAAATGAAGGTGAAGCACTAAAAAAAGAAGTATTTTATATTTTAATTTAAGATGGATAATTGGATGATTAATCAAAGCCTTGTTATTGGAAGTTTAGCATCATGTACCCCTTATATAAGCAAGAAGATAAGCTAGAGAAGAACTCTTCAACCTAGAACTAGAGATATTGATTAGGACACTTACCCGGGAAACTCTCACGGACTCACTGACAAAGGCCTATTATAGTTATCTGCAATCCATGTGTGGTATATCGTACACCAAACCCCTTGTCTACTTCCTTAGAATAGCGGAAAGAGAAAAACGGTTTAATATTAGGACAGTCACCTGGGAAATATCCTCCGGTGAAGATCATTTGAGATGTCCTTCCTCTCACAAGCGAGGTTCAATATTGATAAATGACTAAACAAAAAAATAGGGTAGGTAATTTGTTTAGTCATAAAAAAGGAAAAGAAGAAACCATGGGTTTTGATAAATATTGTAAAAAGTAAGAATATGAATAGTTTCAATGATACAGCTCTAAAATAAATAAAAAATAAACAAACAAAAAGTGTTGGCGCCTTCTGATAAAACCTTGAGAATCCCTAACTCACGCACGTACCAACAGTAAAAAAAACACGCACAATGACCCGGCACAAACTATGCTGGTGAAATTAATTCCTCGCAAAATAACCTTGTTAGATATTTGCAGCACATCCAACCGAACCCGCACACAATGCGACATCTTTACCGACTTCCGACAGGCCAAAAAGCACCAAGCAGGCACCATCGCACCAACAATAGCACCGTAAGCACACTTGCACACAAACGCCCACACGGTTAGCTAATTAATTGCTTCATCGTTATTAGTGCGAATTTTATTCGCCCGGACCCACTCCCGCCGAGCCCTAAAATCGAAGCACCCAATTTGTTCCAATTAGTGCGCTACAAGTTCCGCGCGAAAGATCGGTGCCCCAAACCGAAGGGCGAGCTTTTGGCCGCTGGTGGACACACATAAGGGCACCCCAAAAAGGGCATGCATCATAATTTCCGCACCCTAATGATCGCCGGTGTTACAACGGGCCGATGTACGAACGGAAAACCGCTCCCGATAATGCTGCATTCTGCGCCATCCATGCACCAACAACGATCGATGCACTTTCCACGTGCCACCCGCGTGAATCCCGCGCGTTACGGTTCGGTTCTGGGGGGGGGTAAGTATTTCATAAATTTTAATTGCGCATTTAATACTTGTTCGGTGCGTTGGCGGGTTGGCGTGCTTTGCCAGCTAATGGCTGCTCGTTTTGCGTTAATGTTTTTTTTTTGTTTGTATTTGCTAGACGCACGAGGGGAAGCATATCGACAACAACAAGGGCCCAACATAAGAGGAATGTTGCGTACACCCTGGTTCTATCTCTCTCTCTCTATTCTCATCATCTTTCTCTCTTTCGAGTCGAGAATAAACCAAAAGGCTAGACCCGAATGAATGGCAATCAAAGCAGTGGAAAATGCATCGATCTGTCATTACGGGACCCGGTCGGTCGGTATTTGATCCGGCCGGAGTCTAAAAGGCAATCAAGAACCATAAATTTCTTCGATTGATTTAATGCGAGAAAGCTTCGGCGCAGGAAATAAACAGTTTTCTGATGTATAATTCATGTGTTTAGTGCAAGAACGGGTGGGAAACATTGGAAAATGCCTTTTTTTAATTTCCATACAAACATCAAATCAAAATTTGAAGAAATGTAGAGTACTAACTGTATTCGTTAAAAAAAAATGTAGAATTGGTTACACTTTACTTCACGTTCATTTTAATTAAGTAATCGTTACGCTGTTAGACACAGCAGAGTTATTTATGGTTATCGGTTTAAAATGCTTTTATTACAATAAATACATTTTAAATCATTGATTAATATTTAAAAAAATAACCGCTGACGGAAAAGAACTGCTATTGGAGTTATTATAAGAGAAATAACTGAGAAAAGCATCAGGAAATTGTCATAAATTATCATAATACGATTCTGGTTTGATTTTATTTAAAAAAAGTGAAAAAAGTGAAAAAAATTAGAAATAAAAGCGATGCGTTTTTCTAACAATATTACCAAGCTTACAATAAAAGAACAACAAAATTATTGAGCTATGAAATGTTTTACATACTGTTGGTTCGAAATCCAGTTAAAGGAATTTATAGCTTTTAGTTGTACAAAACATCAACCACACCACAAAGCACTTTACCTTTCTCGAAGGTTGCTTTATGAAGAATTTCGCCATAGATGATTACTTGAGCTTTACAAGCCGTTCAGAACGCCTTTGCAAGCACCAGAACATGCGTGGGTTGGGTCACGTTGCCTGAAAGCTTAATCATCTCCCACCGTCGAAAGGTGAAGATACATTCGAAATCACTAGATCAAGCTAATGCCGATCGAACCGGTGGGCGTGATTTATTAATTTCCAAAGTGTATCTAATCGCATCGAGGCACATTTAATGGTTATATTCTTCCGCCCTTGTGCAAAACCACAGCAAGCGCAGAACGGTTGTGATTAAACTCTCCTCTGCTCGTGTATTTGTGTCTGCAAACAGTACAGTCTTACAACACTGATTTTTTATTTCTTCTCCACTTATTTCCCGTTTGCAATCTGCTCTTCGCCGCGGAACCTTATGAGAATGGATCGGAATTCCGTCTCGAGTTGCAGCTCGACCGTACGTAAGCCACGATACCCTCGATCGCACGAATGGCGAAACCGCATCTTGCGCTTCTTCACCGTGACTGAAGCAAAAGCGAAGCAAAAAACGGAAAGAAAAATAAAACAAAAAAACGGCCTCCACGGCCAGTCATTTCGTTCCTTGCCATCGATCGCGTACCAGACCGGTAATGTTCTACGTCAACAGTGCCGATGCAACGCCGCGTAATGAAACTGAGAAATATGAAATTATACCAAGCAAGGAAAACCGGGGAAGAAAGCAAGCCGACTAGAACCACCACACGGACCCGGCCGCCCACAGCCTCAGCCTCGGATCTACTCTTAATGGCCACGTGCGTAAGCGAGCGTCCAAAATCAAAAGGCTTCCTCTGTCGGACGGTAAAAAATAGCCAAGCTCGTCAAGCACGCGGTAAAAAGGTCAAAAACATTCTTCGCCTCCTAACAGTAGTGCGGTTCGGTCAGTAGAAGCTAGCCTTTTTACTGAAGGTCTAATGCTCTCTGCGGGAACCACATTTCATGAATTGAAAGTAACATGTAACAGAATAAACCCTAACTGCACCTACCACTGACCCCGTTTTATGCGATCGTTCTGGACCATTTGCTTTTAAATTAAGCTATTGCTTATAAATAACGATCATTTTCCATCAGCTTTCTATTCTGTAACCAAAAAAAACCGGGGGGAGGGGAAAAACAACTGTCAACCGATACTCTCTTTAAAAAATACTTGCTGGAAACCTTCGCCGTCGCGCGCAATAATTTATTTCCTCGTATAAATCAACCAGCCCGCAGACTAATGCGCGTCTATATCGTCACTTTCCAACGTTGCATATGCCCGATTTATGGGTGACGCTATTGAAGTAGCTAGCTGGGCGAAAGAATTATGCACATTGCAAAACCATAAAATATGTGGATAACCATTAGACTGGAACATTGGAGAAGAATCGTTCGTGGTTCTCCTTACTACATGGTAGTAGAAGGAACAGTGCTATGAATGTAAAATTGAGATATTCATGTATAATTTGAGCAAAAAAAGAATCCCAATACCTAAGCACGTATTTTATTTTTTCACTTAACGTAGTATTCCCCAGCTTTTTTTTTTGGTGAAAACCACTTTTCCACGAAAACCCCTGCTTGCTTGTCAAACCCTGCACTGCTTTGATGTCGCCTTGAATGTCGACAATAGCTATGCGCCTAAAAGTATACTATTCTGATACATAGAACGGTAGAAGCCACTGTGAGCAAACGACGCAGAATTTCGATTTGCACAAAAAATGATTTTTATGTTTAAAAAAACATGAAATAAACATACTAAGCTAATTCATTCCATATTAAATATATTTTATTTAGCTAAAAAATTAAAAAGCTCAATTTTAGGAGCAAGAATGAGCAAAAATTCTCGTACATTTTCTTTGGTCGGAAGCCTGCTGTAAAGAGTAGGATGAAGATTTATAGTTCTACCGCATACGTGACGCATTAAAAGGGCCCTTAAGTCAGATGATAGTGTTTTGATTTATGAATTTGAGGTTCAAAGTGAACCACTATCCAAACAATGTCGAACTTCTAATGAACTTCTGCTCGCATAACTTTAGACGATATTCATCCATAAAAGAATGAAATCTAAAATAATGCACACTTTTATTCTTGCTAGGTCTCACTTTTAAGCCAGAATCTTCGAAACAAGCAAGCAAAGGGGCTAATTGTAATAACCTTGTAAGAACGATTAGCTAAAACGCCCTTATCCTTTACGCCCTTTGGCACAACATCATCACTATGAATGGTTCGAGAGCGTATGCGACATGCACAACACTGCAATTAGGAACTGCATACGAACCAGTGAAGGTGGCGAACACAAGGACAAACGACAACAACAATAAACACATACACACTCGAGACCGAACGCCATACCTTTTGCCTGGTACCACCATGATAAATGGGATCGCCTTAACAATGAGCAAAAACGATAAATTATGCTTACGATCGTAATTGTTTCTGTTGTCAACGTGTGAAACTGGAAAAAGCACAACAACGCCATGCACCCTATGCGCCCGGGAGACGGTCCTTTTTGGGGTGCACGGAACGACCCGGAGCGTTAGACCGGGAGCTAGAACTTACGGTAGCGGCAGCACAACACAACAGCAGCACGTACCGCCCCATGGGCAAAATTAGACCATCGAGGCCACTATTATCGCACCACTGCCTATCTTGCGCTCTTTTATGGTAGCATAATTAACAGTAGCATGCTAGTTTGCTTATCAGTTAATTGTTTTTCTGCTTTGTCAATACCGTTTAGATGAGCAAATTGTTTCTGTCGGCGCGTTGTGCCGGAAGGAACATTTGACGTTCTAATAAACTCCAACAGCATGACTTCACGATAAAACTTAAATCTTTTAAACTTTTTCAAAGTAGGCAAATTACAAAAATAAGCTCAACAGAAAACGTAAGACGCACGCCCACAAAGAAGGAAAATCTGTACGGCATTTGAGGATGTCTTCCTTCAAAAAGGCACCCCTTTAGCCCTAAGTGCTAAGTGACCACTGTGGTGCAGCTGTGAATTGCGTCAATATAATCTGCAAACACAAAACCGTTTGCACCGGCAGCCAGACTTGGGCATGGAACGGTACAGCAGACGGTTGCATTACGTAAGCGTTCCGATGCGATCGGTACGCCCGGAAGAGTAAATATGCTTTTCGAACTAGAGCTTAAAACGATTGTAATTTGGTGCTGCGAAGCTACGAAGCAAGGGTGCTTCGGAGCTGGTCGCAGGTTAAATACCTGTTGATGTTTGACGAAGATAACGATTTTAGAACACGAAAGGGAGAACGTTACATGAAATATTGGAAGCTTATTTGAAATCTTATTTTGCCTTTAAATGATTATCTAATTACGATCAACGTAAAAACCACCAGTGAGATAAATCTCTTTGATTGAAAAATGCACCGTGAGATGCAGCAGCGAATCGCTCACAATGCACACCGGCGGCAGGTCGCTCATTTCGCTCTCGCTCAAATCTCCTTTCGCATGGCAAAAGATTTCATCACTCAAGCGGCTCACACACACTCACTCGTAAAACCGGTGCGCGCGAGAGCATGCGCCCTGAACACACCGGCGCCATTAGCTTATCAGCGCACCGGTTCCGCGTAATCAGTTCGAGTCGGTCAGTCGAGGCGTGAGGTTCACAGTTCCGCGATACTACCACCGCATTTGCTAGTAGCGTGAAAGTTCCCCGCAGTGGTTGCCCTTTGGAGCGTGTACGCGTGTGTGTGTGTGTGTGTGTGTTAGTGAGCGGCACAGGTTTTATTAAGGTTAGAGCATAAACCACGTGCAACTAGATCGGAATTTACCTTTTTTTTGTAGATGAGTGTAGTAATTTCCACCTTTTTTCCTATCAAGTAACTGTCACATAACGCATCATTTGACAGGGAGCGTTACAGCGTAACGGGTGCGTTTGTTTCTCGCACACAACAAAAAAAGGAATCGCAGCAGTCGTGTGTCGAGTTTGTTGGAGTGTGAAAGAAAGTAATGCACAGCAGAACATGGCGGCAGAAAGCAAAACCAACAAGAAGCGAAGTAACTGATCGTTATCTTGATCCCTTCCGATTACCCTCCTATTCCATCTTCCTCTACTGTTCGATGTAACGTCTTGCGACGGCTTATCAAGATATTCATTCCAACATTCGCTTCTTGTTTGTTCGGTTGCCCTTCCTGCGTGGATCGCGCAGCACGCGTTTAAGTGGCTTAAGTGGCCATCTCCGCCATCACGGCCACACGGTCGTTAGTACGCCTACGGTTTTGGGAAGGTTTTGCGCGGATTGTGCACGACCAAGTGCAAGTGTCAGTAGTGCGAACGATCGCCGGGTGTGAACAGTGCGAGCCGGATATTGTTGTTGGAAATGGTACACCGGGACGTATCCATATTTTGTGGTCCTTCGTAAAGTGTCAAATCTGCTAACAGTGACTAGCATTTGTTCGATGATCTCTGTTCTGTCCAGCCGAAACAATACAAGTGCTCGAGCGATGCGATTGCGAAGTGCTCAAGTGATTGGAAGATTATTCCTATAAGAAGTAGGTCGACGTGTGCCACCAGCTTATCCGATATCGCAACAATGTGAAGTGTCGTTAAATCGTTTCCCGTTGCAAAAGAAAAAGGCTCCCATAAAATATCCATTCATAAGCATATTAGTGTGAGTGGTTTTCTCCGGTGTGTTAATGTGCCCTTCTTGTGGAAAAAAATCGTAAAAAAGGAGAGCCAAAAGCTCTCCCGCTACATAAAGGAATAATTTAACAGTGGAAAGACCAACGGAAAAAGAACCTCTCACAAAACCGATCTTCAATTCATTTGTGATTTATGTTCATCAGCAAAATCCATTAAGCGAACAGTGTATCTAGTGCTATTGCGCACTAGTGCCTACACATCTTCGAGCACCTACGGCAAAGCATATTTTATCGCTTCGTCCATTTTCCTTTCCACGACAAACCGAAAACCGACTGAGAGTCGAAGGAGAAAGGATTAATAAATACTCCGGCTCTTTTACACTTCGGAACGATTTCAAGTGTAGATTCTTGAATTGAACGTTCGCTTTGTTGCTCGATTTTTAACACATCAAAAAATCCTTGAAAAATAGAACCGAACTGAAAAATGCCATTTAGGAGCAGCACAAAACCATCGAAAAAGGCGGAAACGCACCGCAGCCATCCCTTTTTGCGCTCTACCGCCAAGACCGATTGTGACACCGAACGCGCCCGGAAGGTGTGGATCTGCAAATTGCATTCTAATGGCAAGAAATATTTAAAATTCCAATATGTAAAACTTTTATCCCCTGTCAGACGTTGCGGTACCCCCTGGATGGCCAGTTAAAAAACGGGAATCAACCAGAGAAGAAAGGAAATGTGTTTCATTTCTGATTTGAAATTCGCACACGCTTTGCTAGTGCCGAATGCTGTGGATGTGTGTGAAAGCGGGTTTTTCTTTCGTCACTTGCAATTTTGGCATGCAAATTCATACGGTATGGGGTGGTGCATTTGAAACTTCGCTGCACAAAGAAGCTCCCGTGCCCAATGGAGTGGAAAAAGTCCTAAATGGGTTTTTTCCGAATGTTCGCCATTTGATTCACTGATCTAATGTGCACCGGCGACCAGAAGTCGGAATAAAAGGTTTCCAATAAGAGATTTTCCATGGCAACCACAACCTAGATGGTGAAGCGAAAAAATACACAAAGGAAATCATTTCTTAATGTATTGCAATAGTTCATATGCTACTTTACCTATGATATAATAAACGTAGGAATTTAGTTATAATTTCAGTATCCAATAATAATTTATTCTGTTGAACATTTAAACAATAGGGTTTTTGTTATAATGGTTTCTGAATTAGTAGACATGTTCCTAATAAGGAACGTGATTGCTAATATCTGGGTGGTTCCTTTAAAAACAGAACGCAATATCGCTATTAAACCAAGTATTGTCGCCTATCAGTATAAACGGGCTCTGACTGAACATTTGACAGATAGACGCTAAGTCCCTCGATTAATAACGCCCCAAAACGCATCGTTAATAAATGCCATTCTATTTCACTAAACCTTCATTGATCGAACGAATATGCTTGAAACGTTCAACCGAGTTTCTTTTAGCTAGATTCCCTGACTCTGACATCTACTCAACGCTAATCGAAATCAGTCATGCCCGATTTCGATTGTCGGCCTCTCTTCTGTCTGTCAAATGCGATTTGACAGATAGATGACAATATTACCTTTCAGATACTCCAACTATACAGTCATTTCTCGTGTTATGCGACATTCGTGGTACACGAATCTCAAAATTTTGACAGTTCATGTCGTTTTGTGTATGGAATTGAAATTGTTATTTGTCAAATTTCGTTTTTATCAAAAATAATAACCATTTCGCTATTATAAAAATAATTTAATTTTTGTATTTCGATATTATAACAATTACTTTTGATAAAGTTTTACTCAATTTGTTGAAATAAATCTACAAAATTTAAGTTATCAATGTGCTTCGCATCGCGAATAAAAATATTTGATCCATGAATAAAGAAAATTCAACTTTGGCAACAATTTGAGCTACGCGAATTTCTGTGGAACGCACTCTTGGCGTCACTCAGGAAATGACTGTAATATTCTTTCTGAAAATAAAAATAGACTAAAAATAGGCTAAAAATTCAATAAATAGGAAGAACTCCGTGTTTGAAAATTTTTAATGCTGAAATGAACCAGATTCCAGATCATATTATCAACCAGGTGTTTATTCGTCATCAGAAACTAGAAAAGGGTTTGCGATTCCATTTCGACTCCGTTGCAGGAGAACCGGTTTCGACACTGGAAGTTGGTAATATTTGGATTATCAGTCGTGCGTCATTTATTGGCCGTATTTAGGCTTCTTTTAGGTTACTAACAATTTCGTCCCCCTTACACACTTCGTGTGGATATTGATTCACAAATATACATTTCGAGATCTTGTGATCTTCCTGAAGCCTTCTAAATAAATTTTGTCTGAGCGAGCTTTGCCTGCTTCTGTTTTAAATCCCTGCTCAATATCAACAATTTGATCATCTATATCTCTACGATACATTACAGTAGTACTCAATTCTGCCAGCCTCATAATAGACAACAATTTTTAAAACCAAAAACATTCTTCTTCATCTCCTACAACACCTGGCACAAATTAGAGAAACAACTCGCGTTAATGAAAGCTCTGTCTTGTATGCTTCCCTTCGAAACCCCCCTTCGAAACATCTACGCGCGTGGGTAAAGACCCTTAAACAACACAACAACCAAAACGAGTCTTATCTACCACCCACCCCAGCAAACTTGCCTTCTTTCATTACACGTTGTTTTCTCTCGTTCGATCACAATCAGCCGGTTGGTGGGCCTTTTTTGTGCTGTCATTGGGGTCACCCTTCTTCCCTGGCACCCTGGCTAATAAATGTCTCTGCCAAACCCGATCGAACCGGTCAAAACTGAACGCTGAAGAATGGATCAAGACAGCGTAAACAACTCACTGTTTTTTTTTTTGTATTTGCATCGTTCGAGAGATGCACCTGAAAATCCCAAATACGATCGTCCATTCTACCCCGTAACACACCCACCACCAGTCTCCAGGAGGGGGCTGAATGACGTAAGGCTGACACGTACTACACGTTCTTTACACGCGTGCAATCAAACGGTAGACCCCGGTGTGTTGTGTGTTGATTTGCTGCACGCTTCGTTGGTTTGCTGATCGCGGTGGCAAATTTGATTTAAATTGCTTCCATTTCTACCCGTTCTACTGGGCGCTTTGTGCTGCACTTCCGGATGACAAAACGCTGCATTTCAGTTGCGCCTTTAGGAGACGCGCGTCCGAGCGAGCTTATCGAAGTATTTATGACCGCAAAGGCAATTTCAAGCAGTTGCGTACTGTGTAATTGTAATCCCACATCAATCCTCTATGTAAGACAATTGCAATCGAAGATAAAGTATTCTAGTTGCTTTGAACGAAGAATAAACATCATTTCCACCACTTCAACTAAGCAATACTACAACAGAAAATAGTTACAGAAAAAAGCGATCACCAACACTAACGCCTTAATGCCAATTTGCAGCCAAGAAAACTGACCGGAATAGATTATGCTGCAGGTTGTCGTCTGTTTCGGTGCAAACTTCCAAACCGCGATAAGATAATGCCGATTGTCTGTGGTTGTGTTGATGACGGTACAGTATCAACCACAAGTAGAAGAACAAAAAACGCACGCGTGTACAACGCGACTTCCCATGGGTACTATCGACTGTGGGACATGATTGATGAGAGATCTTCTTCTCACGGTTGCACTTACCTTGCTTGATTACCTTCCGTTACCTTCAATTCACGAACTTCAATCTTGAAGACAGGGTTTTTGATCATTGTATGCTGCAATGCTTTGCATTATTTTAAAGGTTATGTTCTTCTCCGGCGAGGCGAGGTCAATTCACATACTCCACGCAGTGGCATCATTCAGGAACACGGTCCCAGGCGCAAAACACGGTGCAAACAAAACCAGGCGCAAATAATAATAATTGACCAATTTATTTCAATTTCGCAAACCGGCCACCGGTCGTTCCTGATAACGGATAAAGATTGTGCCCCCACGGGGGATGTTTTGCAGCTTATTTGCAAAATGCTGCCTGGCAGGCGGTGATAGGACTCGACGAAGATACCCGCCGCCAATGGTTCCTTACGATGCGGAATGCCATTGAGAAGTGAGTGTCTTTTTGTGTTGTGATAAAGCTTTCAGCGATGATGCTAGGCTTGATTGTGTTTTGTGATGTTAGATGCGAGAAAAAATATAGACCAGTACGCATTAAAATGGCCAATATTAAAATGGTTGTATTATACTTTACCTGAATACCAATAAGCAATACCCCTGAAGAATGCATTAAAGTCAGTTTCGGTAAAAGTTTTCATAAGAGTATGTCGACGTCTTATTATAACTACTATAGCCAGTAATTTAGAAATTCAGTTTCGAAGAGAATCAATTCAAGACTTTCCATACTTTGACAATTTAATGTTATTCTACATCTCTTCATAATTTACTGACTTATAACTTATAACATAACTTACTGCTTAGTCGATACAAGTAGCCGACATACATACAAGCCTATATATATAAAAATTCTGATAGGATTCGAACTTCAACCGTCACAATATTAAACCAAACAGCGATTCCCCTGGTGTCGTCCAGGGGCCATGATAATAATGAACATGAAAGTACATTACTATCACATTTGATTATTTTTCAATCTTTCTAAAATAATTTTTTTATAATTGTTTAATTTTTAATTAGAATATCAAAAGTAACTATGAACAATACTCCTAGTACTATATTATCTTAATTGTTTTTTAATAACATATTATAAACATATTGTTAGATTAAATTAAATTGAACTTAAGCATTGAACAAAATTCAACAAGTTGAATTCGTGCATTAATGAACGTCTTAGACGTCTTATTATAGCTACTATAGCCAGTAATTTAGAAATTCAGTTTCAAAAAGATTAAATTCAAGACTTTCTGTACTTCAACAATTTATAGCCATTAATGTCTCCATTAATTACGTATTAAGAAGGTTAGTAAAACGTTAGATGCATAGATAATTCATCTTGTCTGTAGCATTTTATACCCTTGATCTATAATGTTCAAAGTCATGCGATCACCAGCCACTTAAACTTTAGTTTTACTAAAGTATTACTTATTAAGATCGCTTGAAAAAAACTAATAGTCTCTAAACAAAATTATCAGCTATTAATGTTTACATGGGCATATTCCTATTACACAGTGACCTTCATTTAAGTCCTCTTCGTGCCCAAAAAAACACTTAATGCGGCATGTTGCGCGGCTAGTACACGGTGTTGTCAGATGCAGATAGTAATCAACTGATAAGTGACCCAACCGTTCCGAACGCCATCTTTCTCCATACGGGTTGTGCAGGTTGGCACCACTGTCTACGCAGCTCGATAGGCAAAAACCCATTTCTGTACACAGCTATCGCCCCAACCTACGATTTGCATCGATTTGCAATGCATAATACGCTTGAATTCGCTATCACATGCAAATGACCACACACACACACCCACAGATGAAGCAGGTAGGCAGCATATGCTCAATCTGGATGAGCTTGACATTGTTAGGAAGGTGGTGCCTGTGGTCACATCACATCAAGGTAGTCTAATTCGACGCTAAATGGATGATATCGGTCCAAACGAACTCGTCGGTGCACAAACTTTAAGTGTACCGAGCGAAAACATTCACCTCCACATATGAAGCGTGTAGGAAGCTGCAACAATGGAAACCGTGTTCGGTAACGCTTCCAAATTGTTTCAGTAAACAGCTTCCATCTTCTATCCCTAGCTCACCTAGTTCTTCGGTGCTTGGGTTGTTGTTTACCGAAGGTGTTAGTAATACAGTTCGAAGCCTTACGAAATTTCACGCCCGCCGGCAGCAAACTTCGACGAATATTGGCAATGTCCGAACCACATCGGAGCATCAACTCCCCCATGGGCCATGGGGTGAAGGTGAAGGCACAGAACGAATGAAAACACTGTCGGACAACCGGTAGCATGCTGTTGCAATGTGGTCGACGCTGCCAGTCGTCGCCCCGAAACCTCGCACCAGCGCACCAGAGTGCTGCGGGGATTATTGAATCAAGTGAGCTCCTTAAGTAACGGCAATTGACTGAATTAGATAAGAGGATACAGTTACAAACAAAGTCCAAAAAGTCCGGTTTCGCCGGTAGACGATACCGTGACCCGCGGGAATTTCGAGAAGCGCGAACATATAGCCGATCGAAGCCAGATGCCAGATGCAAACGGTAATGCTTGCGATAAGGAAGGTGCATTCGGTTGATAAAACTTGTCTTAACCAAAACACCAACAGACAGACTGCTGTTCACCAACATTGTGGTATATGTTTTGTGGTTTTCTTTGGCATTTTGGTTTTTGTTCACTGTTGGCAAAACCCCGGTACATTAATTAGCAACCGTTTTCTTTCGCAGACAGGGATTAATTATCTTTTAAAATCCGGTACAAACTAGACGAACCTCTAGACCGAATGGCAAACATAATCCTTTTAGCATTGTGCTCACTGCAGTGTAAATGACCTGTGTGATTTTCAGCTTGTCAAGTTCAGGGCATTGATCTGTTTTATGTTTTGGGGCAAATTGTTTCCAAAGAAGCAGTATTTTTAGCTCGAGAATCCAAAGCAAAGACTGTTTTCTTGGATCATTTTGGACGACGGTAGGAAACAAAGGTATTTTATTTTTGGGGTGAAAATAAACAAGGATATTTCCAGAAAAGGAATTTATTTTATTGTTATTGCAGCATTTAATGATAAACATTTTGACTATCTTACACAATTCATACATCATCGATAATTTCTTATATACGTCTGTGTATCCTAAGGTTTAATTAAAAAGCTGAAATGATCACTATAATGAATGCTGAGCACAAATTGCATAAGAATTCTTAACTCACTCAATATTGTAAACTCAAGCTATCATCCTGAACGCATACAAAGCTTACGTTTATGACTTTAATTCAAACAACATGTTATTGCGACACTTCTACTAAGTCCAGCCCTATAACTAACAATGGATTACAAAAGATTGTTTTCCTTCGCAAACAACGCCTGCAATGTTGTTCAACAATATGGCGCGTTGATTACGTTGCTCTACGTTGGTCAGGAAGCATAAAAGATTTGACAGAAACAAACAACCTTGATCTTGACAATCCGGTCTGTTTTTTTTTCTGTTCGCTTCGGTTATAGTTTGCTACTGTAAGGTTTTGTAAACATACAACAAGTATATTACCATTTATCACACAAACTACTACCGTGTGGTTTCTGTTCCGAGTTGATGCGAAACATAAACATTGTTAGACCATTGCCTAATGCACTGTGTGCAGTAGAAAGTCATTGCCAATTTCAATAACTCATGGCATACTTGATGGCTTTAACTAGTGTTATTCTAGGTCTCTTCCAAGGTCTGTGTAGGATAGAGGTCGAGTAATATAGAGCAATTTGACAAGTAGCCAAAAGTTCGTTACACGTGATTTGACGTTTGGATGCCCTTTTCCATTCAAATGTTTTGTGTGTAGTTGTGTTGATTAATCGGGCCGGTCATAGCAACAAGATTTTTACTGTTTTAGATTTGGTTGGAAATTTGTGTCGCTGTTTTTCGATTTTAGTCCGGAATAAGATCTGCAGATCTTATTGACGATTGGTGTTAGGTACGATTGTTGTTCAAGGCAGGTGAGAAGGCAGAGAATCGGATTTTGTAAAGCGATCATTTAGCAACGAGTATGGGAGGCTCTTCACATATGAGAAAGAGGATGAGGCTCATCATATCTCCCGGTTCACAGTACGACGTGAAAGCCTGGTACCGTGCGAACAACCCTTGATATTATAACACTGATAGGTGATGACCACACACCACTTTATAAAACCATCAACAGTTTGCCGGTTTAACTAAAGGCATTCAAAACGAAGGAAAACTTTAACAACCAAGCTAATTGTTAAAATACGCGATATAGTAAACAAATAGGCTAGACGCAAGGAAAAAGTGTCGCTAATACCACGATAAGAGAGTGTAAGTGAGCATGTTATGCATCTTACACGGGCGACCAAACGTCAAATGAAATCCAAAATGGCGAACCTCTATCTTGGCTATTATTTGACCTCTATCCTACACAGACCTTGGTCTCTTCATAATTTACTGACTTATAATGGGCTTAGTCGATACAAGTAGTCGATATACATGCAAGCCAATATATAAAAGTCTGGATAGGATTTGAACTTCAACCGTCATAATATTAGCGATGCACGACACCAGGAAACTAAACATGAAAGTACATTATTATCACATTTGATAATCTTTCAATCTTTCTAAAATAATGTTTAACCTTGTCTTTTAATACCTATAACCTTGTCTTATAAAAGTAAACAATTATACCTTGTCTTATAAAAGTAACTATGCTAAATACTCCTAGTGCCATATCATCTTAATTGATTTTTAAATAAAATATTTTCAACATATTGTTAAATTGCATTAAATTAAACTTAAACATTGAACAAAATTCAACTCTAATTACGTTACCATTTTCTATTGCTCCCATGCTCACACAACAGACTTTGTCGAAGTTTTCTTTCCCAACAATACTTTATCTTAACCCGCTAGTAACAAAACAAAAAAAATCATCCCTAAACAGTTTTCTATCAGCTAAAGTACAGTATCTGAGTTCTACACACACACACACACACAACAAAAACAAACTAAACCTCATTTTATAGCTCCATGACAAAGGCACCCCTAGCCACAGCATGAGTTAAGAGTTTAATCAATTTTATCTTTTAGATTATTTCCAATCAGTTAACCATTCGTTAGCGGAGTTGCGGGGAAAGCACAAGGAAACGCAAGGATGAAAAAAGCGACAGCATAGTTTTCGGCTGCTCAGTCGTAAAAGTTGCCACTCATACCTGTGGCCATCGTACCGCTGTGTTCTGTTTTACAGTGAGTGCAAGAATGAGTGCTCATGCTTACACATTTTACCGAAAAGCGCCAACCACCTAACGACGTCAATGTGCGGGTTTTCTCGAAGTCGGTGACAGTCATTAATGTTGGCGATTGTTTTTTTTGGCTTGTTAAATCTCTAAACTTTCGTCCCATTCGTAGAAGCCAGTGCCTTTGTGTCCCTTTTTTTTCTTGGTTTGCCGTGTACTTGGCAGAAAGTTCTACAACCATCGTGTGCCGTGTTTTTTTGTTCCTCGAAAAAGACAGGATTCTCGATACATTTTGCGATACAAGGTTTGAGTATGTTGAATTCGCCCATACACACATACACTACAAAATCTGCCATTATAAATAGCTTTCGTTGTATGGTTGCTTTTTGTTTTGCTACTAGCGACCAACTCACCCAGTACGTCATGCGAGAGCAGTAAAAGTTCAAACGGAACGATCGTAATTAATTTTCTGGCCCGTTGTTTTCAACCAGACAGGCTGTGGATAATCGTCTTTTTTCGTCTCTCTGCACAGTTTTATTGTGTGCACTGTCCTTTGTGCGCTTGCTTCGAAGCAAACTTCGCCCGCCAGGATAACGAAGAAACGCCGGCTCCGGTACTTAGCATAAACTGTGCCATCTTAAATCGCACCCGCCCGCCCGAATGCCACCGGTGCAAAGTGACACCGGAAAGCCAACAGGTCGGCAAGTGTGCACAAAGTTTTGGGTAACTTTTCACGCGGGTTTGAACGTAAAGTTCTCCGTCCGTACCGCCCGAGCGCATCGGTTTGTTCGGTTGCAGAAAACGCACAAGATACTCCTTTGCCGTGCAGCGCTTCCGTAACCGCTGATGGAGATATGCACGGAAGACTTCGGCCAAGACAATGGCCTGAGCTCATGGTTGAGTTGATAAAAATGAAAAACTTGCTGGTACTTGCTGGAATGCAGCGTACGGAGCAGAGCTTCTTTTCTTACGGCTAAAAGATTCCTTCTCAGCACCTGATAGCAATGGATTTAGCTCTTTGCTGCAGTCACTGGGTAGGATAGAAAGCGGAACGCTCAAGGGTGATAACTTCTGTTGAGATTGGTTTTTACTGGGGAGTTGTTCATAGCTGGTGAAACACGGAAGTGGATCGGTAATCAGTACAGCAGCATCGCAAAAACAATTGGTAGCTTAAATCGGTCGGAGGGAAGATACAATTTGCACATGTACAGTTCAGATGTCTTTATAAATCGTTAAAACTTCCAAATAATCACGTAAAACTGCAAATATCGAAAGACAGTTTAATAACTTTGTGAAATGGTAAAACATTTTCAAAAGTTTGTCTTATTGATAAAAGTGATTATCAAGTTTTCTTATAACAAATAATAAAATTTTAAATAAACGATTATTTTTTAACTAATCCTTAAAAAAATAAAAATTAAACTACACCGTGAAATTAACCAACTTCTGTTAATTATAACTAAAATGAATGATAAAAATTTTAAAAAAGCAAATAAACAAGAATAACATGGCTCAAAATTACCTCATTAAAACTTTCTAGAAAAGAGAGAGAGAAGAAGAAGAAAGAACTTATTATATTATTATTATTTTATAATTATAAAAAAATAGAATTTATTTATAATACTAAATTTTCTCAAAAATATTAAAGCTTTTTCTTGATTATAAGATAAATCTCGAATAAACTAAAAAACAACAACTCAAAGCGACACTTAATAATGAAAACGAGTAAAATCTTCGATAGTTGTCCATTGTAATCATCATTTGATTTTTTATATCTAGCCCAAAATAATTAATTTCTTCCTTTATTAGGAAAACTGATATATTTTAATTTCCATTTATGTTTTTTATTGCTTTAATAATAAGTTTGAATGATGTGCAATGTTATGCAATGATTTTCAAGCTATCACCGGTTTACGTAAAACAGTCCCTTTATGAGACCATTTTCTCTCTCGCTCACGGTCTAATCGTCATCTATAAGGTCATCTGATCCATTATCACAGTCCGTAGTGACTAAGCTACCAGCTAACCAGTTCGTACCAACTGCGTCTGCTTCAGCTCCGCTACATTCATTTTATGTTACGATCTGATCTTTCCATATACTTCTTTTGCCAGCAAGCAAAACGTACGGACCCGTCCCGTCAAGATGAACAGTGAAAATTGCTTAATTGGTGACTAATGTCAACCGACGTGTGCTTGTGTTTACGACTTCGTATAAACACCTCTCCGGCTAATGCTGTTTATAAAGCTAACCCGGTGAAAAAAAATAGAACAAACAATTATATTCTAACGCCAATACATGCGAAATCGGTAAGGAAGTTTAACTGGCTGATTAAATTGCACCAAAACTCTTGGAATTAGCTTTCGGATAACATTTTCCTAGTCTGTCTGAAACGAACGAAAAAAAAAACAACAATGAACCTTCTTTCCTTCCAATTAGAAACAAACTATCTCAGCAGCAGTAGTGGTAATTGAAATTTGTCTGTGCACAAAAACAAAATACAAAGGCATTTGGTTTTTGGTTCCTTTTGCACCATTGCACAAAATACCATCTTTACCAAAACAAAAAAAAACCATGCCAAAAACCGTGGAGATTATTCCGTATTCTCTTCCAATTACAACATGTACGACGATGTTGTAATCTTTGCCGTGAAACATCGCATCGCCAACGTTCCACCAATCGTATCGAACCGAAAGTTCACCATCGTATCGTTTGGCTTTTTATTGCATTTCAATTACTGTGCACCATTGTTCCGCCCCGGGTACGGTTTACAGAACCGAAGCATTCTCGCATTTGGTTTCGAACGTCGATGTGGCAAAGGGTCATTAGACATTGGGAACGTTGCTTCTATTTTTGCTCCTTCGAATAATGCTCAATTTTCAAACAAGTTCAGTTCAGGGAAAATTGCACATCATAAAGAATCGAGATTACTGCCATGCACTGCACTACGATTATTATTTCGAAGAAAATGTTAGTTTTAATAGTTTTATGAAGCTTAATTCAATTAATTGCAAATGGAGCTTGTTAGTTTTCTTCCAAAATGACTTACTTTTATAATTTTATAACAATAACATTGTATTAAAAAAACCGCCTGAAACATACCAGCATACAGGAACCTATCCTTTTGAATGCTGATCAACACTGAACGAACCCCATTGCTGGCCCGCGTTTATCTTACCAATACACAAACAAATGCTCCCCCATCGCACAGCTTACTGCGATCGTCGTGCGTCACAAAGAGTGGTCTTTTTTAAACTTCCAAATCACTATATCGCCAGTTAGCAAACCTATCCCTCCGTGTTTCTTTGCCATTCGAGACGGCGGTACAAAACGTACCCAAGAATCCATCAAAACCCTGCATCGCACCGTGGTGGCACAGTGGCATCTTCTCGACGAATCAGAAAGAGAGCTTACGGTGATGAGGTTAAATTGAAGCATATAGCTCATCATTCAATTATCCGTCCGGCGGATCGTCTCGCGATCTTGGCCCCGAGCGCGGCTAGGCACGGTCGGTCCAGTGTCTGTCGGCTGTGAATCGCGATCGGTATGCAACCTCGCTCCAGATCGCTGTCGGTTAACGCCACCGGTGTGTGAAGTCGGTAGGTGCAGCGCTTAGTGTACATCTGGTAGCGGACGTTGCGATGCTGTGAATCGCTACAGCTTTTGCGGCTGGAAGTGAGTGTATATTACCCTTCGTAAAAATCATCGATCGCTTGAGTTTTTTATGTGAAGAATAAAAGTGAAGAAAGTGTACGTGCAAAAAAATCTATTCGGAAGAAATAACATAAAGGAAAGATGGGCTGTGCTTATGGGCGTGATATTATGAAGAGTCAATAAATTCGATTGTGAATATCACCAAACAGATGAAGGAAAAGCTTCCATCAAACGAGTAATTTAGATGTGTAACTGGATTGGTGAACAAGTGTTTAGTGTGTTTGCTAAGAGTATAATGCTATCAAGAAAGGCACTGAAGAAGAAAAAAAGAATCTAACCGCATCCGTTCCGTGAACGATGAGCGTGAAGTTATAAACCGTCAACGGTTGGACATCTGTCCACATTCGCAACTGCTCTGAGCAAAAGTATATAAAAAGTTGGTCCAGTTGGTCATCGCTCTGTGGCAGAGCTGTAAGGCGCGGAGTGCAATAAAACCGAGCACAGTGTAGTGTGAAAGGCGCAAAATGGTTCCACTCCCTACTGTCATCCAGTGTCAGTGGGCCCGTCAGTTCTCACATCCGTTTTATCGCACAGTTTAGTGTCGTACAGTCGTAATCAGTGGCACTGTGTCTGATGCAGCATAATAATACGCAAAGGATATGTGATGATTACTGTGCTGCAGACCGAGAAAAAAGGAGTGTTGCTTCACTTTCGGCGCTGATGTTCAAATGTGCATTAATTGATAATATGAAAACACGTCCGTCGCGTTTGTGATTAGGTGTTGTTAACGAGGGTGTATATATATCTTTACAGCGATCTACTGTGGGATACAATGTGACAAATTTAGCGATCGTCAAAGCAAATCAGTGAGTGTTGCAGTGGAACAGTGGTGCGTATTATCGTGCAATCGAACGCTACAGTGCTGTGGTGGTACACAACCTACACCGGAATATTCATCTAGGATTAAAGGTAATTATTGCAACTATTTTGTGGTTTGGTTCACAACGATAATTCCCCTCTCTGGTGTCATTGCTATGAACTGTGGTAAAATGAGCTCTCGGGGTATATAAGCTGACAACAAATGAAAAGCAGGAATGTCCATGAAATTGAATTATTTAGCAGGAATTATGTTGAAAATGTCCATGAAATGATTTTCAAATCTTTGGAATGTTTAATTTAATATTAAATAAGATTTTATATTAAATTTTCGTACAATTTCATAGCCATTGAACTTCAATTGAATATATGTGTCTTAATTTGTTATGGAATTGTATTGGTTATATTATTACACTTTATTGTATAAAAAGCTGGATTGGATCGACCAATCACACATACTTTTAAACCTAACTGAATAAGTCAACTTAAAATTATTTTTCACGATGTAGTAAATCAACCATCAATTCACTAAAAAAAACAACCCCTAAAAACCTTATGATAACAGCATCTAAATTAGGCGTACCTTCTTCGAATATCAACTTTGTCATTGTTTATGTTCAGAATTGCTGACTTACGTCAACCGAAAAAGATGATCAAACATTATGAAAATGGGCAAAAAATGTTCTGCAAAGATGCAATGCACCCCAAAATAATGATACCCTTAGCCTGTAAGCTGTTAGATGAAGGATCAGTTGGTCCGTTAGAATGTAACAGATATTTTTGTGCATTGTATGAACACGTTTCATTTAAAAAAAACACTGAAAACAAAGCATAAATAACCGTTAATAATAAAACTCTTAAATGCTGATACATTATAATAATAACCTCAATTCGTTTTTCAATAGAATGTCGGTCAAGAAAGATGATGATTATTTTAAAACTAAAGCGTTATATCTCAGCGTTTTCAATGTCGTACTCTCTCTTCAAACTTTTTGCTGTATGCTGGGTTTATCACACTCAAGTATACAGATTGGTTGAAATAATATGAAACGTTAATTTAAGAGTGCCTTTAATGCACGTGTATCATATTACCATATCTAAAATTACTATCGAACGAAAATATTTCAAGAACCCGATATGGTTTCCATACATGGTTACATGATGTCAGACAACCGTACATTTTTCTAACCAAAATACGAAGAAAGTAAAGAAAAGGTTAACATTTTGTTTGCAATAAAATTTGTTTTACTTTTTTATACATCTGGATTTCTTAAAATGTGTCGATAAAAATGGATCCACTTTGTAATGGGTGGAATTACAAAGTGCAACGCAATATGGATTAAAAAATCGTACCCTTTGGATATAATGGATAAATGTGTCTTAAACTCAAACGGAAACACTTCCGATTCAATATATCAAGTAGATTTCTTTCAATTGTATCTTTTTTTTGAACTTTTGAGTGTACATCCTAACATTTATACCGCAGTTACAAAAAATTACCTTAGTGTTTATAAATACCATTAAAAAAATAATAATAACCATATTACTGTGATGGTTGTTCAAATATAAAATTATCACAAACGTACAATATCATTTAAAATTTGAACTTAAGTCGCACCTGAAATATAAACCGCTTAAATGTGTACCTCATAGTACAATGCTAAGAGTTGAACCGCACACTATCATTTTATAATGAATGAAGCCTTCATAGTGATACGATGAATTTACATTGCGTCCAAATTTAATGCGACTCAGTAATACTACCAGCAACTTGGAAGCCATACCTACGTGAAGTTATTCAAAGCCATGCCAAATATTGCACAGGAAACCAGGCGCCTCCATGGCAGTCACATTCGTTAATATGCATGATTAAGTTTGCGTTAGGATTTACTGACTGAAACCATTTACTTTCTCGCAGCACAGTAAGGGTCACACATTCAAAAAGGGCCCATCGGGGCGCACTAGATGAAGTTTCGCTCAGCAACCGATAAATCGGGATTTGTAGTAATTAGTGGAACGTGGAAAGCCCACCGAAAATTCTCCTCCCCCCTTTTCGCAGGTGACCGCAAAAAGGGATTCACCGCACGATCGCGCTGAGGATGAAGCCTTCCGGTAAAATTTATGAAAATGATACCGAAACCCCGGATCGAGTGTATTGCAAATGCGGGCGTTGCAGTCGCGGGGTGCGATGGTAACAGGATAATATTTTAGAAATTAGAGACCCAACAGCGGTCCAGCGTAATGGGGGGAAACTGGGGAGCTGTAATTATGCCCGATTATACAGCCCGGGTCCGACTTACAACAGTAACGAGCATTATTTATGAAATCCGCGCACACGAACCAACCCATGAAGAGATTATCAATTTGTTTCGTACGCACTCTTGGTCAACGAATCCGGCCATATTTCACCGGATATTTATCGGAATTAATTATTCAACATGCTCGCGATAGATGGAATCCTGTATCTCGGTCGGTCCGCTTCATACGGCTGGCTTTGAATGGTTGATCATCTGTACCAATTCAACCGCTGAAATGTATCCTGAAATGAACAATAATAATGGTAACGTGGTGCTGTCGCGCGTGCATTTTGCAGCGGACGTGCTCGTCGATGGGATGAAACGATTGCTGTGGGTGTTTCCAAACCCATAAAGCTCTCTCCAAAAAAGCTCAATACTTCAACGAACCGGTTCGAATTCATCGATAAACATATCAATTAGGCGTAAGTGCTGATGAATGGCAAACATTTGAAAACGGGGAAAACTGGAACTAGATTGGGTGTTTTAGTTTACGGGAAATAATATCGTTACCAGTACTGTGTTTGAGTCAATTGTGAAGTAATGCATTCAAATGGGTAGAAAATATAATTTGTCCAGAACAAAAGAGAGATTGCTTTAATGTTCATTTTAGCAGCATTTTGTTCACCTTAGAAAAGCTCATTATTTATTTATTTACTGCTGAACGAAATCTCGATTGTGGACGTCGAAATCCCAAGCTTTATATTATAAACCGGGATCTTGTCAAACTTTATCTTTTTTGTTTGACTACCTCTTCTTAATGTACTTTTTCCACTTTCTCAAAAGATCCGCATAGAATTCGGCATTATTCTTCTTCTTTTTGGCCCGCTCACAGTTGAGCACGTCGTGCTGACATGGCCAGGTCACCAATCCGTTTTCAGAAAACTTGGTCCAAGGCTGCATTCCTCCACCTCCGGCTGCACCCGATCTCCAACAGGTCTTGCTCTGCGCCTCATGCCGAACGGGTCACTGGCGAGCACCTTCCTGGTGGGGCATGAGTCCGGCATCTTCATCACGTGCCCCAGCCATCGTATCCTTCCGGCCTTAGCCACCGTTAGGATGTCTGCTCCGCCAAACAGCTCAGCTAGCTCGTGGTTCATTCTCCTTCTCCACACTCCCTGCTCAAAGATACCGCCAAAGATAGTCCGTAGCACCCGCCGCTCGGAAATGGCGAGAGCGTTGGCGTCCTCCGCCCGTATTGTCCATGACTCATGGCCATAGAGGACTACCGGACGTATCAGTGTGCGGTATATCGTGCATTTCGGGTGTTGCTGGAGCCTTCTGGATCCCAGAAGTTTGTGGAGCCCGTAGTATGCACGATTTCCCTGAACAATGCGCCTTCGGATTTCGCTGCTTACGTTGTTGTCCGAAGTTACGATCGTGCCAAGGTAGCAGAACTCCTCTACCACCTTCCGAGTCGGGTTCTATCACGATCAGAGCCCCCGGCAAGCAGGTACTTTGTCTTCGTCGCATTGATCCTCAATCCAATCCTAGCGGCCTCGCGTTTCAGTCGGGTGTACGCCTCGCACACCGCCGCAGATGTCCGTCCGATGATGTCGATATCATCCGCGAAGCCTAGGAATTGGAGAGATCGGTACAGGATCACTACAGTATTCGGCATTCTGGTCCATTGATTTTCGCTGGAATTACTTAGTCTACCTCAATCATTCCACTAGAGTCAGTAATTCGCAGGGGTTTCTTGTAAAACTACAGTGTTTTAACTATTTCAAAATTCTTGTGGAGTTGAACTGAATAATACAAAGGGAGATGCGAAAACGAATAAATTAATCTTGCAATAGTTAGTAATAGTGCAATAAGAGCAAAGTTTTTAGACAGCCGGAACAAATTCTAGTTTAACTCGAAAAGATTTCAGAAATAATTACTACGAATGCTCCAAAGCAGAAATCCTTATGCTGTTTTAGATACTTAAACAAAAAATAACTTGAAAAGAATACAATCTTTGGTAGGTATTCTCTCGTTTGATACTGAAACAACTATTTGTTAATGTTATTTGCTTATTATATGACGCTAAGGGCCAATTACTTCAAGATTATCGGGTCATCAACTGTTTTGAATTTTCCGAAAATCTTTTATGGTCTTATTGCTAAATCATTTGATAATTTGTGGAAGAACAATAAAAAACCTGTAAGAAAGGTTATCTGAATTAAAACTGCGAGAGTTAAATACATTTTTCTTTATAATAAATTAAGTAAACAAGTACAAATAGTTTACTGTTCCTGCAATTTAACTGAGAACATGACTCAAGTTGAATGAGTAAATAATGGAGATTATTCCTCATTTGAAGCACGGCGCAATTTTTCGCCCAAAACAAACTCTTCTCCATCAGCTAAACGCTGTAAGAACTGTCCACTGGAAAATCTTTTAATCAATTTATTACGATCACGTTCCGGGGCAGCTGGTGAAAAGTTTCCATCGCCACGCACCAGCTGGCACGTTGGGAGAAGATTATTTTAAAAAATAAAAGCAACATTCCTGCCCGTACAAGTCACGCAGACAACGTCTTCGTCTGCTGCAGACAGGACATGGCCGGCACGGTTGGTTGGAAGCACGTGGATTCCAAAAAAAAAAGCTCCCCCCGTAATCGAACCAGAAGAGAAGGCGAAAGATCAAGCTGCTGAAATTCATCATTCCCGTTGCGAAAAGGGTTCATCGTTGGTGGCGCGCGTTTCGTACGAAAGCCAAACTCCCGAAGAAGCCCCGCAGAACCCCTTAACCGAATGAAGGGAATAAATCAATTACAAATATTTATCTTTTCCAACCAAACGCATAGATGCCGATACGGGGGCGGCATCGGGGACGGAAAGAAAACCAGCACCAAACGGTGTTGAGCAAAAGCTCGACGCTCAACTACCCTTCGACGGGCTGAGGCTGATTTATCTTTCCATGGCCAGCATGGGTCGGGATTTCAAACGGATCTCCACACGAAACAACGAAAAACGTAACGTAAACAGAACTAAAACAAAGCAACACTCGGGAAAGAAACATAACCAAAACTAGACGTAACAGCAGGATCCACCAGCACTCGAGAACTTTGGCATGTCCGATCGAGCGATGCTGGTATGTTGAGCTGTCCAGATTTGTGTTGCCCTTACCCGTCCATTCCTTTGCCGTCCGCACAAAGCACGCACTTGTTGTTGGTTTGATTGTGTTGAATTGTCGTAATCCACCAGCGGCGAATAGGGCGAACGGCGCGCGGTAAAAAGTCTGGCCAACGAATGAAAGGCGATATAGAGCTGTCAAAGTTTTGGCCTGGGACGAACGTCCACGTCGTACGTACGCTGCTGCTTGGCTGCCGATGGCACGACTGGCAGCACGTGGCTCTTACAGTCAATTAATGCGCTCGCTTTCACGGACAGGATCGATGTCAGTCGAGCGGAGAGATAAATAGAAATACAATGCAAGGCGATGGCATTGTTCCTCGCCAGCATATCGCCGTACGTGATGGGTTTATCGAGTGTGTGTGCTTTCGCTGTGTGCTGGTTGAAAGTTTGGTTTTCAAGTTTTTGTTATTGTTAATACAGATCAAACCAGCCAACCTGCTGCTTGCCATTTGAGAGGATGGATTTTCATTTCCTGAAGAAAATGTATTCGTTCGACGGTGGTTGCAAATTGCAGTACTACAACACGCTAATGAAAGATTATCTTCCAATGACTGAATGCGGCGCTTAGTCGCCATGACGCACAGTTCTAACTAAAAGGCATATTGCTTTGCTTTTTTTGTCACACAGCCACAGCACAGCAATTGCGTATTTAAAAGTTAAGAGCCTCGGTCTACACGTGTAGCCGGTTGCCTGGAAGAAGGGTTTTGGATAATATAATGCTAGACCCCAGGTAAAAAGAATTCCGAAAATTTGGAAAAAATACAGAAGATACATAGTCGTAAATTACTCGCCCAAAATAAATATCAAATCAGTCAGATTCATAGAATCGGAAAAATAAGCAATCAAACCCGGATTGGCTACCCCTGTAGCCGGTTGCTTGGGACGGGGTTAAACCATTTCAAAATGGAACACAAAAGATTCACGGCATAAACTTATCATGATTCTAGAGAAAACACATATATTTTTGATTTGATAATCTCCAACAACTCGTCATATTTATTTCTGATGTGAGTGAATCATAGAGAAACAAACCAACTGAATTCCAAGACAGCTTTTACCTGTTTGGTTTGTCTGTCAACAAGGGCAGTTTGAAGTTACCTTGAATCATTCCACCATGGAAAAAAATCCACCCAAAAGTGCATAATCAAATCGGGAGTTTATTAAGTGCAAGTAAAACTCGGAAAAATTCATGTTTGATCCATAATTTAGTGCAAGTAAAACTCGGAAAAATTCATGTTTGATCCATAATAGTGATGAAAACTATAAAAGGCACTTTATTGCGAAAATTTTGTGATGTGATGAAACAAATATTAATTTATTTTCTTAAATATATTTAGGAAAAATATGGTGTCAAATTAAAAACAGTTAATCATACAATCGGCTCTGAGTTGTATCAATTTATGAATAGTTATTTAAACTAGAAAAATTGGTTTAGTTTTGCAATCGATCCGAACATTGCATTGATATTAAATTACGCATTTAACAGTTAACCGCTAAAGCATTTAATGCTGGTCCGGTTGCCTGGAATATTATGTTTTTAGGGTCGCCATTGATCGGGTTGAAAAATCCTATGGGTTTTCATAAATACACCATGGTCAGTGAGGTAGTCCAATATTGCATACATAATATGTATTTGATAATATTTTTAAAAGTACTGTAATTTTTATAAAGCGCTTTAAATGTTATGGTAAATTGTAACTGTATTGTATTGCATTATCACTATCATATTGTTGCAGCGAATATAAAAGAAGAAGATATAATTTAAATGCAGTTTTATCATCCATATTGACAGAATAGTATGACAGATTACTTTTATGCTTTTGTAATCATTAACGAAAATATTTTTGGTTTTTATTTTCATTAGAACAGCCAAACCGTATCGATACGAAAACAAATTAACATGTTAAAAAACATTTATTTAGTACAGCAATGCAATGAACTTGATTAATGAACAAGCGTTGCTGAAACTGCTTATTTCTTTATAGTTTTCATTTGTTTATTAAACAACCCTTCTTTTTGAGCGAATTAATTTGATTTTTTTTCAAAAATGGAAATGATTCGTCCCAATTTCAGAATTATAGATAAATGTTTTACAGGTTTACTAGTTCAAACTAGTTCAATAGCTTCACTTTGATACTATAAAATGCACATTTACTTCATATTCTTTTGAAATTAAAATATTTTCCCTCTCTATAATTATTCCCTTCACTTATAAATACGAATAATATCAAATAATTGCTTCCATGCTGCTATGTTTAAATGCAATATCAATCTTCACCAGAAGGCCTATGGTAAAATAAATTTCTATTCAAAACTACCTCACCGTAACATCGTCCTGCAACACAACGGGTTTAAATATAAGTTAAGTTTCAACAGCAGCACACAGCAACATCATGTCCATGTGGCACAAAGCCTCCTGATCTGCCGCCTGCTATTGTGTTCGAATTTATTGCCTACTTCAATGCGTGCTATACATTGGCCATCAGCAAGCAAAGGTACGAAAAGCTATCCGAAACGCACTCGTACGTGATGCGACTGGGTGTGATTTATCGCTCACCGGAGTGTAAACATACGAAATATCAGTCTAACCCGGTCAGTCATTTCATGCTTCAAAAGACGATGGCTACTGCGCTGCTACCAAACCCATCATAACGGGCTGCCAACAAAGCGGAGTGCATTAACGTTGCCGATTGATGCAAAATGTATCCAAGTGTCCATCGATACAACCGCTTACCGTACGCGTTTGCCGACACTCGTATTATGATCAACTCGTGTCAACGAAATGTCCAGACTGCACAGTGCTAGCCGTGCATGAATTTCTATTTAATTTGCCGCCCCGCTGCAAGCAAACTGTGTGTCCGGGGGGGAGGGGGGTAGGTCGGAAACATAATCTCATCATCAGCATCGTCGCCGGTGTCGTTGGGACATCCTCGCATTTCGATCGTACCCGGGGCACGACGACATATTAGACGTGTCACTTTCCATACTCTCGAACGCCTTTTGCACCAGTCAATCGACTGTCGAGTCGGCTGCCGGGCTGCATAATCACATCATCCAGCATCGCAGACGTCAGAGCTGGCTAGAGTAATTCCAGAAGAACTTAGGTGACACTCACCGGCACCAAGCGTCTGGTTTTGCAATTTTGCATACATCGCCCGCAATGCGGAAAAATATGTAAAGAATACGAATGCTAAGGTAGCCATAAATTCTACCACATTTCACCTTTCAGCTGAATGCCCCCCAATGACGCCACGGCCAGCCATCCTCGGTGCTCGCATCGTAACGAAATGTGATAGAAACGCATTCTCGATTCTTTGGCACAACAATGTGGGAGCGTAGAAGGATCGCTAAAGAATTCTCCCCTTATTCCCTTAACTGGCCTTATTGTGTTTGGCATGTCTTATCCTGCCAACAGCAATCCCGGTTCCCGGTAACGCTTTCGGACTTTGGCCACTTTTGTCAGCAAAAATCTCGTGCCTTCGCTATCTATGTGGCACGTAATAGTGTCGGGAGGTTTTATAAAAAAAAATATATACTACCACTTGCATTCAAGTCCGTTCGGACGTTTCTCGCTGGCCACAGCACACACACTCACTCCGTACAGCACAACAAAAGCCAGCAAATATGAACCTGATTCGTTGTGTGGTCAGAGCGTACAGGACGTGCCGTCCATGTTCAAATTTCGGCCATCCTGCCCCTCCCCTCCCTGGCGGACGACGGCTGACAAACTGACTGACCGACGGCGTTGGGTTTCGGATCCACACAGGATGCACTGTGTTTGCGCTCGGAGGACGTAAACAACGCAACCTTTGGTCTCGTGCGAGAGTGACTTCTGCGTTTCCGTTTTGTTGGAAGTCAGCCACCAAGTATGGATGCAAGACCTCACCGACGGGACATGTGAACGTCAGATAAAATGTATCACTTACAGCCGGTAGTCCCGTTTTCAAAGCGTCCGTCAACCATTAGCCGTAATATAATAATTCCACTATTATTCCAGTCTGTGGCTCTTTCCGTCATTCGTTGGACATGCAAGGGATGCGATCTTTTGTCGACTCGGAGGTATAAGTTACATTTTATATGCATAAAGCACATGCACATTATAGGGGTTTTGGGTTAATTTTTGGGAAACTTTTTTAAACCCATTCCATCCCAGGGGGACGAAATCTAAATCCAAATAGCACAAAACTTTGTAGTTCTTCTGGAAATTACATAAAACCGGGCTCTGGAACATTATTGTCACTTGGTCATCTTTAGAACTCGAGATACCTGAAGAATTTCGAGTACTATACAGAATACCTGCTTTCTTATTTTCTTCGAAATTCACATATAATCAATGTTGAATTCGTCAAAACTCGATATGATATGAATTTTTACTTAATTTTTACATAAATTCAGCCTTCAAAAAACACTATAATACTGTAATGTAATGTAACAAGCTAAAGTTTCAGTGCTTGTGGGACAAAAATGTTTATTAAAAGTAGTGAGCAGAGTTTAATTTATAATAACGAAATATGCGTTGATATTTTTCTAATTAAAGCCATAAATCTTATAAACTATCTACATTATAACATTTTAAGGGGGGTATTTACTGTTCTCATTCAAGGGTTGCACCTTATCCTGGGGAAACTCAGTAAGAATAATTGAATTATTTGTAGGGCATTCTTTAAATAAAAAGTGTATTATTCAAGTTTCATGCGGATAAATGAATTTTCTTTTGTTTTGCCATTATTAACTTCTCCTATCTTATGTTCTTATCGTCTTCTTAAATTTTTATCTTATTTTTTAATAAATATTTATTTATTACTTTTATTAATTAGTTTTTAAGGTTTTTTTTATTTCGTCTAAACTTAAAGACATTGTAAAATATTCGTACACATGTTCCGACATAGTACTGCTAATACTACTCATATCACTAAAATATAAATAAAAAAGTGATAAGGCTTCAAATGAAAAGAATTCAATATTCAATCTTCAATCAACCTGTACAAAAACTGATTGTGCGAAAGAAGAAATAGTAAAAGGCGTTTTATAACATTGCATTGTTAGGTGCAACAAGGTTGCCCTTAATGGGAGCAAAACATTAATCTAATTCTACACTTATCTAGAACACACATTATAGAGGACCATTTGAGATGCCTCTATAATTCCTATACACTAGTATTCCCTAAAGAAAGTGTTCCTAGACTAAGTGTTTTCATGTTTTATACACTAACGATATATAAAAGGTGCTGCGACGAAATGTTCGACGTCCCTGGTGTTGTGACATCCCTGGCGCGGTGACGGGCGACAGAATGAAACGATCGCAACGTCAGGGACAGGCAGAACTAACCGAACACGTGAACAAGAAGGATCAAGTAAAAGCTAGGAAGTGAGGAAATAGTTAAGAAGAGGGACGAAAAGTAAGTAAGAAAATATGATAAGGAAACAAAATTGGATTGAAAGAGAAACTAATACTGAAACTTAGCTTCAGAACCTCCCTGTGAATAAAATATAGGTTATATGAGAATTCCCCACAACAAAAGGTATTAGCATGCACTAATTTTCGCGGTTTGTAATTTTTGTTTAAATTTTTGTGTAAGCGATGCCTTTGTCAGTCTGTCTCAAGCCCGTTCACAATAACACAATTGTTCTACTACGGATAAAACAAGTTCATGGAAAAGGTCATACAGTCCAAGTAAATTGAGTTACAATTATGTTAACGAATACAAAACAAAAAGCAAAAGTCTCAAGAATTCTACCATGAAGTCCTTAACGGTATGTTTTCATGCGGTAATTAGCAATTAAATTTACAATTTTTTTCCATTTCTCCAGCATCCTAGTTCGCCAACTTATTTTCCTTCAAAAATAACGCAACTTTTTCTTGATAAAGTTGTTTCAATGGATTGCAAGAAAAACGTACCTTTAACATTTTTATTTCAGTACACCAAAAACGTATATAAAAAAAAACAATCAGCTGAGCACGAAATGAGAAGTTTTACATTCGCACGCAAAACTAAAGTACAAACTGACCCCGTTCCTGCTTATCTTATCGCTACAAAACACGTTCTCACTCCTGGGCCGGTGTGCAATCACGGGCAAAGCTGCCGGCTGCGGTATTACAGCATCGTAAAAGCTGCTCATTAATGCCACCACCTTCAGCAGCGTGGTGATGCTGCTGCTCGTGGCATTTGTTTGTGCATAAACAAACAAAACTGTGAACCGAGAGCCGTCCCAATGACCGCCGCACGCTAATTACCAAGCGATTCTAACAGGTTGGTGCAGGGACAAACTTTTCCAGCACAACTTTTTGCCCTTTCAGCGCACTGCTCATCGGGCTTCGTTTTACGCGCATTACGTTGTGGGGTGGAGCTGAGTGCTGGTAGTTTTATAATCCTAGAAACCGGGAACTGCAAACCGTGGGCCCGCTGACAAGTTGTCCAAAAACAGTTCTGTTTGTAAAGCTGGCAATTTCTCTGCCAGTTTTCCTTTGTTTGTTTGGAGATGCGCTGAGCGATTAGCAACCGTGTCAGGGAAGGATAAACAGCAAGGTCGCTAATTTTAAGAGAACAACCTGTACTTATATTATTTCCGAAGTACCTAAACATCACTTACAGTGGGATTTCTCTTGCTACAAAGAAGCATATTATTTTCTGTACAATCAATTTCATTACCATCGTCATAATTTTGCACATTTCGTCACCCTCACGAACCATTCTACCCAACCAGGGTGTGCTAATTTATTTACCCGTGGCTTTATGCCGCAAACAATCGTCATTCCGCTGCTTGGCGATTTGATGGTAAATATTAGATTAGACGCAGACTAAAGGCGCAAATTATTCGTTACATACTGATGCTGCTTTGCCACTTAACAGAAAGATAGAGAGAGGGAGAGAGGGATAGGCAATCTCAGACAAAAGGTCCGATTCAGCCATATTCTGCTACGCAAAATTCGATTCCGGGTGCGATTCTTGGGAGAATAGAAAATAGGAACAATTGAAACGATGCCACGCACGTTCCATTTTATGCTACGCGGTTCATCATTATTTAGGTTTTCCATTTTCTTCTTACACGGCGTGTAAATCATCACCACCGCGTGCTCGTTCGGTACGTCATCGTCCTGATCCTGTTTAATCTAGGTTCCCACACACTTACTCACACCCACTCGAGAGTAATGAGCTTTCCTAATAACTGAACTGCGGCCCCGGCTGTACGCTTGCACGCACCCACCCTGTCGTCCTTGCAAAACCGGTGCGGGAATGGGAAGATTTATGAGATTTTTCACTCACACCGTGCGTCCACATCGGTCGGTATGAAATGACGCGTTCTACACGATCGAAGCGTACACGATGATCTCTGAGTGTGGATGTGTGTATGCGCACGTTTTTTATATTAAATCGCTTTCTCTCGCTTTCGTCTTTCGAGAGGCTACATCGGCATGAGCTTCCTTCTTGGCGTCAGGTACTGGGCGTCTCCACCAAAAACATCCACAATTCGGTTCCTTCCTTGCAGGACAAATCATCCTTATTGGGGATAATTTTGAACCACGCGTGTTTTGTTCGTGTTTTGTACGTTTCGTACCTCCGTCATAAGATGATAGTAAATTAGGTAATTTGCCATGGTAATCACATTCTCACCAACCGTCGTATGCCACACAGTCGAATGGCTGGACGAAGGACGAACAATAGCAAGAAGAGCCCCATTTTTATTTTATTATTTCCACCTGAAATTAATGTGTTTGAAGTACATCAATAGAAATATTTGCTGAAACTTATCTAGGCAATAAATTAATAAAGTGGATTATTTAGTTCCTCAGCGATCACCTACCTAGACAAGGGTTTTTTTAAAGACAAAGCATTATGATAATCAAACATGGAGGCGAACTATATGAATTAAAATAACATAATATAAAATAATCTTTTTTCGAATGGGACATTGAGAAAGTCGTGGGAGCCATCATCAAACATTTTTCAAAATTGTACAAAAATATACTAACGTTAAAGGGCATTCCACAGCAAATTGCATCACACAAAAAACGCCCTAGAAAATTATGCATTAGGGGATTCCCCTTGAAATTTTAAATGAAAATAGTTAAAAGTGTTTTGTTTACATTTTTCTATTGATGAAAGTTTTCTGAAACTTCAAAAACAACACGAGTGCCCTACGATCTTCTTATACGATCGAGTTTTGTGCCACTATTGATTTTTTTTCCTTCAGTGATACGAAGCCAAGTTGCTTGAGCTTTCGGTTTGAAGGACATGGAACTCCCAAAAACCATCCTATGTAATCAGTTCAATAAATAATAATAGGCTAGTATGAAACAGACACTACGGAAGTAGTCCAAACAGGTCAAATCTTAAGCGGACATGAAGAAAAAGTTAGTTTAAATACAGAAGAAACTGAAGCCAGATGATGTACAGAACCTAATAAGTGGTGCCCTAATCGTAAGGTGCGATAGAATGGTTATGGTAATGAAGTTAATCAAAACGAATATGCCAAAACCTTACTAAAAGAGTATATTTTATTATCTTAAAATTTGGAAAGGATCGAAAAATTAGGTAATTTTATCCAACGTTTTCTCCATGATGCAAAGTGATGCTGGACACCCTTTGTTTGAACATCCAAATATTTTCGTCCTTAGTTGGAGTTTCGTCCTTAACATGGATTTTAACGATCATTAGTTTACGTAAATATACGAGCAAATCAATCAAAACGTTTCTTTTGTTTGTATAGTTGCATATCATTGTAGTTTATATTTTATATTTTGAATCTCATTCTGCAATATTTTGGCTCTAGACTGCAGTTAGATTGCAACACCAGCTATAGAGGATTTCAATTAAATTAAAATTCAATTCAATCCCTCAACATATCTCATAAACGAATCAGGCATAAACAATCAATCAAAAATTTAATTTTAAATTAAGTTTATTAAAACTTAAATGAGATGATTTGTTCGTTAACCCAAAAACTACTCCAACCTGATCCACATCACCCAAAGTTTGAAAACCCTCTGGAACCCTTCCTTTTCCAACGTTTTCCCACCACATCACGCATAGAATGCGTGTGGGAGTTCCAAATCTTTCCAACATTACATTTCCATCCAGACGCGCTATAAATATACTACCGTCTGCAGCTCACAGCGTCGAAAGTCCCGACGTACCTTCGATACCATTATTTTTACCTCCCAAAAAAAGACCTTCCCCGAAGCTGGTATTATTCCATCAGCCATAACCGTAATTTGTACCGGGAAATTTTCTACTTCATTGCTTCACGTTTTTTGTTTCTCCCTCAGTCCCATTTATAACTTTGCCATTTCTATTTCCTCTCCGCAGAAAGCATCAACAGCTTGCACGGGTAAAATAATGACCTATCATGCCGCATCAGTATTGCTTACAATTTACCTCACCTTCGCCGCCTGCCCGTACGACCGGTTTGGGATCGGACCGTGCGTCCTTGCCATACCGACCAATGCCGAACCGCCGAAGGAAATAGTCTACCGTAAGTATGCGAGCGTGTGCTGGGTGTTCGGTGGCGAGTGTGGTTTTGGTGCTTCAGCTCCGGAAGCCTGAAGATGATATATTTTCTTTCTTCTGCCCTTGCCTTCCCCCAGCCAAATGTACCGGACCGGGTGAACCGGGTCAGTGCCAAACGTTCGACTATCGGTATCGCTTCGAGCAGACGATCAACAACTGTACGCAGTTCATCTGGGGCGGATGCGGTGGCAATCTGCAGAACAATTTCGAAACGTACGAACAGTGCATGCAGCAGTGTGCTAATGAAACACGTGAGTCAAACGATGGGCCATGGATTAGACGCCATGCCGGGCGGCATCCCGTAGAGAAAGTATTCGGCTTACTTCAAAAGCTCGCTTTAACCACAATCGAAGCAAGCCGAAACGAAATGTACAAAACGGGGCGGACGAGATAGTGCAAGAACGCTCGCATCATTTGATCGATTCTGTGAGGCGATTCTAATCGAACGTTCCTTTCTTGCACCTCCTGTCCAACAGAGACGCCCCAACCACCGGTACCGCTGACGACCACCGTCGATCCGTACTCATCGAGCGTACGCACCCAAACACAGGAGGCATGGTCGCTGCATTCGTCCAGCAGTACGCTGGCCCCGGTGCCGGACGAAATGCGTGGCTCCGAGCTAACGTTCAAGGAGACGGGCTACGAGAAAACGTTCATGTTTGCCAAAAACAACACCTTCATACAGATGGACGGCGAAACCATACAGACGTTTCAGCTCAGGTAAGGCGGCATCGCCGGGTGGCGGAATGTTGATCTGCTCAGGCAGGAAGCTCGCCCAGCAAAGGCAGGATTACTTTATTGAGTGTTTGGAATTGTGTGAGATGAAAGCGGTGCTATTTCATTATTGATCCGCTGGCTCGAAGTATTTTGTGCAATAATGGTGGAATATGTTGGCAAGGATGCCAGGGCTTGGAAATTAATCTACACACCACAGTTTTGCTGTAGAAGGTATTAAATAAGCTGCTAATGAATTGAATTGAGAATTGCCTTTATATGGAACGATTTGTTGTGAGCATTGCATACTTTTAGGAGTAGAAAAAACTCTTACATTGCGAAGGCTTGTTATTTGCTACTGTGCTATAAGGACAGAGTTTGTAAATTTTATGGCATATTATGGCATCAATTGATAGAGTGTATTAGTAGTCCTCAACTCTATTGCAGCGTGCTACCCCACGGGGATTCGAGTGCAATTATGTTTATACGATGATGATATAGAGTCTATTTAACTAATTTGTTCTTAATCCTGTTGCGGGCAAATAAAAAAAGATCCTGTTCCTAGCAACTTGAGCTGCGTTAGTGACCCACAATGTAAAAGGCGAATATAGGTAGTACCCGAGATACACTATTATAGCAGACCGCTATAATCTACGTATCTTACATACGGGTACACTATATTTTATACTTGATAGCTTTAAAGTAGAGTTTCTGCTCTGTTTGTCTAGCAATTTTGATGACTTTTTATATGAAACATTGAAGAAACATCAAATAAATTTTTAGCAACGCATTAGAAGGCCTTAAAAACTTATAAATTTTGATCTCTAACTGTTAGGTTTAAATAAAAGGTACCGTGTACATCGGCGACTATCTACAGTCGACCTTTGCTGCACCAGCAAATTGGCATGTTTCTCAGTCAAAAGAAATCTCATTCAATTTAACTTTTCTTAAAGTTTTTCATTTTTTAAAACTCATATTACAAAAAAAAAACATCCATGGACAATAGTTCGCTTTAGCAAAAACAAATTTCTAAAAAATCACAAAAAAATGTGCTGCATTTGTTTAGTCGTTCCACCAAATAGTCAAAGGAATAAGTCAAGCAAAAGTCAAAGTCTTGATATTATTGTTTGTAATATTTGGCAGCCTCTTTTTTGGTTTTAATGACTTCAAAGGTTTGTTTTGAAGTAACAAGGGTTTTGATTGTTTGTGAGCCAATTTTCTCTCAGCATCCCCGTTACGCCCACTTTGAGGTCCTGTAGGATGTTGAGTGAGGTCCCATTACGAAAAACTTTGTTGTCATTATTCTTCAAAGATTCTCGCTATTGTCACAATCCAAATAACTAGCTGACCATTCATGAACGGTGATTTCTTTTGACTGCATGCCCATGCTTTTGGTTGACGCGATGCATGAATTTTGGCGTTATTCTCCTAGAAAATAGCCAAATCCAGGAGGAGAAGCTTCCAGGAGTTCACAGTAATTCTTTGAAATCATTCGTGTGGATATCCAGCATATGACATTATTAGATTAAAAATATTTGAAAATATTTCTTTTAATATTTTATGTAATTATTTATTTAGATTTTTTTAATTCGAACCTTGCCAATGCATCCAATCCCTAAATTATAAACCATCCAATGTAGCACCTGTTACGTGTATGCAAATTTCTTCCTCACGTTTATCTAGCTTGCTTCTAATGGAAGATACAAAAAAGAACTATTACATCCTTCAGATGGCTTGCTTCATCCACTGGATGCCGGCAGCACAAACCGTCACATCCTGTTTGGCGGGAAAACATCATCCCTACTTGGGCCTGTGTACTTGACGTTACTTGCCTTTCCATTCAATCTTCCGCCATCGGATTATCACAAAAAAAAATAGGAAAACAAACGATCATACGACATAGGAAAACAAAGAGCCCAACAAGGAAATTCTTACCAGCTTTCCCATCCTCCTTTTGCATTCCCACACCCATCCTGCACACTTATTGTGCTTAATTAATTTTTTTCCCTTCCTTCGCGCCCGACTTCCAGACTCTGCCGTGAGATATCGTTCCAGTTTCGGACGCGATTGCCGCATGGGCTGCTTGTGTATCACAACGTCAAGACGCCCACCGGTGTGAAGCTCGATCCGTACGCGCTGTACGTTATCGTGGAGAAGGGCCAGCTCAAGGTGGTGCACGTGTTCGGCAACCATTCGACCAGTGTCACCGTCGGCGAGGGTCTTAACCGGGACGAGTGGCACAGCGTTATGGTAAGCAATTGGGTGGAAGAAAGTTGCAACATATATCGAAAAAAATATATATAAGTACCAACCTGTCATACAACTGCTTCATCATCATCATCATCATCATCATCATCATCATCATTTTGGTGGCAGTCTTCAGCATACATCTGACTTCACTGCCCAATAGAAGCTCAGTGAAGCAAATTTGAGACACAATAGCCTGATTTGATTCGATCCATCCACCTCCACGAACCAGTATAGAAGTGAAAGAACCATAAATAGATTCTAGTCTGATCCGTAAGGATGTTGTGCTGCCTAATCTCTACAAAAGACTCGCTTTCACCTGTTTTGCTGGTTAAATCTTTAGGTACGTCAAAAATTTAGCCAACAACATCATCCAGTCCGAACGATAGAGGAAGCATCGGAAGTGAATTCGATGTGCCCCATTGCCAAACAGAATGAGAACCTCGGTATTATCCTGTTTTCTTTATTTTTTTTGCGTTAGCAACTATTCGTCTTGTCAGGCAACAAAACTATAGAGGATCCATCATGTAGGATTCAGTGGGATCATACCGTGTGAGAGAAACATATGTAATTTATACCACTAGCACAGCCACACACCATCCTCTTCATCATCATCATCATCAACCGGTATCAGATCACTAACGAGGCGGAATCGAGCTGCAAGAAGTAGGAGAATAATAATTTTCCACTGAAGTAAGAGTACAGCCACATTGGAAGGGAAATGTGTTTTTGATTGGATTTGAAGCACAACTATTTTGAATGATTTGTTAAAACCCTGCTACACCTTTCTCGGTTTTAAAAAGTTTGTTAGTTTTGTAGCAAATGAAACCTGTACAGGCAGTCCCCGAGATACGCGGATCCTCTTATAAGCAGATTCGGCGCGCATACGCGGTTTTTGGAAATTTGACAGATGAGCCAGTTTATAGCACAAAATCTAATCAAAAAGGTGCAAAATTGGTGTAAAATCCTTTTTTTTGTCGTATAAAACATTTCTTCTAACTTATTTTAATGTAATCTTTCGCCACGCTCTGGTGGACTGGTCACGTCATGAAAATGACACCGGACGCCACATGGCGAGAGTGCCTGTTGTAGGACCGGATTCATTCGTCTAGAAAGGATTACTCTCCGGTTCCATCACTGGAGGTGGTCTGTTAACAAGCGACAAATCTGAGATGACTGATGTCTGGTTATTTACAGTCGGTCTATTATTCAATTTTTATCATCATCCATAAAGTAATTGGATTATATACAAAATTTTGCAAAAAAAAAACCTAAGCAACCATCTCTCGTCGCACCTAACAAACTTTAGTATTCTGAGTGCACTAAATAATAGGATCTCATTGATTAATGAACACAACGTTGAAAATCATTCACAATTCAACGATCAGGCGGTCGCCTAGGGCCTCGCCTTGTTGAGGGCCCCAAAAAATTTGTGCCGATCGTGCGATGTTTGGAAATTTAACAGTTCTGAAATTTAACAGTAACAAAATCAATTGTTCTAAAATCCATACGGTTGGAGATCCTCACCGCGAAATCGTTGATCTAAACTAAGGCCTAAGGATCTAAAAATCGCCTGATTCAGTGAATAAATTAATAATAGCTATAATAGCGTATCTCGGGGACTGCCTGTACCTGTCTGTAGGTTTCTAACTATGCGATTTAAAACTGAAGCCACCTGCAAAATAGTTGATACACCGACTACATCTACTAAAGCTCCCACGGAAGCTCCCAACCAAGGGCAAGGGTCGAACTTCCTCCAAAACCGCACTGACACTGAAAGGTGATAATGAAATTCCGGCTCCAGTAGTGGCAACCTGTCATCCATCCAGCCTGAAGCGGCTTCCTGTGGGTTTTGTGTGACCGTACATGGGACGAAACCACAGTTTCTCAAGCACTCCCAAGCAATAGCAGCATCCACCGTGGGATCGGGCTCGGGGGTTTGTGTGCGGATTTTTTTTTCGTTTGTTTCCTCACCCGCAAAGCTTTGAAGGTGAGAGGAAAAATACATCTCCCCAGACACACCGAACTCGTTGTCGTGTGGATACGTTTGCGTGCCATGTCTTGTTGGCCGTGTTGCTTTTTGCTTCAATCCAAAAAGGCATCCCTTATCATTCATCCATCACGAAAGGCGGACGAAAGTTGTTTTGCTGTTTACCAGACCAGCCTATTATGCTGCTGTGCCTCTGATACACCTACCTATAGCGAGCGTGCAGGCGAACACGTTCTGCGAAGGATTTAACTGTACGCGGAATTCGCATCCTTTCAGTCTCACTTGAGACAGACGCTTCACGTATGAGCGCGCTGGTTTGTTATGTGAAATATTGAAAGGCACAGACATTGAATGGGTATAGCGAGCAGCGTCGAGCATGTCGCTACATATACAAGTGGAAGGATGGACAAAAGTTATAGCGGTAAAAATAACACAATTTGAAGGATGTGTGCACTTTGAAACACACTGTGTGAAAAGAGTTTTCTTGTCCAGCAACTCTCTATTTATCTAAGTCTTACGGTACCGTAATGCGTGTGATAAGCAAACGCACGGTAAAGCATAATGATGAGCTATTCATGATGGTTGTAAAGAGGTAATTTCATCATTAAAATTACACGGCAAGGGGCAATTTGTGAAACAATTTCTGCATACGTTTTGTTTATGTTTTGTCAAAAAAAAACTCGCCTCAAAGTATGCAATACGTCATACAAAATGTTCCTAGCTTGTTAGCAAATGGAACGATTTCTTACTTCTTTCCCCAATCTAAACAAACTTCATGGAAAGGAAAGTGATCCGTCTGCGCTCGATCGCTAATGGCACCATAATGATGACGAAACCGGTACCCGTTGGATCTCTCCCGAAAAACACCTCAATCAAATCCGCATCATCACAACATCCCGGTTCCGCATCCAGCAGTGGTGAAGGGCACTCGTAATTAGCCGCGCACATTCGCCATCTTGCTGAAAGTTGTTTTCTTTTTAAGACTCTCACACTCTCGCCTCTCTTTTCCCTTTAACGCAGGTACGGATCGATGTGCACGGTGCCCGGCTGATAGCCCGTGTCGACAACAACAAGGAGGAGGTGTACCTAAAGGGATTAAATCACGAAACCAATTACGGCGTATCCATCAATCTGATGTCGGTTGTGCTGGTTGGTGGTGAGTAGTGCACGTTATGATTGCCGCGCCTTCAAAGTCACGCGAAAGAACTCTGGCGTCACATCAGAACTGTCTTCCCTGGCCGGAACAACGCGCCCGGGACGAGAGGGATGTGGTTGGGGGCCGGGATTTTGGTTGATTCTGACAGATTTCCAAACCGCGAAACCGATCGTTAAGGAAAATCGTTAAGCTGGAAGTTTCGGTTGCTTCGCCACATGCTGCATGACAGGCCGACAGGGAACGTTGACGGACGGACGTAGTAACCGACACATGAGTCGAGGATTATTTGCCTGCTGAATGAAACGTTCGTTAAAGTAGCTTATTTTCCTCCACACACACACATGGATGTATTATTTTTTTTCACGAAGGAAACCGCACATCACTGACGGTTAAATGAACTGACTGGATGTGGGTAGCATAATTATTTCATGCGAAGGTAAAACCGTTTTTCACTAACGCTAATGCATGTCGAGTGTGTCAATTCCAGTGGAATGCGTGGAAAGACTTACGAAACGAGTGATAAGGTTTTATACAGGAGAAAAACATTTTTAAATTTGGTATATTTTCCGATACAGTTCAATTCGGAGAAATAAATACAAGAATTTACTCTTGAGTGATGATGGATACATAAAAATGTTAATTTTTCATCCAGATTGCGTGAATCTAGGCGTTTTGAACTTGCTTCACATAGTATGCTATTTGCTTGACAAATCGCCCGAAGTTATGCATTTTGCATAGCAAATATTTTTTTGTATGGAATTGCTGTCAATCAGAGATTATCAGCTTCCAAGAAGACTGACATGCTTAAAAATACAGTACTTCCTCTGATCCACATCAGAGCTCGGATCAGATCACGAGCGTGTCGAGATCTCAACTGACCAGAGACTGACACTTGATAATCCACCACAAAGCGACGAAGCTTTAAAGTTTAAATTCTACTGAATAAATATACTCTTAGAGCATTTGGAAGACTGAAATAATGGAGCTGCAGAAGGACTGAATAGATAAATCGAATTTCTGTAAAACCATTAGCTGGACCTGCAGCCTAAGTTTTGCGCCGCTTTAAGCACACACTACCCCTCGCGCCGGTGAACTTTATTTTATTCAATGAACCGAAACCAAAACATCCGGTTCCCACCCTTACTCCATCTTACCGGAAACTTTCAAAAGAATACTTACACAAACTTTCCCAACAACAATTGATACAATGCAAATGAACTAACCACCGCTAGCCACTAGTTCGGTTGGGCAAAAACTTGCTCCTTGCTCTCCTTTCGAGAACACCACTCATCAACCCGGTGAGTAAAGATTTATGTGGCAACTCCCCTCAAAACAATACCAATTGAACCCATCGACAATCGCCTTTTCAATGAACCGTTTGGCGCACTGCATGGCGGAGCTCAGAATGACCGAAACTGTTACTTATTGTTTATGGCTTCCGACTTCTCACCTCACCGCAGCCAGCCATCGCATGTCGTCCTGCTACGTTCTCACCGTACGCCAAACAGTAAGCATAACTGGACCGTTGGACTAACTTTTCGATCTGGACCCCACATGTGTCCATTAAAATTAATTTTCTCTCAACCATATCTACCCGTCCCCCTCATACTGGACTCACTGGAGGAAAGTTTCTCAAGAGAGATTAGAATAAACTTCCGTCGTTCCAATAAAAACGTCACCAGACCTAGGTTTCGTACGCCGTAGCAACGCTATCGCGCTGGTCACATACCTGCTAACATGGTTTCCACTTCCACTTCCTCATTCCCTGGCATTCCCAATAACGAAGTTGACCTCACCGGACGCAAACGTACCGAGCACGTGCGAACAATCTCACACACACACACATGCCCATACACACAAACCATTGTTCAATATTGTGTTTGGCAACGATTAATTCAAATCATCACTTTGGCCACGCTGTGTACACGGGCACGACGGACGGCATTAGTTTAGTAGCATGCTAGCAGTTACCTCTGGGGAAAACTTCCGTGCTGGGTTAAATGCTGTTGAGTTCTTTCAGGGTAGCCAAAACTTTACGTTGTACCGTGAATGGCAGAGTACTTGCCTAATTGCCAGCAATGCAGCAACCCGCTTTTTTGTATTCAATTCTTATAGCCGTTGGGAAGCGTTCCAGGAAGTAGAATTCCTCGAAGTCTAATTAGTGACTTATATAACGTTCAAAATGAGTAAACATGTAGATAACCTTACGAAGAACGCGCAATACATACTTTTAGGCGTATTTGTGAAAATAAAACCCCTAAAGTTATGCAATTTTCAAGTCAAAATCAACTTTCTGTAGTGATAAAATCCTTTCTCGCTACTTTTATTATATCAAATCTGTAAATTAAATTCGAATGCATTCGATGCATTAAAGAAAACCTATGCTGCAACGTTCGAAAAAGAAATATGCTTCTAGACATATTTTTTGAAAATAAAACCCCTAAAGTTATGCAATTTGCTAGTCAAAATCAACTTTCTATAAATAGAGGTTCTATAGAGGTTATAAAATCCTCTCTCGCTACTTTTATTATATTAAATTTATAAATTTAAATTTTTTTTATTAAATTTATTAATTAAATTCGAATGTTTTCGATGCACTAAAGAAAACCTATGCTGCAACGTTCGAAGAAGACATTTGCTTCAAGACATATTTGTGAGAATAAAACTCCTAAAGTTATGCAATTTGCTAGTCAAAATCAACTTTCTGTAGTAATGAAATCCTCTCGCGGTACTTTTATTATAACAAATCTGGTAATTAAATTCGAATGCATATTCGATACACATGTTGCAATCAAAACGGAAATCACCGCTATCAAGGCATTAATTTAAGACAACCAATATAGCTTCGGCCTTAAAGCAGAGCCAATGTATCCATTTCCTGTTCCATGCTCCAGAGAGCAGAAGCAAGCCTGACATCGCGTAAACTCCCCCCCCATTCTCGAAACGCCCGGTTCCAGTTCCGAAAAGCCTTTAGCATGCTCGACAACCTTCAACGGCTCATCCATCTCGGCAGGAAAGCTTCCGCTTGTCCCCAATGTTGTCCCCCGCAACCCCAACCGGATAATCCTATCCCAAACACGGGTTTCCCCCGGGTTTCGTTTGGGCAAAAGGCCAACACGCGGGATTGAACCTCGTCTGTCTCGCACCGCTTGCAACCAGTACCAGACAAACAAGCAACAACAAAAAACACCTCCCTCACACCATCCCACCATACGAAAATGGGGCAGGAAAGGCCGCCGAAATGGAAAGAGTTTCCAGGGAGAAAAGCGTCCTTAATCTTCGATAAGATTGATGGTGACGGTTATGTGTTGTGTTACGGCGCAATCGGTGAAAGGGCACCGCGTGCGTAGGTTTCGAGGCCAAAAACTTTGTCGACCAATGTCGACCGACAAAACACTGATACGATTTTCACGCGCCAAACGATAAATGAGTGTGATTAGGGAAGGGCGCAGCAAGTGTGGCTGCCGGGTTTTTCCGGCACTTCTGCCCCGAACCCACGAAATGGGCAATGCCGGGGCCAGTACAAATGATTTGTGGCTTGCGTAATGATGTGTTTAGTATGTGCGCTCGTGTGTGAATGGTTGAAAGTACTGCTCGTATTGCAGAGAGAGAAATTGGCTTATTTCTTTCGGCGTTTTCCGGTACGCTCGGTGAGCAACCGATTTGTCAATCGGTGTTTCGATCTTAATGCGTGGCTGGGTTTGCTACGCAGGCAAGGAACACCAGGCATATTCCGTAAGACACGCACGAAAGCAAATGTTGCCATTTTAAACCAAAAATGGTAATGTCGATAAAAAGTTCACAATTGAAGATCGCTTCAACAAGAAATAATAAACAAATATATATAGCATCCTCATGTTTAATCAAACAGATGAAGAAGTGTCAAGTTCTTAAAGAATTTCCATTTCCTCCCTTTGACATTGCGGACAGAAACTAATGCTTAATTAACTCGCGAATGTCAAGATAAGAGCGACATCACACGCCTATGACAAGTGACCCATCTTTTCCCATCTTTTCCCATCATTCCCTTGCCATTCTCAGGGCTCAGCTCGGAAGAAAAACTGCATGGTGTAAAGTACATCATTGAGTCATTTGTCGGCTGCATACGGAATGTGGTGCTGAGCTCGGGCAAGGCAGCCTCGGACCTGCTCCCAATAACGCCACTCATCGCGACCAAGCACGAAAACGTGAAGGAAGGCTGCCGGAACAAATGTCACTCGCGGCAGAATCTCTGCTTCACCGGTTCGCGATGCATTAATCACTACTATGACATATCGTGCGATTGCTTCGGTACCCGATACGAGGGCGAACACTGTGACATCTACAGTAAGTATCTAGCGAGCGTTTCTCCCCTGTCACTCCTCTAACACTCTCGACACTCGGACACTTTCAGCTGCGACAGTATTAACGCTGCGAGGATCGAGCTACGTGTCGTACAGGATCTACGACTGGAAGGATCGAGTCCACTCCCCACTGACCCGGATCAGCATGATGTTCAAGACGAACTACGACGATTCGGCTCTGTTCTACGCGAGTGGTGAATCACTGAAACCGCAGTACATTGCGGCCTCCATCAAGAACCATTCGGCGTACATTGAGCTCGACTTTGGCGATGGTGTGATGAGCGCTACATTGGGCCAAGACCTTACACGCCACTACTGGCATAATCTCACTATTCTCCACGAGCACGATAAGGTCATCGCCATCCTGGACGATCACGTACGCGTTCTGGACCTGTTGGGCCCAATCCACAACCTGCTGTTCGATCCGGAAATCTACTTCTGCGGTGGTCCGAACCTAAGCAAGCGGAAGGGTTTGGCATCGAGCAACAACTTTGTCGGTTCGCTCAAGTACGTCTTCTACAACGACGTTTCGGTGCTGTTCGAGCTGAAGAAGGGCAACCCGAAGGTCCACTACATTGGCGTGCTGGAGGAAGAGTTCTTCGAGGCGAACGTCGAGGTGATTCCGATCACCTTCTCGTACGCGAAATCACACATCTGGTGGCCGATGAACAATCCCGACACGCTGTCGCTTAAGTTTGACTTCAAGAGCAGCAAGGCAACGGCGGTGCTGGCGTACAGTGAGGTGAAAACCAGCGAGGGCCACGGATTCTGGGAGGTGAGTGTGAAGAAAGAGAGCGGTTTTATTGTTTTGCAGGAAATTAAAATGAAAAAAAAGACCACAAGAATGTAGGGAATGAAAATTCCACACCCACACGCAACACATGTTTGGGCATCTCCGTTAAAACCACAGCCATGTACTCCCTCTGACGGGGTTTCACACCCCACCCCGGAATGGATCCAATAGCAACCAGGAATTTAGGGTCTGCCCTGCTATCTCACCCAAAAATCTCAGCTTGCAAATGGCGGAAGATTGGCAAAAGCTGTCCACCCACTGGGCCGGGTGGGGTGGGGAAAAAGAAAAACCAGGACAGCCCAGACAGAAATCCCCCTCCCGAAAGGAGCACACGCTTGTGGTACTGCGGTAAGATGATCACGTCACACTCATGCGTGATTGCATGTGATAATGTTCGCATACCAAACGAAGGGCCTATGGATGGGCCTACCACGGGTGACCGACCTGCTGCTCTTTCTGCTGTCTACCGACACCGACACTACCAAGAATCGAAAGTCTGGGGTACGGTTTAACCGACGGATGGATATTGCATATATACCACCCGAGAGCCTCGGTAAGCGTGTCATGTTCCTTTTTGCTCGCACCGTAGGTGGTAATCGAAACCCTTTTTACGGGCAATAAGTTGTTTCGAGTTTTGGGCAGAAGTTTTTTAATATCCGAGCATGTATTTCTTCAAGTACTGCGCACTGCGGAGGGTGTGAAGCCTTTACAAGCCTTGTTGGGGTGAAAATTAGAAATTTTTGAGTGTTTTCATGCGGTGACCGGGGGGATTTTGTTTCAAGAATTCATTTAAGGGTTGAAAATCATTTTAATATGTAACCGAAGAAGCGTAAGATGTTGGAGTTGTTGGGTTTAACTTGAAATCTCTTCAAGGCAAGCTCTGTATTTAATTGACCATTAATTGTCGTACTTTTCCTATAATTTTACAGCTACGTTTGGCAACCGATCGGCTAAGCTTTGACCTCTGTCCGGACGTGAAGAGCAACGTCACGCACACCACGTACATTCGCATTGAAAATCCAACCTCGTGGCATTCGATCCAGCTCACGTACGAGCGCAACGACATCAAGTTCGTCGTCGACTATCGGCACTCGGTAACGCAAATGTACGGACTCTCCTTCAACATCGGCGATAAGCTCATCATCGGTAGCAGCCTGAAGGCGGCCGCATCCGGTCTGGTCGGGTGTTTGCGCGATCTTAAAATCAACGGGCTAGAAATCGAACCGCGATATCTCGTGAAAAGCGAACGTGTGGTCGGTGACGTTTCGCTGGACAACTGCAAATACGTCGATCCGTGCAAGAAACCGAACACCTGCGAGCATGGTGGCAAATGTGCGGTAAAGGATGATGGTATCATCTGCGATTGCAAGGACACGGGATACATCGGGAAGAACTGCCACTTTACAAAGTTCCGCAAAACGTGCGAAGAGTTGGCACTGCTCGGTTACTCCAAATCGGACGTCTACTCGATCGACATTGACGGCAATGGGGTGTTCCCACCGGCGAGGGTCAAGTGTGACTTCCAGAGTTTGGCGAACGCAACCAAAACGATTGTCGAACATAACCTACCGTCCCAGGTTGATGTCCGCTCGGCATCGGATGAGGATTTCAGCTTCAACATTCAGTACCGGGAGTTTAGTGCGGAGATGCTGCAGGAGCTCATATCGCACTCGCTTTACTGCACGCAGTACATCAAGTACGATTGCATTAAGGCGCCGCTAGAGTTGCATTCTTCAACTTGGTTTAAATCGTCCAGCAATAACAACACGGTCGATTCCCTCGGGGAAGTTAAAAGGTAACATAAAGAGGGGGTTTTGTTGTAAGAACTGTACTAACATTACCGCTTGTTCTAATATTCCAATGTCAAACAGAGGTACGTGTCCTTGTACGATCAGTAAGAACTGCGAAGATGACAACCATTCCTGTAACTGCGACGCGAACCTTAATCGATGGCTCTCGGACGAAGGATACTACAAGGAGCCACCGAATCTTGGCATAACGCAGATGTACTTCCTGCAGCAGAAGAATCTAGACGAGGAGTCCCAGGGACGGGTCACACTCGGTCCGCTAGAATGTGTCGAAACAAGTGAGTTACAACGGTGAAAGGAATCCATTTTCGGACTTTATTCCCATCCCTTTTTTCCCACCCCACACAGATACCCAAAAGTATGTCGTGACATTCACCACGTCCCAGTCATACATTGAGGTTCCTGGCTGGCGCAAAGGTGACATTGCGTTCTCGTTCCGTACGACCGGTGAAAAGGCGATTCTGCTCTTCCAACCACCGATACGGTCCAACTATCCCTCGTTCATGGTGGCACTGACCGGGGACTATCAGTTGACGTTTAACTTCACACTGAACACTGGCACACCGAAGACGCTCGTGATCGACACGAACCGGAAGCTGAATGGTGGCGAATGGCACAAGATTTGGATCGATTACAATGAACATCACGTACGGTTTATGATCAACACCGATACACGCATGGTCGATCTGCAGCCCGAGGAAGAGTTTGGTCCTTTCGAGGGCAGCATGTTCATTGGAGGTGCTCCCACGTAAGTACTTTTAGCTGTAAGAAGTTTATACGTCATGAATAACTCTCTACATTACTGGTCTGGTTTTGTAGAGAAATCTCCAAGAAGTACACCGTGAAGCAGGGACTGATCGGTTGTTTCCGTGGGCTCGTCGTGAACGGGGAAATTCTTGACATCTACAGCTTTATGTCCGTGCACCTGTCCGAGATCATTAAAGACTGCAAACCGTCCTGTGTTCCGAATCCGTGCAAGAATGGTGCTTACTGTAGGGAACTCTGGAGCACGTTTGAGTGTGTGTGCCAGAACCGTTGGGCACACCTAGGACAGCACTGTGAGACGAGTAAGTATCACTAATGATGCGTTGTTGCGTAGTTTGGTACTAATAGCATACACTCCACTTTACAGACATCAACGAAGATGCACTAACGTTCATCAGCCGAGAGTCGTACCTGAAGCGTAACTATCTATCCGATCCCGAGGACATGCGCGACGAACGGGAGAAACTACGAGCGATACTGAACTCCTCGCTGCTGGTAAACCTCCGCACCTATGACAGACATGCGTTCGTGCTGTACGCAAACGATCACTACAATAATTTCATTCATCTGTATCTGACCAACCGGAGTGAGGTCGTTTATCTGTACAACTATGGCAGTGACATTGTCAATCTCACTATCGAGCACAGCGAACTGCACAATGCACGAAGCATTCAGGTGGCAGTGATACGTACCGATTCCAACACGACGCTGTACGTTAATGAAAAGAACGTCACGGTGGAGCGTGGATTCCTGCTGCTCGATGAGTATTCCAACAAACCCTGGACGAACCCGGAACTCGGTAGGACCAATCGGAGTTGATTGCGTGAACAATAATAATGTACCAATTTGTTTTCTTTTATATTAGAGGTTCTGTCTCCACATCGACCACCGGCACCTCCGACGGAATACTTCCAGTTTAACATCGGTGGGTACGATCCGGCGAACTTACTGCGCCCAAATCAGGACACGGCAGAGCTGGAGGGTTACATTGGATGTATCAGGGGGCTCAAGATAGGGGAGAATCTGATCTCCTTGCGTGAAATGGCCACCCAGAACAATGCCCATGGTGAGTAGGTTGGGATGAATAAATGGATTTAAAATATATTTCATTTCGATAGAGTTAAAGAGGGACACCAATGCTAAATTCCGGGATCTGTTTCGGAATTCCTGGAAAATTGATCTAAACTGGTCTGATGTCTAAAGCTGATGTTTCCTTGTCTTTATCGATACAACAACCTCAAGTGACCTTGCCATTCCTGACATTCGTTGGCCTTATTTACCCGTAGTTAGATAATCAATTCTTCAGATTCAGATTGTGTGAAGACCATAGACGCTGACAAATACACCACCAGACCACCGCAGTTGAGGGTGTTTAGCGTCGTTTAGCACTCTTTGAGAATCGTTTTAAACAATTTTGACACGGCGTTGACAGGGTTCGGCAATTAATGAAAGACTTAAAAGGGCTTAAAAATTAGGGTCTCTACGCCATAGAGCAGAGACTCATCTGAGGATGATCAGTAGCGAGGGTCATATATGATAATGATTAGATCTTCATTTCATTATTCATTCAATGAAAGGTCTGCATGGAGCGACCTTAAGTCTAATAACTATCGTAGCAAGGCAATGCAAAGGACCTATTACCAACAAATTTAGCGAGTGGTCAACTTTTTAAGAGATCTCTGCACCCTAGCGACACGATTAATGTGGATCATAGACGGGGGAGATAAGATCACCGAACAATATTCCGTATATCTTTGACCAGTGATGAGGATAGACTCCTCATATAGGACTAATAATACTTAAAATCATGTTAATTAGAGAATTAGTGTGGGAATAGTAGGGGAATTCGTTAAGGCATTTGTGCAGAACCTCAATAATATACATAATTATCTTCTTATCCTCCAATCGTAAGAATTAAATCGTCGAATTGAAATGAGTGAGCGAACTAAACGAGTTAACGTTACTACTCATTTGGACTCATTTGTACAATTTCAAGAACCTTGGGATTCTCTTTTGGGTTTTCTACATTATTTTCATTCTGATTCGACGATAAATTCAAAGCTTGTTACCATTATCACTTGTTATTATTGTTATAGAAAATATCAAAGAGTTTAAATATTTTGAAGTATTGAGTATAATACGAATACGAATTAAATTAACTCACTTTGCCACTGTGAGCTAAAAATGTTTCAAGATTTATATTTGACGAATGGGTTGAAAAGCCGGTGCGTATACATATACTTTGTAAAGTTATGCATGTTTTCATAAAAAAGATGGCTCATATGTTACGAAACTCATCCGCCACCGTGACCCCAATACCATTTTAACCCAAAATACCAATTTACACAGAACGTGGGCTGTTGCAAAACGCTGGACGTACTGTGGCGCGTTTCAATGTCCCTGTCCAGTAGCACGTGAAATGCATCTAACAAGTCAATCCACATTCGCTTACGCTTTTTGTACCGTTGCTTCATTTCCTTTTGCAGTTACCGAGGGCGTGCTGAACGGTTGCCAGATGAAGTGTGACGCTGAGCCGTGCAAAAACGGTGGCATCTGCACGGAGAACTTCGTGCGGCAGGAAAGTACCTGCAACTGTGAGCATACGAGCTTCCTCGGTGAGTTCTGCTCGGAGGAAAAGGGTGCCAGCTTTAGCGGTGAGGCCACGTTGCTGCGTCGGCTGGCGCTGGCCGAGAGTGTCGGGGCCGTGCGGTTACAGCTTGCCTTCTCCAGCCACGATATGCGCCGGGCGAACCGGGTAATGCTGCTGCTTCAGTCACGCAACGACCGTAGCTACTATCTGATGGTGGCCATTACCGCCGAGAACCATCTGTACATCGAGGAGGACCGGGAGGGTGCGACGTACGCGGCACGCATCGAGGGCAACTTTATGGATGATGCGCGCCATTCGGTGTACTACACGCGGCACGGTGACGCTGCATCGTTGCTGGTCGACCGGGTACTGATTCCGATCAAGACCGTACCGAATAAGCCGCTCGTGCCGGTGTCGGATCCCGGTGCCAATCACGTTCAGATCGGTGGCGTTAATACGACCGATCCACGGTTCGCGGTGTACAAAAGCTACGATGGCTGTCTGTCGAGTGAGTAAAGGCGGGGGGAGGGAGGCTGCACACAAATTGCAAATGCCATAAACCGGGGGGGGCAAGCAATGGCAGGGAGCGGCACACTAATCTGGCGTATCCATTTCGGGCCTTTTGTAGATATCTTCATCCAGGTCAATAATGAAACGATGAAACCGCTGGAGGAGTACATGCTGTTCACCAAGAGCGAAGCGGAAACCATTACCGTCATCAACTCGCAGGGCGTACGGTCCGCACAGTGCAAGCAGTTCGATGTCATCCAGAAGCTGACGCCTTTCAACGAACCGGCACTCAACATGACTTCGGTAGGTTTCGTCTGGGTTTTGCCCGTATCGAGTCACGTTCTCCTACGCTGAGGGACTGAGGGTTTTTCGCCATCCGGACATCCACTCAATATCCTCTGTATGATTACAATTTTTTTTCTCTTTCTCTGATATATGCTATCCCCTACCTCACTTTGGGAACTCTCGCGTGTGTGGGGAGCAGATTATCGATAAGAACTGGGTCGTCGATGCACCAACACGCGTACCGTACAAAGCGGTCTACTTTGACCCGTCCACCAAGGAGGAAAAAACGCAAGTTGTGTTCATAACGCTAACGGCCATCTTTGTTATCATCGTCGTGTGCTGTTTGATTGAGGTGTACCGTACCGACCGGGAGTACCGCAAGCGAATCGAACGTCAGACGGACGAGGACATTATCTGGTCAAAGGAGCAGGCAGCTAAAATGCAAAACGAATCAACGACGAATGTCAAAGGATTCGCGTACAAATCGGTTAGAGCAGTGTTGCTTTGTCGCTAGCGAGGCTGTGTTTAATTAACTTTGAAGCTTACCATTTTAGATCCCGGGCGACGAGAAGAAGGATAACGGCACGAAACCATTGGTGGGCATACTGAAGAATGGCAATGTGATGGCACCGTCGGAAAAGCCCCCGGTGGAAGCAACACCGGCCAGCAATACGGAAACTGGTGGTATTCGTGGTAGGTTCTTGTTGGAGCAATGAATAAATTCCATCATTCGTTAATACTTATCTTGATTTGCGCCCTCACAGACAGTCAACTGCTGGATCACGAGCTGCAGTGGGAATCCTTGGTGGCGGAAGAGCACGAATCACTGCTGAAACAGGATCCCACCAAAGAGTCGCGCGTGGCGAACGGTGCGAGCAATGGGGACGGTCCACGGAATCGTATCGCCAACGGTAATCACCGCGTGACCGATCTCGATCACGACCCGTCCGCACCGGATGAGAACGAGGACAGCGAGCTAACCGATAACCCGGTAAGCATACAGGCGTTGGCACCGCTCAGCTCGATCAGCGAGGTCACCCTTAACAAGCTCGATCTTGGCGACTTACAGCTGCATCCTAGCGATGAGTTTAGTGTCTAAACCACTCTGCACACTATCTGCACACTATCTGCACAATGCTGCTGTTGTTTGTAGAACCTGTTTGTAGCGGATTCCTTTGATCATCCCTTTCCATCAACAAAATTTTTGCATCCATCCAGACACATCCAGATTACGATCCTTGTCGCACCGATTAGGAAGAACCTCCACCCTCTTTTTGGCTCACCCATTAATTTACCATCCCTTTCTTTAACCTTTAGTGTCCCTGTTGGTACAATTTGAAACGGACAGAAGCATACACTAACCCAACAATATGCACGCCCTCTACATTAAAACACACAAAACTAACAAACCTTCCAAAAGTAACCCCTCTCAAGTAGGCATTGCATCTCTCGATAGCAACTCCGTGTGCACGTACCCAGGTGCTTGTAGTGTACTTATTTATTCATGTTACCAAAGGCCCCAGCGCACAAAGGCCTCCCGCGCTGCTGAGTGTTTTTTCCATACGTGTTATTCTAGTCCGAAGTGCCGGCACAGTGAAATAAAACCTTGGGGAAAAAGTTGTCTAGAAGTCTATGAAAACAAGCGTGATTTTGTCTGTTGTTTGTTGTACGCGTGTTGCATGCGTGGCTACTGCGTGTTTCTTTCCGGTAGGACGAAATGGATAACATACGCGTAACTCGCACTGATTCGTTATGTTCGCATGCTTTGATGTTGTGCTCCTTCCTGTCAGTCCATCGAATGTTCTGGTGATGTGCATGAGCGAAGAATGTTCCAGTTTAGCAAAGTAAGTTTAGCAAATGAAATAGTTTAACAAGGTTAATCGGAGTGCAAACCTGATATAGCTTAACACCCTCCTGGGAGGTAGATCAGATGGTAACCACGCTCTATATCTAGTCTAATCACACCCAATTACCGGAGCTACATCGTGTCTACTGTGACGCGTGTGTGCTCCTGCCGACGAAGCAATCCGACTCTTATTATCTATTTCATTTGCTACCCGTCTTCTGTTTCTTCCCCGCATCAAACAACGAGAATGCCCCTGCCAGTACCGAGCTATGAAGGAACTAATTACCCGCGTTGGGGGACCCTGGCTGCCCATGGTTCTCTGCAAACCGTCCCCGCCTCGTTTCTTCTCTCCCCCAAATGTCTTCAACAGGTGAAAGTTAGCTTTGCTAAAACCACCACCATAGTCAATTCTCACTCACCCGGCACACGGAAACCACCGCCGAAGCTGATACTGGCCCACCCAACGGAACCGGGCGATGGACCGGCGACCCCGATTGGACCGCTGCCGGTCACCATGATGACATCGACACCGCTCACCAACGGGCTGCGGTCGCGTGGTCCACGGCAAGTGTCCTGGGGTCCACCACCACCACCGGCACTGATTAGCGCGAATCCCTTACCGTTTAAAATCGATGAAACTCCGGAATCGCCGGCGTAGACGCCTTGAACGTTGACTTCTGGGGACAAAGAATAGGATATCTGTGCTATCCGTTGTGTGTATGTTTCTGTAAGCGCGCGTGTTTCCGTGTGTGTGTATGTGATACGGTTTGTATGTATGTTGTTTGTATGTACGGTTGGGCTCTCTCTATTTTACTGTATCTCACGAAAAAAGCTGTTGTGTGCTTGCCGAAAGTGTGTTGTGTATACAAAATGGTGGTAGCTATGGGCAACGAGCTAGGTTAAGTAGCCATCTTTTAGCATCTCTCCTCAGCACCAGGTTCGTCGACTCCTTTGATCGTTAGTGTTCGACTACTTTCGATCACAACGAGGTACGAATGTCAACTTACAATTAGTTTTGTTTTTGGTTATTTGTCCTTTTGCAAAATTATTTATCTATTTCTGTGCTGTTAGTTTAATACTGAAGTGACTTTCTGACTGCGTTAACAAATAAATGATACCTTCCATCGTGTAAGCCAAAATAGCTCGTTGCCTTCAGTGTCGTGTACAATTGTTATCGCTTCCCTTACATTTGGCTCTAAGGGTTCGGTGTAACTAAAACGAAAGGACGTCAACACGCGCTATCGCACAATATCTAGTCGTGTTTTACATCCAAGGAATTTAGACATTGGTTCACGAAATAGATCCTTCACTCTTCAATTAGACCTCAAACATCACCATCACTCATGTAATCGTTCAAATATCGAAGCCCTATCAGCCGCGACTAGAGTACGATACGCATTTCTCATCCCGCTCATGTGCTCACCACACCTTGTCTAGGATGGAGTAGTACGCTCACAGCTGGCACCGCACACGGTCCGTCCGGATCACAACGTTTCCTTCGCTTCTGCCATACCCACCACTTCGGAGGACGTAGTGCTTGCGTGTAATGCTTCCGCTGATGATGATTATGATGAAGGTGCCGCCGCTGGTAGAGTGGTTACCCCAGCGTGTACTCATGCTTGTCAGCTCGATATTGCAGGTGCAGACGACAGCGACGGCCGACGGGAAGCCCCACTAAAGCCGAAACCATCCTTCCGTTACAAGTACCGGAAGCAGGCACCGATCTATCTCGGACCCGATCGGCGCCAGTTTGCCAATCCGATCAGCTATCTCGGTGGACCGCGGTATGAGCTTACCAAGCGCGGTTCGGTCGCTTCTAGTCAGGGTGATAGCGTCACTAGCCTCAATTCGATCATGTCCTTAGATTAGCAGCGCTCATGACAGCAGGTGGGTTCCTTTGCGTTCATCAAGGCGAACTAGTCGCCGAAAAAGGAAAGAGCAAATAAAGCAGATTAATACTTAACAACTCCGTCTCGCATTACACTACCTTCTCTTGCTGCCTAAAATATCCGTATTTATTCTTCTTTCATGAAATCATTGAAATGTGTAATTAAATGATGACATTCGATGTGATTGAGTTTGAAAAATGTTTTCCTTGTTGTATTTACTTGGTAATACTTAATTATCTCTCTTGCACCCATCCAACCATAGGACAATCTCGTGTCTTTCACGGTGTTACAACAGGTTGCAACATCATCTGCACGCGCCATTACTCGAATTTGATATTTTATTATCTTTATATCCTAATCTGATAGTTTATTTTTTCATAGATTCCTAACAAACCATGAACCTTATCCGTACTCTTGACAATCGGCAAAGTTTGAGATTGAACATTTATTTAAAAAAAAAATACTATGGATAAGTCTGTTCAAGCAGACATTACCTGACACTGGTAGGTCGTTTAAGTAAAATTTTAATAACTTTTTCGGCTACACCCTGTTAGCCGATTGTCCGGAGCAGGATTAACTTCTTTAACACGGTTTGTGGGATTCCTCCGCCTGTGCTTTTAAAACGTTTAATTCCATTAGTTATTTGTGACACGTCACTGTCACACGGCCACCTCCTCCTCGTTGCGCTTATTCATATGATACGTAGCAACACGCAATGCGCGATTTTTGTTTCCTGTCTTCCTGTTTTGTTTGTTTACTACTTTTAGCACAGAATTCTGAACAGCGAATTATTGGCTCCAGCAGGAAAAGAAGACCGAAACCCCGATTGATTTTATTCGTCCCGTGTATATTAATTCTTAATGCCTTTTGTGAGTAGTACGCGAGCGGCAAAATGCAATAATGCAACTGAAAATTGTACGTTTCGGTTTTGATGTGTCCTACCAACCACTTTTCAGATGAAAATCAATATCACTACGGGATATTGGGAAATCTTTTGATCGTAATCAGAAGGTTCCTTTGGAAGGCGTATTCAAAGAAACGGTAGATTATGAATATTATGATGAATTGAACTGGGGTATATTGTAACGGTCCTTATTTTAAGCGGTTCTCTTTGACTGCTAACAATTTTTTCCCACAGGAACAGCTTTTACCTTGTTCCTGACTGTTTATCAAACATAAATTTGCTTCTTATTTACTGTTTTTGTGTGTGTTTAACACCACCTTTTACATCCACGAATTTGATGTCGGAAAGTGGATTTGGTATTGTACGTGGTATTGTAACTCTCGTTGTTCTTCTTCTTGGCGTAACGACCTACTAGGGCGTGGTCATGCCCGCCATTTCTGGTTTACTAGACTTATTTTGAGTACGTATCCGGATAGTCAGTCCTGCGTACGGAGGATCTGTGGTCTGAATGGGAATTTGGACTAGTCAGTCGTGTGAAGAGCCGGTGCCGCTACCAATACACCACCGAGCCGTCCCTAAACTCGTTCTATTCTATGTCAATTTTATTCTCCCCCTGTTTGGGTCGTATAACACCAGGTTGGTACTTTCTTCAGCATCTAAAATGAGTTAGTTTGTTACGGGTTTGTTGTTTTGCTTTCTTGTTCAGTTATGGGAAACACTAATCTTTTCCTGGTGGCTATTGTGTATGTGGCTATTTTCTTTATAATCCTTCCTGAGATCAGTAGAATACAATTGTGTACGGCATCTTTACACCTCTGCGTCTCTTGCAGCATACTCTAGGATAACACATTTTACCGACATCTCTCTGTGTAGGTGTGTTCGTGTCACCCAAACCATTAAAACCTATTCCGGAGTTTGGTGAAGCGAATAAAATACGCCTTTTCCTTACGATGTGCTTTTTCCGCCGGATTTAGCACTCTATCTATCGGTCCCGCATGGACAACTGCGCGAAAGGTAGTTCACTTTTTGGGGGCGCACACATTAATGTGTTAAGGACATTTAGCTCCGATGCGCGAGAAAAAAACGAGACGGCCTGTACGGATTTAGTTACGATTGTGGAGGTTGCTGCTGCTGCTGTTTGCGAAACGATGACAGCGTGGATCATGCAACGCCCGTCGTTTCCTTCTTGGCCGGTTCTTCAGCCGCTTTGGTTTCCTCCTTGTCGCCACTAGTGTCCACTGGGAAAATGGAGAATCAGATATTAATATATATACATTCACACTAGGTTCAATGATATAACGTGTACATCGCAACAAATGGAGTTATTGGAGCGTCTACGCATTAACATTCACAAATTTGAATTTTGTGCGCAATAGGATAGCTACAAAACACGGAACAATGCTGGATTCATCACTTAGTATCAGGGAACTCGTATGAAGAATAGATAAATTCAGTCATTTGTTTAAAGTACAGGCAAGATCAAGCTTTGTAAAGTTTCAACTTACTTTTCGCTTCCTTTTCATCCTTCACGTCCTCCGTCTTGCCATCCTTTTCGATGCGTGGCCTCTTGCGGGACTGCTGTTGTGCACCCTGTTGTCCCTTGAACGATCGATTATCCCTCCGGCCGCCTTCACCTTCATCTTCCGAGTCAGAAAACTCATTATCCGGTACTATCCGCTTGTCCTTGTCCTGTTGCGGCAGCCGTTCGTCCTTATCTACCTTATCCTCGTCCTCCGACTCATCGTTGATCGCATCCTCCGGGATCGGTTGCACCTGCACACCCGGTGCATGCGGCAACATGCGCAAATTCTCAAACAACCGGTTCTTTATCTTCTCGAGGTATTCGGTCGTGTTCTGGTTGGACATGTTGCTTGGGCTGATGTGCAACTTAAAGTCTGGCCCAAAGTACTCGAAATAATCGTTGTACGGCAGTTCGTTGGCAATCTCCACCCCTAGCGCAACCGACGTTTCGTACGTCCAGCAGCGGGACACGTTACGGATCGTGTACCCTCCACCGCCGACCATCAGGAACGGTAGGTTGTACTTTTTCACAAACTCTACGCACTTGCCGTGTCCCTTCACGGTGAGATTGAAGCAACCGAGCCGATCGCCGGTTAGGGAATCTGCACCGCACTGGAGTACCACCGCTGACGGTTGGAACGTTTCCATCACCTTCGAGATGATCGGTACAAAGATCGAATCGTACGACTCATCGTCCATTCCGTCCCGGAGCGGTATGTTCACCGCGTAGTATTTGCCCCGTCCGGCTCCAATGTCCCGCAGATCGCCCGTACCGGGGAAGTATTCACCGTATTTGTGGAAACTCACCGTCATGACGCGATCGGTCGTGTAGAATGCTTCCTCCACGCCGTCCCCATGGTGTACGTCAATGTCGATGTACAGCACCCGTTGGTGGTACTTCAGTAGCTCCAGAATACCGAGCACGATGTCGTTTACGTAGCAAAAGCCGGACGCTTCCGACTTCTTCGCGTGGTGCAACCCACCGCCCCAGTTGATGCAAATTTCTGACGCCTGTTTGTTCAGCTTAACTGCGGCGGCTACGGAACCGCCTGCCGACAGCTGACAAAACTCGTACAATCCATCAAACACGGGACAATCTTCACCGACGTTAACTGGAGAAAGAATAGCAGTAGTTGTACTATAACGGCTCAATCAATGTTCTCCAAGAAATGAATTCTTGCGTTAAGAAACCTACATCGCTGCATGTGCTTGTTGTACTCGGACATATTATCCGGACGGATCGATCGTAGGAACCGGATGTAGTCGTCCGAGTGGAACTTTGTCATCTCGTCCGCCGTAGCTTTGTGTGGTCGCTGCAGAATAACAGAGAAGGTCCTTTTTACGATTGTTCGTTAAATTGTTACTTGCTTTCTTACATAAATTTCCATCTTCCGGTACAAGCCATAATTGAGCAGCAGGTTGTGCGTCATGCGTATGCGGTGCGGTTTCATCGGATGTCCCTGGCCATAGTAATAGTTTCCAATATCACCTACACGAAAAAGAAACCATTATGGTCGATAAATAATTGAAGGAAAAAAAGGATCCCATGAGCCTTTAAGGACGCAAAAGTTCATAAATTGTTTCCCTCCCCGCGAGATGTGTTTGGGTTTTCAGTTTCAAAAATTTATCGCCACCGTAACCTAGCTGACACTCCATCTTGTCGACCGTAGTACGATGGCACCAACACACACGCAAACAAGTGTGCGCTTTTCACGGCCCACCACTCACACACTCGCGCACCGAGATAAAGCATCCGACTGTTTATAGTACGGTCGCGCGTGCTAAAAGTGCACGCTAGGTATCTGGGGTCGTAAATTTTGAAAATGATTGACCGGCCGCTCTCGCGTTCGCAGCGTGTGAAGTGTGAATAATTGACGTAAAATCACTTTACTCACTGTCGTAGTAGTAGCAAACACGTTTCTTGCTGTGTGACTGCATTATTTACTGCTTCTGCTCAAGAAAACTCGCGCGTTTTAAGGCGTCCAGTCGAAGTGATGCTTTGCGGACAGGACTTAACCACAAACTAGGTAGATTATTTGTTATTAAATCACAGCGACGTTCAGCGTGACGCCACTTTTATACTAAACCGATTATTCAGTTCTATTGGCTATTGTTTGGATAGCTTTTTTATCCGAGTGCAAAAGAATTTAAGCCAATAAACACGACACCGCTCCACAACGCACGTACGCACACTTCGAACTGTGGTGTCGAATGGGCATCTGATCCCAGCGTGTACAACTCACCACTAACAAGAAATTCACCACACTCATGAAGCGGCCTCTACACATGAATTGATGCGTGAGTCGAGACACCTGTCAAAAATCTCGCATTGATGGTGAGAAAGAATGCTTTATTTCCATTAAAATGATATTACTCAAATGGAAATTTATAGAGATCTTGTATTAAAGGCTCAGAGTAAGAAGCATGTATTTTTTTTTCAAAGCTTTATACCATTAATAGAATAATATACAGAAGAATGTCGGTTACTCGGGCTCGCTCCAAAGCTCCAAAACGGCACATGAAAAGACGTCTTTCCGCGGTCTTTTCGGGGACGAAAAGACCGCGGAAAGACGTCTTAATAACACCTCATAGGACCAACTGTCATGGCGGCACAAAACATCAACCGCTGTACAAAAAGTTGTGCCGCAGCAAAAATTATTTTTTGTGCCGCTTTTTCTGAGCTGTTTTTGCGACGCTTTTTTCTTCCTTCGGTCATTATTCCCCAGTTAAACCCTACAACAGTCCTAATATGCAAAGCTGCTAGCTATTTATAGAATTGAACTTGTGTATGGCTGAATGCGCAAATGTTTCTAGCGCTTTATTGAATTGTCCTATGCGTCTGTGTTGTTTGGAAGACGACTGTAGAGCAAGAAAAGCAACAATGGTGTAATGAAGTGGAAAACGTATTGCTGTTGTATTTCTTCATCAACAAATCGCGTAAAATGCGCAAAATTGATGGTGTACAACCCGGTAATCGTTTTGATGTCGAAAATACCTTCTATGTCACATAAAACATTTGTTTTTAACTTATTTTAATGTAATGTTTCTAAAAATCGCCTGATTCGCTGCATAAATTAAATGCAGAGAAGAAAATCGACTCGGTGACTTTGAGCTATAAACGAAATCGCACCAGGATTCGACTTACGCGTAAATTCGAGTTACGCGGTTTTTCCCGGGTTATAGCGGTCCGTTATAATAGCGTATCTCGGGGAGTGCCTGTATTTATCACCTTTGACCTCGGCCACGGGGGAAAAAGTGTTTTCTTTATATGGTTTATATGGTTTAAGATAAACACAGTGCGATATTTGTGAATCGTTTCAGATACGGTAAACGTTTCCGATGATTCCATTTTACCATCTGACTTTCTCCTTCGAACCTTTCTGGAAAACCTTTCTCCTTCGAAAAACTGCATCGAATCGGCAATAGGTTACAAACATAACCATGATGTGTTATCAACTAACCGAGGATTAGAAAATGTATAATGTTTTGCAGACCGAAGTAACACTGGTGTTACTTTTGTAACAAACGAAAGACCCATTTTGAAGTTTTCACTGATTTATTTCTCCAACCGGATAGCAAGTAAGAAACAAATATAAATAGACAACTCAAAATAGTAGTCGAACGCGTCTTTCCTTTTTAGCTTTCTTTACGCTACTCCCCCTGCAGTCTCCATGTTCAGCCGTGGCCCTAGCTCTCCCCTCCGTTTATACTGTCTGTTGGAACTTGACAACTGTCATTTTGAAATGTTTCATTTATGGCTAGCAGCGTCAACACCCCCACCCGTAACGTCCCTCGTTCGCAACGATGGACTTACAGTATTTCCATAGCTGCTAAGTGTATAACTGCTCGCCTCAAGATTTTTCCATTCGCTAGTCTCACATCCACCTGTCTTACTCGATTGTCTTTTCCCCGTATTCTTTTTTCAACTCTACCTCTCAACCATTCATTTCGATTCCTACCCTCGACAACGAACACTAAATCACCAACCTTCAACTCTTTCTTATCCTCATACCATTTACTCCTCTGGTTTATGGACGACAAGTACTCTTTTGTCCATCGCTCCCACATCCTATCAGCTAAATGCTGCGAGCGTTTGAACTGGTTCCTCAATCCTTCAGCTAGATTATAACTTTCGCAAACCGCAGTACACGACCCAGGTGCCCTCAAGAATTGGTTAGGAGTAAGCGCTTTTGGTTCTAATGAATCTTCTGCCAGATAGGTTAACGGTCGAGAGTTAATCATTTCACACGCTTCAGCCAACGTTGTAACAAGGATTTCGTCTGTCAGTGGCCGGTTGCCATCCAGCACCCGCATCGCTTCTTTCACCGACCGAACCATCCTCTCCCACACGCCGCCCATGTGTGGAGTTCCAGGTGGGGTGAAGTGCCATGATGTTGACGCCGAGATGACCTTCTCTGCACACTCGTAGAAGATCCGTTTAATACGTTGTAGCTCGCTGTCAGCACCTCGAAAACACGTCGCGTTGTCGGAATAGATGTCGTCTGCCTTCCCGAACTTACTTTCGAACCGTCTAATCGCCATCATGCAGGATTGGGTTGATAGACTGTGGACGACTTCCAGGTGTACCGCCCTTACGGTCAAACAAGTGAACACAGCTACCCATCGCTTCTCCTTGCGCCGCCCAACGGTGACCTCTAATGGACCGAGATAATCGACCCCGACTGCGCTGAATGGACGAAGGTTTGGTGTTGTTCTCTCAATAGGTAGCGGCGCCATTCTTGGTGTAAAAGGTTTGCACTTGTAGACTTTACACCAAGTGCATTGACGACGTATCTCTTTGATCGCTGCTCGAAGTTTCGGGATTTTAAAATGTTGCCGCATCTCGTTTAAGACCGTTTCACTATTGGCATGTCCGTAGGACTCGTGATAGTGCTGAACGATCCTTTTTGTGATATTGTTCTGTCTTGCCAGTATTTTCGGATAACGTTGGTCGAATGGAAGATCGGGGTTGTTAGTCAGTCTGGTATCCATCCGCATTATTCTATTTTCGTCTAACACTGGAGAATACTTGTATACTGGGCTCTTTTTCTTTATCTTTCTTTTAGCCCTTTCGTCTGAGCTGTCAAGATTCGCGTTAAGGATACTCATTTCTTCTGGGAATGATTCCCACTGTGATTGTCTTACCAAATTGGTCTCTGCTCTTTCCAACTCTTCTTTTTGTAATGGTATCTTTTGAGCGATCACATTACCTCTTAGTGATTTTGAGAGCCTTTCAGTTGCTTCTATTGTGTGGATTGCTTGTTTTTGCCTCTTTCTTACACAGTTGTCGATGAATCGATTTACGTATGCCATAACACGAACTAATCGTTGCCAGGTTGGGAGTTGTGGTGATGAAATTACGGAGTGAAATAGCACTATCTTCCGGGTGTCTTCTTCAGTGCTTTCTATAACTTCATCTTGAGCAGGCCAATTTTCTTCAGGCTCGTAAAGAAAGGCTGGACCTTTGAACCATTCTCCATTCATATCTAGTGGAGGACCTTTACCCCATTTGGTCATAATATCGGCGACGTTCAGTTGAGTTGGCACCCATCTCCAGTCTGTTTTGTTGGTAAGCTCCCATATTTCGCCTATGCGAAAAGCTACAAATTGCACGAATTTATGTTGTTCAGAATTGATCCAACTGAGAACAGTTTTGGAGTCTGTCCAAAATGTGCATTTTTTTATCTTTAATGAATGAGTATCAATGATGGTGCGACTGATTCGAGCCCCTAAAACCGCTGCCATCAATTCCAGGCGAGGAATTGTTTGTCGTTTCAATGGTGAAACTTTGCTACGGGACATGGCGAGTTTACAGCGAATTTTACCTTCAGCCAGAATACGGAGATATGCTACACATCCGTATGCGTGTTCACTGGCATCTGTAAATATATGTAGCTCGATCGATTCTATGGCATTCGAATGTGTTGCGTCTAAGTAACATCGAGGTATTTTTATGGCTTTGATCTTCTCTAGAAGCTCTATCCATCTGTGCCATAGAGCTATAGCGTCTTCATTTATTTCGTCATCCCAATCACATTTTGACCTCCAAAGCTGTTGAATGAGGATCTTGCCATGAATGGTGAAAAGCGAAATTAAGCCCAGAGGGTCGTAAAGACCCATAACACAGCTGGTTACAATTCTCTTCGTAGGCACAACCATCTCTTCGATGTACGGCTTCAAATTGTCTCGCATCAAAGTTGAGAAAGATAACATATCCTCTCTTGGATCCCATATCACGCCTAATACCCTTTCGTTGGAGGTCTCTTTATCTTTATTGAAGTGTATTGGGACTAATTCCTTTGTTTCTCCAAAGCTTTCGAGGAATTCTATTGAGTTCGAAACCCAATTGCGAATTTCAAATCCTCCTTTACGATGCACTAGAGTGACCTCTTTCGCCAGTTGTATGGCCTGTTCTACCGTATCGGTACTATCAAAATAGTCGTCTACATAGTGTCGCTTTATGATTGCTTCGGTTGCTTCAGGAAATTGATCTTTGAAGTCGCTTGCATTTTTATTCTTAATGTGTTGCGCTGAGCAAGGTGAGCATGCCGCTCCAAATGTTACCACGTCCATCACATAGGTTCCCATCGGCTCATTTGTAGATTTTCTGAAGACAAATCTTTGAGACTGTTTGTCCTCTGCCCGTATCTGGATCTGGTGGAACATTTCACGCAAGTCTCCACCAAAAGCGATTCTCTTTTCTCGAAAACCAATGATCACTTGCATGAGGGGAACAAGCAGATCCGGGCCTTTAAGTAACTCGGTGTTGAGTGACACTCCTTTCACGGTTGCAGCTGCATCCCATACGACTCTTACCTTGCCAGGTTTCTTGGGATTCAATACTACATTAATCGGCAAATACCAGACATTGTTGGATGGTGTGTTATGTAACTCCTCCGATGTAATGAGATGGGCATAACCTTTTCGTTGATACTCTTCTATTTGCTGGCATAAGTTGTTGTGTAGTTCAGGAGTTTTCATCAGTTTCGTTTCGAGTTGCTTAAAGCGTTTTATCGCCATGGAATAGCTTTCTGGAAAATTTCGTTCTTTTTCTTTCCATAACAGTCCCGTCTCAAATCGCTCTCCCACTCGTCTGGTTGTGCGTTCTAAAATCTCCTTCGCTCTTTTGTCTTCAATGGATTCACTGGCAGTTGTGGTGACGGATTCTTCCAATTTATATTGTTCTTTTATGAGCTCATACAGGTCTTCATTGGTTATGCAATTATGATACCCGATGTTGTTATTTGTTGCACCAGACTTTGTGTAGCCATAAACAGCCCAACCCAGCTTCGTTTTCACTGCAATAGGGTCATTTTCTTCTCCGGAAACAACTTCTAAGGGTGTGAACATATCAATGTTGTTAAGTCCTATCATGATCTCTGGCCTACCCGTATACGATGGCACAGGAATTTTTTGAAGATGTGTGTAGCGTTCTTTCAATTTGTTCGGATCTAATCGTTGAAGTGGAAGATCTAAGCTTTCGACTGTGCGCGCATCCCTCAATAGCTGTAGCTCTGTTGAACCTACGGATGATACTGATAAGCTTAGTTTCTGTGACCCCTTCTCCACTCGTTCAATGCCAGCCGTCCACCGCATAGTCAGGTCTTCTGGGACACCGTCCGCCCCAAGACGCTCCACTAAACGACGTTCTATCAATGTTACAGATGCCCCTTCATCAAGAAAAGCAAGAACAGTTATTTTTATGCCATTATGATAAACATCTACCGGAACCACGCGAAATAACATACTTCCATTTGCATCCACATGCGCACTAGTACCGTCAATTTTTATAGATCCTACCTGTTCATGCAGAAGAGGGTGATGCATTTGGTTACAATCCCCTATATTACATCTCGATGGCACCATGCACTTTCCTTTATGCCCGTTAAGACACAGCTTGCATAGTTTGTGTTGCGTTACGAGCTCTTGCCTCTGCTTTAGTGTTGATTCCTTAAAAACAGAACAGTTACGCAGGCGATGATCCGTTTTGTCACACGCAAGGCAAGGTTTTCTCTCTGGTTGCGCCGTCTGATGATGTATCACCGTTTCCTTCTTACGTGCATCTTTTTTCGAAGATTGAGGCATATATTCACTGATCTCTAAGGTGGTTTCGAGGACTTCAGACACCACTTCGTTCAGGAAATCCGTGAAGGTTCTCAGCGATGTAGAGTGATGACCTCGTTTAAAGCGCGCCCAAGCTCGCTTGTCCGCGTCTGGAAGCTTTTCCACTAATTCCTGTATCAACAGCGGATTGTGGAGATGGTATTCAAGTTGCGAAGCTTCTAGATGTTCACAAAGTATTTCAACCGCGTTGGAGAACGGCAAGAAGCTTGTCATTTCATTGGCTTTAGGAGCTTTTGTTTCGCGCACCTTCGTTAGCAAATTGCGCAAAATAAGCTCAGTTCTTCCGTATACTTGTCTTAACTTGTCAATAGCCAGTGGTACTGATTCCGGTCGAATTAGCTTTCCTCGAACTAGTTCCAGTGCCGGACCTTTAAGACAATCTTGCAACCGCACGAGGTTTTCACTTGTCGTATAACCGCATGCTTTGTTTGATGCATTAAATGCACCGTAAAACCTCGGCCAGTCTTCAGGCTTTCCATCGAACACAGGCAATTTCTGAGAAATTCCACGCCGAGCTCGTCGCTGTTCTTTGGTCGGCTGTTTTTCTTCTTCTTCTTCACTAGAAAAACTTTCACTCCCTTCCGAAGAACTTGGTATAGGTTTCACCATTTTCTTTTTTCCACTTTTCGCGTGTTGCTTGCGCGTGTTGCGCATTACGCGTCGGTTTTTACCAACACTACCGTCACTTTCGTACTTAACACGTCGATGTTCTTTATTTGACTGTTCTTCTACTTCTTCTTCACTAGAAGAACTTTCAACACTTTTCGAAGAAATTGGTGCGGGTTTCAGCTTTCCCCTTATTCCACTTTCCGCTTGCTGCTTGTGCATGCTTCGCGTTACACGTCGACTATTACCATCACTATAGTCGCTTTCGTCCTGGAATAACAGCTTCTTCTTGGAAAGCTTTGGAATCGCACCTTTATTCTCTGGCGTCACTTCACCAACACCATTATCCTCGGCATCATGGCCGCTTTTTGTCGGCTGATCGTCCATTTTGTTTTTTAATGTTCAATTCACGTTACCGTACACTTTAGTCTCTCTTCAACACTCACTATCTATTCAATTCACTTTCCTGCAAATCGAACCACGCCGTAATTTGCACAAGCACTCTTCTATACGTCGCACCGTATCTTTTTGCCGCACAAAGGACGCGTTCTGAGCGTGAAGTAGTTTTGCGTCTATCGTTGTATTGGTAGCGTCTGTGGATCACCACACCGTTTTAGAAAGCTCTTTCGAAAACTGCATTTCGTTATTTTGAGAAATTTGTTACTTTTGTAACAAACGAAAGACCCATTTTGAAGTTTTCACTGATTTATTTCTCCAACCGGATAGCAAGTAAGAAACAAATATAAATAGACAACTCAAAATAGTAGTCGAACGCGTCTTTCCTTTTTAGCTTTCTTTACGCTACTCCCCCTGCAGTCTCCATGTTCAGCCGTGGCCCTAGCTCTCCCCTCCGTTTATACTGTCTGTTGGAACTTGACAACTGTCATTTTGAAATGTTTCATTTATGGCTAGCAGCGTCAACAACTGGTGTGTCATCGTTCCTGTAGTACACAAAAAGTCATTTCGTCGAGAATAAGACCAATAGGGCCAAATGGAATGATATTATCAAAGAATGTTTGCAATCCTGCAGACCCATTGGAAGAGACAGCATCATGAGTATACCTGCCTGTGTAATAGGGCAGTGCACTCCTTTCTTTCAAATAAAAGCTTGCCTCGTGCAACCGCAGCGCTAAAACACGCTACCTGCAAAACGTACATGTATTTCATTTCATTTCTATTTTAATCCAACACCTGTGTGCATTGCTATTGCTGATTTTGGTACCTGTTGCGTTGTTTTCTCGAGACAAAGACAAGAAGACAAAGAGAAGACCATCAAGCTCGTGTAAACAACACCAAGGGAAAGATAAACAGTTAAATAAACGTGTTTTTGTCGATATTATTTTACAATACGGTTGTTTTCTTGATTGAAATATCATTCAGAAGACTTTCCCGAAACTATCCAAATATATTGAGTAGCTGCATCAGCTTCATGAGCTGATACCGATTCTAAATAGGATCGCAAGCAGTGTAGCAGACGGATTGAAAGATCCTTCTACAGAATGATTGTGTTTTTGAACAGGATAGCTGGTATGAACAAGAACGAGGAAAGGATCCCGAACTACAACTGTGTTGCCTTATTCCTGTGTAGACACCCAGCGATAGTTCCAGCACCACATCGCAATGCTTTTTTGTCGAAATAGTTTCTCTAAACGCCATAAACCCTCGGAGTCCGAATCTGTTTTTACATGTTGAATTTGTGTAGCTAATGGTACTGTTTGTGTAGTTTTTGTGGCACTAAAGGCCGTGAATGAAAAATACATATACGTTTTGCAGGATAGCACGCTTATTCTTGACGAAATGACTATTTGTGTAATATATTCATATGGCATGACAGCCAAAACAACGCACAAGTTACCAACATAAGCTATATCAATGCACACAGTTGACTTAAAACAGTAATGAAATGAAATAGAATGAATGAAAAATACATGTACGTTTTGCAGGTAGCGTGTTTTAGCACTGCGGTTGCACGAGGTAAGCTTTTATTTGAAAGAAAGGAGTGCACTGCCCTATTACACAGGCAGGTATACTCATGATGCTGTATCTCTTCCACCGGGTATGCAGGATTGCAAACATTCTTTTATAATATCATTCCATTTGTCCCTATTGGTCTTATTCTTGACGAAATGACTTTTTGTGTAATACGGGAACGATGACACACCTGTGTTACTTCGGTCTGCAAAACATTAAACATTTTCTAATCCTCGGTTAGTTGATAACACATCATGGTATTGTTTGTAACCTATTGCCGATTCGATGCAGTTTTTCGAAGGAGAAAGGTTTTCCAGAAAGGTTCGAAGGAGAAAGTCAGATGGTAAAATGGCATCATCGGAAGCGTTTACCGTATCTGAAACGATTCACAAATATCGCACTGTGTTTATCTCAAACAATATAAAGAAAACACTTTTTCCGTGGCCGAGGTCAAAGGTTATAAATACAGGCACTCCCCGAGATACGCTATTATAACGGACCGCTATAACCCGGGAAAAACCGCGTAACTCAAATTTACGCGTAAGTCGAATCCTGGTGCGATTTCGTTTATAGCTCAAAGTCACCGAGTCGACTTCCTTCTCTGCATTTAATTTATGCAGCGAATCAGGCGATTTTTAGAAACATTACATTAAAATAAGTTAAAAACAAATGTTTTATGTGACATAGAAGGTATTTTCGACATCAAAACGATTACCGGGTTGTACACCATCAATTTTGCGCATTTTACGCGATTTGTTGATGAAGAAATACAACAGCAATACGTTTTCCACTTCATTACACCATTGTTGCTTTTCTTGCTCTACAGTCGTCTTCCAAACAACACAGACGCATATGACAATTCAATAAAGCGCAAGAAACATTTGCACATTCAGCCATACACAAGTTTATTTCTATAATTAGCTAGCAGCTTGCATCAGTCCTAATTGTTGTAGGGTTTAACTGGGGAATGATGACCGAAGGAAAAAAGCGTCGCAAAAACAGCTCAGAAAAAGCGGCACAAAAAATAATTTTTGCTGCGGCACAACTTTTTGTACGGCGGTTGATGTTTTGTGCCGCCATGACAGTTGGTCCTATGAGGTGTTATTAAGACGTCTTTCCGCGGTCTTTTCGGGGCCCAGAGTGTGTCTGAGCCATGAAAACTCGAGCGAGGTGAGAGATTTGACAACTAAATTTTCAACGCTTGAACTGTCATCATCAGCTTGCACTGCTTGCACCTGTATTCGGCAGAATAGATATGCAAGATGGGAGAACTGGTTCTGGGAGCAGCAACACGTTGTTGTGCGGTCGTCTTCGTCTGTACGTGTAATATATTTGCTTGTGCGCTACAAATAAAGCCAAAACCTACAGTGTTCTAAATATAAACAAACAACCGACCACCATTTTGTTTAAGCGTTTTGTTTGGCGTTTGAAGCGTGTAGCTGTCAAATTCCTAGGCTGAGCGATCTCTCGCCTTGCTCGAGCTCTCAGCGTGTGTCTGAGCCAATATATTGGGTGAGTGAGACAGTTTTCTTTCCATTTACATGATCTTGCACTTGGCTTGCGATGGATAGATATGCAGTGCAGGAGTTCTTCAGCTTTTAAGTATTAATGTATGCATAGGTAATGCTAAATTAACAAATTGAAGATTATACAATCTTGAAAAAAAGTTCTAACTCACCTCATGTACGCTTTACCTTCATGATAGCACACGCAGCGTGGCCTGCTGGGAAATGACTCTCAAGTAAGCATGACAATGAACGTGCTAATAAATCGATTAGCAACCAAATTTCGCAATTGCACATTTAAAAAATACGTTTCACGGGATGAACAACAATGACACTCCAAGCGTTTCATAGTTTGACAGCGACCCGAAGCGTTTGGCTTTGCTGTATCTGCGCTTCGTTTGGCCTACACTGTAATCTCGCCGGTGGTGAATCCGTGTGGTGAATTATCATCCGGGCCGTGTACGCGTTTGACTTTTGAATTCATTCATTGTTGTTCGTGCCTAACTCTCGAAGCGTGCGTACCTGCAGCGTCGTGCGCTCTTGCGGTTTGATGTGTTTTGTTAGAAAATCCTGTGAAAAACGCAGTGAAATATGGTGAACGAAGGTGAATAACGGAGTGAAAATCAATTGGAAGGTATACCGGTATTCGTGCTCACTGTTTTCCAGTACAGCAGCTAGCATTTCCACAGCATCAGCGGCAGTGCAATCGTTGTTGGTGGTGTGTAAAGTTTGTTGATGCAAAAGAGAGTGGTTTTTGTTTAGTGCTACGAGGTGAAGAAAAGTTTCAGGAAAACCTTCTTGTCGTTCCGGTTCAGTGTAAGTGATGTAAAAAGTAATAGTTCGTGGTACATTTTTGTTAGCGATCAATCGCCTCCATTTTTGTAGTTTCTAATCAACATGTATCAAGAAAGGAAGAACCTAAATTAGGATTCTAATTTGATAGTTTAATTTGCTCTGTCCAATCTTTCTCTCTGCATGCGCGTGTGTGTGTGTGTGTCTATGGTTGTGGATGGCTGTGTCCGTTGCTGCAGCAACCGACAGCAAACGCGAAAAAAGGCAATGAGGGTTTGAGTGTGTGTAAGTGTGCGTGCGTGCGCGAAGGACCACAGCGGCGGTATCCTTTTTCGAATGCGTAAAACTTATGAAAGTGTGTACGTGTGTGTGTACATTGTGTGTGGGCGAAGCGTGTGCGTAATAAATTTTTGGAGGTGTGTGCAGTTCAAAAAGGAATCGATTAACGACACACGATGGAATAAAAGCGAATTATATTGCTTTATTTCTCTGTAACGAGAACAATACACAAAACTTAAACCTAATGTAAAAACAAAACACCAATACACACACACTCGTATCCTTTAACAAAAACGAAAGTTTTTCCGGTAATCGACTGAAAGCCAAAACCCACAAAGCAGGCAATGGCGTGTATCGTACACGCATGTATGTATGGGTGATGTTGGATAGGTGTGTGCTGTATCGGTACTGGGCGTTAAAGCAAAACAAATGCGGAAGGACACGGGGCGACAGAGAGATAGAGAGAGACAAGCTGCGGGCTGTTCGCCTTTGAAGGGTTTTGGTGGGAGGGAATCCCGGGAATTCCTGGCGAGGAAGCTGCTGGCAAGCGAAGAAAGTTAACAACAATTGTTGTGAACAGCTGCCAAAAAAAAAGAAGTTGAAGAAGTGTTTCGTGAGGAAGTAAAGGAAAGAAATGTATTTTTAGTTTACATGGTGCAATAATTGTTTCAAAAATATTCTTCTAAAGAAGATCATAAGTAAAGTGGCATAAATATGAACAACGATCACTTTGAACGTTAATAAATCTCTTTTCTTTTGTGCAATCCAATTCAGACAATTACTATTTTTATACATCCCCATGTTGGTGTTGTTTTCGATGAAAATTAGATACTTTTTCCTATGCAAATTCAATTGCACCGGTATTTACCACCAATCTGGGTGCATACGTACGTGCGTGCGTGCGTGCGTGCTTGCTTGCGTTGCGTGACTGTGTCCGTGATGTTGTTATGTTGCGCGTGCATAAGTATGGATGAGGCAAGTAAGCACACAAATAGAAACTGTGGGGGGAACAGAACAGAACAGTACCCGGCTCTTGGGTGTGTGTGTTGGTAAATCGAAGCAGGTCGGGCCCCCTCAGTTTTCATGCTATATGCAGAACAAGAAAATTTGTTAAAAGGGGACTTTCAAGAACACCATCCCCCTACCCGCTGTCTAGAGAGGGCATTGCGTTTAAAAATTTCCCAATAAACTATAAGACAAATTATTCAAGTACGATTCTATTCTTCGTGTAATTAATATTATAAAACGAAGCATAAATAATGATTCGTAAACTTTCTAATAGAAAGGGTGTGCGTGTTTCAAACACATCAATAATCGGTACGCACTCGGTTCGCTTCGTTGGCGTTTCATACCTACAACGCACACATCGTCACGTGGGTTTCAGAATTTTACCACACAACGGTAGTGTGCGGCTGTAACCGGACGCGTGTAGTTGTTGTTTCATACTACAGGAAAAGGACGAAAGGGCGGAAATGAGGGGAAGAGAAGGGGCAGGTTTGTTGAGGAGTAAGCTAGTAAAATTGGGAGCCTTTAACCTTTGAACAACACACATACAAGGTACATCCAGGCCTGCTTTGTGTATGGGATTTCTACTACTACACGAAACCGCTAACAGCATCAAGGATGTGTTGGTGCATTGCATGTACAAGGATGGTAAAATCGTCCTATCGTTTGCCGGAATAAATAACAGGAAACAAAGCAACACTAAAGCTAGCCACATACACACACTAATAGCGTTCTGCAGTTAGTAAATTTTACTGTTGTGTTGGCTTTTTTTTCCTGAGGCGTTGATCTAGTTAGTCGTTTGATTGATCGCAAAAGGGTCTCTTAAGATGTCCTGGTACGTCCTTATTAGGGAAATCTTATTACAGAATAGATCCTAAGATTAACAAATCTTTTACTAATAACATTAAAAGAGTGATTAAATCAATTAACACATTGAATAGAGAGTTAGAGTACTATTTGAAACTCTCAAGACTATTGCTAGACTGTCGCCTAGGAAACTAACATGCAACGGAGGAGTATTGTTGTCGTTTGTATTTTTTGTAGAGAACGGATGAGTATTGGAATTCCATGTCTATCACATACTGCAGTTTTGCTGGGGAAACATACCGTTTCCAAGGATCACTTGGACGAACAAACCGTTGGGGGACAGAAATTGGTTGAAAAATAATTTGTTGTTTACCTCGTACATGATGTTTTCTCCGGGAGCCTATTATACCCTAGAAGAAATTGAAGAATTCGACTTCCAAGAATTCAATTTCCTCGTCTCGGCTACAAAATAAAAACAAATAAATCTTCCGTTTTCTATGAGGAAAAACAAAGATCAACAAGAATTTTCATACAACATAAAGTTTTGCCCCCTGAAACGAAGGTGTTGAGGAAGTAAAATTTGAAAACTGTCAGAAAAAATGTTTCGTTCTTCCCTTTTTGTATTTTTGAGTCCTTTTCCATTCTATTTGTTGATTGCTTGAAGTACTGAAGCGATTTTTTCATGTTTTATTGATTTATTACAGTTGTTTAATTATTTGTTCTCAATGTTTGTCTCTCTCTTCTAGTGCAGTGTTGGTGATTATATTAAAAAAGAAGTATGAAATTGGTATTCCATCGCGGCAGTGATAATGATGATATAAAAATAAAATAGCAAAAGAAATTGCATTTTTTGTAAGCAGGAAAAAAAGGGTTTACCAGACGTCGGTGTGAATTGTGTGTTTGTGTTTCGTTTAAGTTGCGTGTTTGTGTAGAACGGTTGTGGAAAGAAGCAAAATCGAATGTGTGTCCGTTCTGTGTTCTGAAAGGGTCGAAATCTGCATATCAAACTCTCTGTGGTGGAGTTGTTGCCAGACGCGCATTGGATTACTGTATCTCTTTTCGGACTCTACTTCTGATATAAAGGTAAGCAAACATATGGTATATCAATATTGATTGAATCACTGAATGCTATATTCGGTTAGTGATTGCCTAGAAAAAGCTTATTTCACCTTCTCTAAACATTAGTGATAAGAATTCGTTCAATAAGATAAGAGTTTTTATTGAGTAAATACGTTTCTATATTTTGTCTGTGGGTCGTAATCAAATTCTTTGAATCGAACCTAAAGAACTAAATTTGGTCGATTGAAAGAGTCAAACTTTTAATATTAATTGGACTAATTTTAATGCTAGGGGAATTTCGGGCGTACAGTGTCGTTGTTATGTTTTGCAAATAAATGTATTGATCTTGGCTGGAATAGAAATATTTTGTTATCCTTCCTTTTTATCTTCGATGCACAATCAAATTGATTTTTAACATTGTTCCACTTGGTTATTTGTTGATTTGCATCATTATTCCACTCCGTCTTTTTTTTTTATAAGTCTTTTTTACGAAATAAAGTATCACTACAATCCCCTGAGCAAATGGGAATGCCTATGAGGAAACTCGCTCTAACCATCCCCCTTTACTACTACGTCTTTTCCATACCCCACACGCATGCGTTTTCGTGTACCGAGTTTTCCCCTACGTGGGAACTGTGGAAATTTTGCCTGAATCATTTGACTTTCTGGTACACTTACCAGGCGATTTCCCTGTGCAGTAACGTGATAGGAATATATGCTAAAAATGGCACAATGTTGAAGGTAGCAATAAGCTGGACTCTGAATATTTCCTAGCGAACGTAGAAGTTACTTATAAGAATTAAATTAAACAAAGGGAAAGGAAAATTCCTGTGTGGTGTAAACATTGTCCGAACTGTATTTTTACCCATTTTCAATAAATATTCTCTAGCATCAAGGGCCCAAATGTACCATATATACCATATCTAGAATTCTTTCGAAACATACCCAACATTCAATATCATCCTTTCCTTACGAGTCGCAACGATTTGTTGGCAAAATTATTGTCTTTCGATGGTTTTTGAAACAGCCCCGTGCATGGACCGAAATGCTTCATACGATCCCACCCTAAAGGTGTGTTTGACAACCCCCGAGACACAAGTATCAGCTCATCTTGAGGGGGGACAACAACGGCAAAGAAGATCGAGCCGGTAAACAGCCTCAGCAAACATTATCAGCGGGCGTTCCCGCGCCAGTTGAAGTATGTTGCTGCAGCAGATGATGTCATTTTGTCTGTCACAGACAATTGACCAACAAACACAGGCGCACACACAACCCCCCCCCGTATGATGGTCCCCATAGAGCATATGGGACAGAATAATTGACGAAGGTAGCAACAATATTACGGATCTTGCTCTCTGTACCTTACGATTGTTGTGTTTTGTTCGAATTTCTATCTTTTCCACTACGTATATTCCTGGGGTCTTCTGCGACACACAGTGGTGGTCATTTTAGTATGGGCAAATAGTTACGGAGATAAAATAATGATTTAATGTTCTATTTTCGCTTTATTTGTTGAGTTTTACAACATATGTTGGATATCTCGTTAGTGATGATTATAGTCCTAAAAAAGGTCCTTTAGCCTGCTGCAGGAGTTCTCTAAACCGCACAAGGTCGAGCGCCGTCATTAGCCAATACTTTCTGGTGGACTCATCAACGCCATTACTCCATTTTAATTTGTGCCTACCACGCCTCCACTGTCCATGCGAACGACCTAAAAGGACTTTATGGGCTGGATTGTCCGGTGTCATTCTCATGACGTGACCAGCCCACCAGCGTCTGGTGAGTCTCTAATCTGTTGTACGACATTAAGTTCGCCGTACAGCTCACACAGCCTGTCATTGTAACGGTTTTTCCATTGTCGGGACCAAAACGTTATCTAAATTATCTAATAGTTGGCTAGATGGGTTTAACACGATCTTAAACATCCTATGAAAGAATAGTCTTTATTGAGTAAAATATATTTTGTCTTGGACATTAACATATCTTTATCGAATGTCTTAAGAAGTTTTTATAAAATTATAGCTATACTCTTCAGAAAAGTTTCTGGAGTTTCTGCTTCAGTATGTATACAAAATATGCCTATTTTCCTATTAAGCATAAAGCGTTGATCACCACTGTTAAGATTATAATTTTCTAAAATTTAATGTTCTTTTTTTGTGCTTCAATGTTTCAGAAGAAGTAATCAGAAGTAGGAGGGTTTCGTCGTATCATCCAATTAAAACAGGGACTCGCTTTCCTCTAAACTTCAATTTAGAATTTAACGAATATTATGTAATACCATTGTATTAAACCTTACATATTTTGTCTTCTAAATAGAATGTGTAATTGTTGTAATGTTTATAGAGACTCTAACTAAAAGCACTTAAGATTTGTTTGTGTCCTTCATCACTTGAAGACAACAATAACAAAACGGCGAAATGATGGAAGCATTCACTCATCGCCTTTAACAAAGATTGTATCATGACACGGTACAGATTGTGCTCGCCGTAATTTCATCGTCACGTTAAACTGACGTTTGGTTATGAAAAGCTAGCGAGCACAAAAAAAAGGAACAAAAGCAGAGGAGAAGCAAAAAAAACCCGTGAAAAGATTATGTTGTTTGATATATCTCAAATGGGAGAAGAAGAAAAACGAAACGAATTCTGCCTCATCCCTGTTTTGGTACTACTGGGTGTCTCTCTTCTGGTTCGCCAGCATATATTTCCCCGAATTGGGAAGCAAAAGGGTGTTAAGAACCGTTCAAAAATTGGTGGTTGAAGATGAAAGTGAAGTTTTTCGGTTTCGGTTCGGTTCGGTTTTGTCAAACCAACCCCAATACGGAAGGAAGGAGAGACACCCCGGGGGTAACGATCGACCCAAAATGCTTGTGATGGTGGAGGAAAGCAGCAGCAGTCGCAGCAGCTGGCTTCATTCTTTCCGCTATTTGGCTCCCGGGAGAGACACCTCACCTATAAGCGTACGGACTGGCTAGAATTGCGCTATGCTACACTGCGTCTTCGCTGCGCTGCTGTGCCTGCTTGCGGAGCCAATGGAGTTCCCATTCGGTAAAGGTATGTTTCATGTTGTGTGTTCGGTTGGATCGTCATCGTTTCTTTAAGCTTTTCCACATCTTCTTGACTCGGTCGCTGTAACGGGTTGTCCCTCTGTGTGTGTGGTGTTTGGAATGTTTTTCGTGGTCGTACTCCGACCGTGTTGCGGCATCGCCGCGTCTCTCTTATCGTGTATGTTATTGTTTTGCTTCTCCGCGTTTTACAAAACATCCACGTCGAGATATACCCCAGTAGAATGACACTTCAAAGTAGCGTTTCAACCCGTAACGGTGCCTTTAATTTTGTTGCGTTCCCGATCGAAACGTGTATCCCGTCCATGTGTTTAGCCCCGAATCTCTTTGTAGGGGGCCATGGCGTTGTGGTTTTTTCGTCGTGGTGTGCAGTCAAACTAAAAACAAACTCGTTCGTTCGCGCGTCATCCGCTGATCGATCGACCCCGGGGGCCTTAACGTCCTCGATGGGGCATGATCATCACGCGCGCTCCGTACCAGCAGCTGATCACTGACCGGTTTTTAGATCTTTTCGCGTTTGTTTTGTTTCTGCGTATCCTCGTACCGTAGCGACGGATGCGAGTTCGGGCCTTCGTCTCTTGGTCGTCTACCCTCTCAAATCACCCTCTTTCTTAACACACAAAGGTTAAGCGGCCGATCAACAAAAAAGTCCCACCTAACCAATAAGCGGCGGGGTACGTGTGTCGGGGCACGATTTCGATTCCAAATTCAGCTTTGAAACGGATTTTCAATCCAAACGATAAAAGGGGTATCCAATTTCACCGTCTCTCTGATCATGGCCATGGTGTGTATTTTTTTTTTTTGGTTTTGTTTGACTCTAAAGCGACTCGATGACATATTCAGATTTCAGTGTTTTTTGAAGCGTTTTTGTTCTGTTTGTTTGATGGCTTTGCTGTATGTGGTTGTTGTGGTCGGCGTGGTTAGGTGTGCTTTTGCTGTTTTGGTTATAAGTTTTAGAGGGCGGCGGGCACGGTCGTTTGGTTCTTCGAAATCAATTTGTCGAATAATCAATGTTTAACCCGCTACCGAAACTAAGCATATATATGACAGTGGCACGGTGTGTTGCGGTTGGCTGCCGGTGTTTTGGAGGCTGTTTTGTGAAATGTGTGAAATGAGAGTGTTAATTTCATGCGTTGCTTTATGTTTTGCTTATAGCAAAATAGCAAATCGATTGCTTCTGTGATTCCATTCACCAAAGAATTCCTCAGACACACGGAATACGCAGGCTCCTACGCGTGTGGATGATCAAACGATAATTTATAGGCTGGGATGATGTGTGGTGAACCTGGCGAGTTAAGGTTTTTTTTTGTTACACGATGGTGAAGTTTAAATTCAAGCTCCATCTGAGCATCTGTTTGAGATATTAGTGTTTTTTGTAAAACAAAACTTAACAATGCGAGCACAATGCGTGTTTCTCATTCTTTAGCATGATGGTAACATACACACAGTCAGTAAATAAAAAAAATTATCTAAGAAAGTTAAAAAAAAAGAGGAATCCTGACAGTTTAATCAGTCTTGCATATGGAGGAATGATCTCCTTGAGTTTTAGTATCGATCCTGCCGAATGAAGACCGGCTCTGAAATACTGAAAGAGTAAACGTCATTAAAGGACCTCCTGGGTAGTTCATTCAGCTTTACAAAGGAACAGAGAATCCTAAACGAGGATCCTTAACAAAGGAAGTCCTAAACAGAATAGTTAGTCTCGCATTTGTGGGAATGATATCCTTGAGATTTGGTACCAACACTGCCGAATGAAGACCATTATTCCATAACTGAAAGCATAAACGTCATTAAAGGTCCTCCTGGATGAACATTTCAAAGGAATAGAGCAGTCAGCCACAACGCAAAATCCTAAACAGAATAGTCAGCCTTGCATATGGGGGAATGATCTCCTTGAGAAATGGTACCGACTCTGCCGAATAAAGAGCTGTACTCCGATACTGAAAGCATAAACATCATTAAAGAACCTTCTGGATGATCTTGTCAAAGGGACACAGAAGTCAGCCTCTGAGAGAAATCCTGAACAGAATAGTCAGTCTTGCGTATGATCTCCTTGTGATTTAGTTCGTGATTCGGACTCTGCCGAATAAAGAGCTGTACTCCGATACTCCGATGATCTTGTCAAAGGAACAGAGAAGTCAGCCTCAGAGAGAAATCCTAAACAGAATAAACTGTTTTGCATATGGGGGAATGATCTCCTTGAAGTTTGGTACCAAATCTACCGAGCGAAGACCTGTACTCCATTATTGAAAGCATAAACGTCATTAAAGAACCTCCTGGATGAACTTGTCAAAGAAACACAGAAGTCAGCCTCAGAGAGAAATCCTAAACAGAATAGTCTTCCGTATGAGGGAGAGATCTCCTTTGCGATTTGGTAACGACTCTGCCGAATGAAGTCCTGTACTGCAATACTGAAAGCAAAACGTCATTAAAGAACCACCTGGATAGTTAATCCAGCTTTACAAAGGAACAGAGAATCCTAAACCAGGATCCTAAACAGGAACTTCTTAAAGAAAGTCCTAAACAGAATGGTCAGTCTCGCTTTTGGGGGAATGATCTCCTTGAGGTTTGGTACCGACTTTGCCGAATGAAGAGCTGTATTCCGATACTGAAAGCATAAACGTCATTAAAGATCCTCCTGGATGATCTTGTCCAAGGAACGGAGAAGTCAGCCTCAGAGGGATATCCTAAACAGAATAGTCATTACGAATTTAACGAATTTTACGAACAGAATTTTACGTATGAGGGAATGATCTCATTGAGTTTTAGTATCGATCCTGCCGAATGAAGATCTGTATTCCATTACTGAAAGTATAAACGTCATTAAAGAACCTCCTGGATGATCTTGTCAAAGATCTGTATTCCATTACTGAAAGCATAAACGTCATTGAAGAACCTCCTGGATTAACTTTCCCCGTGGGTTCCCGTAAGATGCCAGGCTGCCAAACTTCACATAAAGTCTAAGAGCCAGTTACTTGCCGCCAATTGGATATCTCGTACAAAAAAAAAACGCGCCCCGTACGAAACGAAACGAATTCCCCTTTTCTTCCAGGTGGGTGGTTGATAAATGACTTGGATTTATGTGCTTGGCTTTGGTGAGAGCAATGCATTTTTGCATTTGCTTGGCCCACACCACCCCGTGTGCCCCGGGTACACGGCGGTGCGCCTTGCTCTTGTTACAGATGTATCTTTATTTTATTCCGTTGACAGCTCTCCTCCGAGGCTGTTTTATTGTATTTGCAACCACCGTTTGCTCGCTGTTATTAATCGCTTTTATGTGGTCCATGTCTTCCGTTACGAAATGGATGGGAAGTTAAAATAGGGCGTCCAGTGTTTGTTGTCCGTTGCCAAAATAAAATTAAATTGATTACAACCCGATAACACAACAAGACACCACAGCGTCGTTGTGTGGGCTGCCAAAACGCACTTTCACTTCACACGCTGGCGGGACCGGTCACTGGACTAATAAAAGGCTAAAAATGTTGGAATAAAGGAAATTGGTGATCAACACGAAGGAAAAAGGGGAGATGAACGAAATAAGAGCAGCTCGATCTGTCGGAAAATCAGAAAAGAGGCTGCCTAAGTTCCTCGTCCATACGGGAATACACAATGGCAGACAAGTTTACTGAACTCCGTCACACCTTTGCGAGTGCCTACACTATTACCGTCTGTGTGTGTGTTTGTCCTTGCGGTAGGGCTTGTGTTGTGTCCTGTCGGGGAGAGAGAAGGAATAAAAACCAAAATGTTCGTTCGCATAAACCCACACAATGCGCTCCATCGAGCATTTTCGTTTCGTTGTTTGCCACGGCTGGCTGGCTGGCTGTGGCTTGGTGGCCGTGTGTAGCAACAAATGTGCCACATTTGCTCGAAACGAACGAACTACCATCATCATCATCATCATCATCCCGGTAGGAAAATCCGGATCGCGCTCGACTTCATCAAAAAAGTGCAACGACAGCATGAGCGATGGCACACGACGTCGGTCGGATCGGTCGGTCGGGGCAGCATTGTTCCGGACGGAAAGTGCACCAACGCCACAATTTATACCCGTGCCGGGCGAGCCCAAGTCTGGCTGTGGCTGGTAGACGAAGTATTTGCCCCGGGTCGGTCTGTCGTCTGGACCAAGCAGTGGGTGGAATGCATAAACCGAGAAGTTCCCGAAATGCAAGCTACGTTGAACGATATATGACGGTGATGCTGTTGTGTCCTACTCGCTGGCTGGCCGATAAATGTACTTTGTATAGTTGTATTGAATGAAATTGAGCTAAATTGATGTGAAATTGAAAATTCGAAACTTTCGAGCGACTAACAGATCGCTCAACCTGAGGGAATTAACGAAGGATCTTTTATTTTTTACTCATTTATTAATTTAGAGCAATATCGTTAAAATTAAACACTCAAATAAACAATGTATTTAGGTCTTGAGGAGCAGTTACTAACATCCATTTTTTGGATGGAAGCTATCACTAAACCCTCTAGTTGTCCTGGCCAATTTGTTATCAGAACTAACGAATTCGATCTCCAAATGTCAATGAATATTTTAAATAATTATCAAAAGCGATTCCAGATTCCAATTTAATATTAAATAAATAAATATTTAAATATTTTCGTCTTTATCTTTTGTGTATCATTCAGAAATAATATAACACAAGCCAACTTCATTTAAACAATGCGCCTTTTAACAGATGGCGCCGGGAAAACGGTTTTTACAAAGTTACCAATTGCTGCCACCATTGGAACGTAAAAACGCCATCGGTCTCTCTTCTCAACTGCTGCTGCAACTGTTCCAATATGTTTCGCACTCCTTTCATATTCCGCTGCCTCCCCCCAATCGCATTCTATCCATAAACAAAACAATAATGCGCAACATCAGCAGCACACGCGGGGTTGACATTCGTGATTTGTTTGCATCTGTTTTGCAAGGTTTCGCGCTCCTCCTTGCCCACAGCAGTACCCTATATGAAGACGAAACGGGCCAACAGCTGCGGGCCATGACCGCCCCATGCCCTGATTTTCCGGAAGACCCAAACGAAAGGAGCCCAACCAAAATCATTGCTCATTATGGGGCCGCTCCATTTTCCATCGTGGTGTTTCAGTGCTGAACTGAGGTTGCTCATTGGTTTGTTCCGTTGGCAAAAGAGGAGGAAGTATCAATGCGCTCTTGCACTTTTCCACGAGCACACAAAGCGCAATGTATTTGATTATTAGCATCATTTATTTCGTACGTTCACCGATTGTGTGTTCTCGCATCCTTTTTGGAGCAGTGCAAGGCGCTTTTGAAGGTGGAAAGAAAGCAATCTACAAAAACCGATGTACGGACAGAGATATACAGCTAGAGTAGTAGTAGCAGTTGTTGTAGACCACAAGAGCAATGAAACTTCCGGCTTCTTTGTTACCGGCTCCGTTCCGTGGTGTTGTGCATCTTTTAGTGAAACACTTGAAAAGTGAACCGCTATAAAAAAAATAATAAATGAGTGTGAAAGAAAACTACGCTTTTTTCGTCTCCTAATGTAAATGACTATCTGGAGAATGTGTTTGTTGAAAGTCACAACACAAAATTGTATCTTGTTTTATTGAAAGGATGCTTTATGTGGATAAGTTTAAATCTTGATTGCGGTTAGAGAGCTTTCAAGTAGGTTTAAATTTCCACCAGTGTTAAAGAGAATCTTACTCTCGGATTTATGAATCTGCATGAATAGTAATACGTAATTATGATTCTGAAATTGTGCTAAAAAGATTCACGATTAGTCGAAGGCTCATGAATTTCTAAAGATTCAAGATCTTATAAATCTAAAGACTCAAAATTTTATAGATTTCAAAGGCTATAAAACTGTTTGTAACTATATAAACTATGAAGTAATTCTCCATCTCGGATCTCCACGATCCTGGATCATCGAAGATTCGAGGATCTTCAGATGTAGTGCTTGGTAAATCAGGTTCAGATTTATGAATCTGAATGAATCATTGAATGGAATGAATGATTCTGAATATTTATTTTATGATTCTTTCCGAATCTTTGAGGAATCATGTATCTCGAACATGACTCGTCGTTAAAGATTCATATGATTGACTCTTCGCAAAAACTTCATTAAGTACACAAAACTATACAGATATCGTTTTAGATCTTTGATCGGTAACAATGATCTGTTTAGAGCTATAAGGTATGATTCGAATCACTCTTCGCTCAAGACTCATACTAATAACTCTTTATCAAAGATTTATAACTAATTAAAGCTCAAAATAAATAAAAAGATTCTAAATATTTTAGATTTCAACAGTTATACAACTGTTTGGAATTGTATAAACTATGAAGTAATTTTCCAGCTCATCGTCCTCGATCCTGGATCTTCGGAGATTCGAGGATCTTCGGATCAAGTGCTAGATAAATCAGATTAAGATTAATGAATCTGAATGAATCTTTGAGTTGAATGGTTGATTCTAAATCTTTATTCTATCAATCCTCAAAACCTTTTTTTGATTCATGAATCTCGAGGATTCATTAATCTTTGACCTTTTTAGAGCTAAAGAGCTAATTCGAATCACTTTTCACTGAAGATTCATGCAAATAGCTCTTTACAAAAGATTTATAACTAGTAAAAGCGCATTTCATGAAGTATCAAGTCATACCCTTAAAATGTCTCTAAATTTAAACATCTTCACGCATGAAACACTTTTGAATTATCAAAATTTAAATCAACAATATCACCTTGCGCTAACTGCCGCTGTCAGATAAGCACACCCGTTTTATGTTAAAAATGGAAAAAAGGAAAACCACGATCGTGTTGATAATGCGGTAAAAATCTCTTCCTTCTCTACGACATCATTCATGTACATCGGTATCGTATGTGTGCGGCAAAAATCTGCATTGCAAAGCCAAACGCCAACCCAACAACATGGTGCCACCATCTTCGTCGCTGTTAAACGGAACCCATCCTAGGAAAGCGGGTAGGAACCTGCGGGGGGCAAAAGGATCCTCCTTCATGCTACGATTTTCACTTTTCATGTTTTATTGCACACACTCCGCGCACACTGCTGGGTGGTGGTGCGTCTTCTTCATGAAAAAGGGCGCATTTTTGTTTTGCCTTTTTGTGCGAGCAATGCGAGAATATATTAAGCTCCGCTATTTGCCACTACGCGGGTGTGACGAACGGCGAAACAGATGGCGTTTGTTGTGGGCCGGTGGCCACCGGTCTAGCAAATGTATGCAGGACTTTCCTTAGTCGGGGTTCCTTCAATTCACTGCAGCAGTGTGTTAATTTGTGCTTTTTGGTGTGTTTGTGTAGGTGTCCACGCGGGTTCGCGGCACTGACCGTGAACCTCGTCTTCCCGCACGCAGAAGAAGGTTACCGTTAAAGGCGAAATATCAAACGACTAAAAATAATGCCATCTCTCATGCAAAGGTGGAACTATGTATACGCGGGGTTCATAAATGCGTTGTTTCTTATCCTGTAAGTCATCGTAAAATAAACTCACATGAACAACGACCTTCACGGGAAAAGGACTGCGTACGACGAAGGCTCAGGGACACTGAAGGTCGGTCAGTAGTTGTTGGGGGTGTGCAATTCGTTTAGTGTATTAATGGTGTGTGTTTTTGGTTAAATTTTCACTCAACGAGTAAATTCAGTGCCTTCGAAACGATTTTGATTGATTGAAATAATAGAGGCCTTCGAGAGGTCATCAGTATCAGTAAAAGCACACACCCATTTCAGAATGTTTAATCCCCCGAAGAGTCATTAACCGATCAGCAAGAAGAATCTACTGGTGTTCTCGCTAGAAAAGGATCGTTTGTACGGTACATTATTATAGCTCTCCTGTGGAAATGGTTTGCCCTTTCGGACTTGAACCTTTACGCCCTCGACCAAGGGAACGAAACTGCTCGCGAGTTCCGAGTGAGTGGTTGGTAGTTTCCGTAGAAATGCGTATGCTCTACCCACAACTACTGTTGTCCGTTTGTTACGACTCGTTTCACCCAAAACCGGAAAGGAAATTGTGACACAGAACACCATCGGGAAAGATACCATCAGCGCGCAGATGTGTTGCTGCTGCTTTTTCGCCCCGACCGTTGAGCCATTCAAACTGGCAAGGATAATGCCGATGGGCCATCAGAGTTTTTACAACAACACAGAGAGAGAGCGAGAGGGGGCGCCCTATGTTGTCGGTGTTCGGGGTTTTTATTTTTGGAAAAAAGGTCGTCCAACGGCCACACGCGGATTCCGGTGGTGTGTACACGCGAGTGCGTGCGAGGACTATTTAAAGGATGCGGATGGAGTTTTCGGCGCTTTCAAAGTGAACGATTCGTTAGCGAGACCGTGTGTGTGGAATGGTGTTGTGTGGCTAGCAGCTGGAGCTGTGGGAATGGATGTGAAATGGATGGAAGGTTATCTTTATGGTGTAGAAGAAATTGAATTTGTTATGTGGCATAGAAGTCTCCTATTGCACGGCGGTAGTTATTTTGGTTCTTATAAATTTTAAACGCTAGGTTTTTCCTTTTCCTCCAGTTGGTGGATTTAGTTAGTTGGTTAAACTTGAGTAATCCTTTATTTAAGGGTGGAGCAAAAGGACATTATTGCAATAATGAGAATTTTATGATGAAACAATCCCGATATCGAGAAACCATTTTTGTTGTTACTTTGTTTGCTTTTGTTTTGTCGTAAATAATGTTCAAATAATAATATCTAAACCCTAAAACAACTTGTAAAAAATTCTAACGTGTTGTGTATTCATTTAGCATATAGTCCTTCTCTTCTCCTGCACTTTTTTAGGTTAAATATTTCAAGAGAATAGATTAAGTTTAGTTACGATTTTTATATATTGTTGAAAAATTTGTATACTCCATTGGGTTTTTTTGTTATTTTTCCTTCTTATCCATTTAATTATTTTCTAAAAATGCCATGGACTGAAACTTTCAACTATCGCGTTAAGGAAAAATCCGGCACCGATTCACTTATATATAAATTGCATATATTACATGTAAATATACACTAATGTTCCATTAAGAAATAAATCAACTAAATGAATGAATGAATGTCCTGCAACAATTAATGTTCCTTTTGCAAAGTAGACACATGGCCTTTTTCATAACATTTATTTTTATTCATTTTCGATAAATTGTTCTAATTATATTTTACAATTGCCAATTCGTGACCACAATCGGCCTAAAAAACAAATATTTTGGGTGAAGTTTATATGTAGACAACTTTATTTCTTGACTTCTTCTAGAAAGTCTCAATTATTTCGGAAAAAAAACTCAAACGTTCCTTCATATTATCACTTTTATTATTAATTCTTACACGTGTCTAATTCCATTTCCATTATGTCTCGTTACAGGTAAGCAATTGTCGTACGATTGAAGATGGTTTCTCTACTACAACATTAACAAAAAAGCATATGGGTCCTCCCCAAAGGAATGGAATGAAAGTATAACCCCCAAAACGATGGTGGACACACGGTGTATCACTTCATAAACTATTTGACAAGCGGAAGCAGCTACGCCGGCGGCATGCGATTTGATCATCCGTAGCCCCCGAGACCAAGGAGTAGCGCACCGCCCAAGCATGATGTATTTATGATGGTATGTTGCGGTGAAACACTACCCCATTCCCGAAAACAATGGGACACCCCGTACCGTAACAATGCACGCTAACGACGATGACACGCGTAAAAGGGATGGGTCCACCTAGGAGATGGGTGACACGGTGTCACACTTGCAGAAGCGAACCTTTTGTCGTGCCGTGTCGGGTCCGGGTAGAGGAGATGGACCCGTGTGCTGGTGGTCAGCTATTTGCATTACCGTGTGTACTGAACCGCGAAGAAAAGCAAGAACAACAACAACAACATCATGCAAAAAAAAGGAACCAACCATCCGGATCATATGGTGTGGAATTTTTGGAAACGGCAAATGTGGTTTTGGTGTGTTTGCGAATGCGTAAGAGTCATAAACCGCCATCAACCGCGAAACAAAACCGCCCCCCGTTCGCTGTGACCACACAAAACCAATTATGGTGTTGCGAAATGGGTTCCTTTTTATCGTTGCTTTGGTGCGAGCCTTTAGCTGCGCGGAGGAGAGGATACGAGAGGAACCGCCCAAGGCACGGGAGGAGGAAGTGTGTTTTAAACATTTATTGTAAACTATGTGTGTGTGGGGGTTCGGTTTCGTGCAACGCAATATTTTGCAAAGCTTCTCCTTCCGTGCGTGACCGAAGGTGGGTTTACTTTCTCCCAATAACTGTTTGGCCGAAAGTAATGAGACATCATGCCGGTGACATAATAACGATTGACTTGGGAATAGGTCCCCTCTCCTTCCTTTTGGGCTTTGGAGGTGTCGATGAGCTAGAGGTTGCTTCACCTCATTCATATTTGAACGGTATTTGTGGCGAGAAATGAATGTCCAGTCCCTGTAAGAAGGATGGTTGAAAAGTGTGAAAAATTGTAGAAAAGCCACTAGAAAGGTGATGTTGTCATTATCATTTAATATATTGTTTTAGTGATTCTGACATAATTAATCTCAACGTAGGCATTTAAGTTCTGTCTTTGCGATGTTTGAGTTGAAGGTGATATGATGTTGCTGATTGTTTACGATCGGTTCGTTGATCAGTTTAAAAGTATAGATAAATGTTTGGTGAATCTAATTCAGATTCATGAAGCGGAATGGATCTTTAAACTAATTGAATAAATCTGGATCTCTATTTCAAAGGTTCATGGCTCCTCAAAGCTTCATGAATCATCCGAGATTTATGAAATCCAAGGAGTTTGATTTGATTTTAAATTCATATAATAAACTCTTCTTAAAACTATTAATACGAATAACTCTTCTCAAAATATTCATATGAATGACTCTTCTCGACAGATTCATATGAATGGCTTTTCAAAAAGATTCATATGAATGACTCTTATCAAAAAATTGATTCGATTGACTTTTCTCAAAAGATTCATATGAATGATTCTTCTCATATGTGAATTATTGATGTGAACGACTCTTATCAAAAGATTCATATGAACGACTCTTCTAAAAGATTCATACAAATGACGCTTCTCAAAAGATTCATACTAATGACACTTCTCAAAAGATTCATATGAATGACTCTTCTCAAAAGATTCACTAAATATAACACTAGCACAGATGATAATGCGCTATTCCCGATCTGGGTTCAAATCTCAATTGGATCGTTCCTTTCATATATAAATCTATTTAGTTATAGGTGTAGGCGCATGCAAAGGCAACAACGGTCATAGAGCATAGTGAAAAATAAGAATGAAAAGCAATTCGTTGCGACGTAGATCGCGCGAACAGGTTAGCGTCTATAAAACTAGATTAAAATAGGAACAAAAATGCGATTACTATCAGTAACGGGGTGTCCCTGATACTAACCAATTTCTCTAGTGCGAGTAAACAACACCACCACAATATGTCCCCGTGTTCCGTGCAGACATTCTACAGACACCGGAACGCACGCACCATCACCACCTCCTCGCACCAAAAGCGGTTCCATCCCGAAACGCCCGAACTATCAATCAATCAATCGTGTATAATCATCGCGATATATGCATGCGATAAGCCTTTTTTCCCAAAGTCTATATGATACATAGCCTTGGGGGCATACATATAACATTAATATTGGTTATTGCACACGACGTGGCGGTGGCTGAGCGTGTGTGAAGCGAACACATTTTTTATTCATTACTGTAGACCGCCGGGAGAAGTTAGACCACATCACCGTATCGATTACTGACAACTTTTATTTTATTTTCGCTGCCATTTCAGTTATTCTTCGACTCCGCTATTCAAATTGAAATGTTTCCTTCTATTGCGACGGGATTCGGGATTCGGGTTGCTGGGGATGAACCAAATCAAACCGAACGTGGGTGGTGTTGCGCTGTATTTGCTTTCACTCCCCCCGAAGTGTGCTGGTTGGAAAATATTGATAGTTTCCTAGCTTGTGTGTTTTGTTTGCACTCGAAACATCGCCGAACAAGGATCGAGGAAAGAACAATCACATCGTTTTTGACCGGTTCCGGATTTTAGACGGGTTTTGTCTGTCGCTTTATATATATATGATGCTTTTTTTCTGCTTCCTTATTGCCATACGAAGCCTGGAACTCCATCGGTGTTGGAGAAAAGCTATTGGAAAATCATTGCCTCGAAGGCGCATGCGTGTTGTCCCATCAGTTCCTTCCTTCCCATTTTTTTTGGTTCCGGCCGTTCGGTTTGGTGTGTGCAACCGTTTTTTCCGTTTCCTGACCGAAAGTGTATCCGTTTCGGAACGAGGAAACACCACGGGATTTCGATCATGTTCCTTCACTGTTTCCCCCATTGTGGCCACCATGCAGTATTTTCCAGCAACGCCTGGTATTGGTTTTCCAATCCTTTCGGTTTTTGGTCCGTTGTGGTTGGTTTTGCCTTCGACCCGATTATGAAGCCGAGAAAATCATACCGATGGGCTTAACTGATATTTGAAGGATGTTAATTTGTGGGTAGCTTTTTTAAAAAAAGGGGACGCTTTTCCATCTACCCTATCGAATTGTTCGGGTATGTTTTATTGGCAGAACTTATAGCAAACATTTTCCCTTCACACAGTGGTTCGCAATTGCGGGGCTCGGTTTGAAAGGATTCCTTTCGTTGCGGTAATGCATTGAGGGAAACATTATTTGCAAATCCTTTTTCTCAAGTGCGCCTAACGGCACCCCAAACCTAGACATTGTTTCGTGCGTGTGTGTGTGTGTGTTTGTGTCCCTGACCGAAAGGATTAATAAGCGATTTTTAATGTACAGCTTGTGTTGTGGGCCTAGTACTGCAACAGCCAAGAGAGCAGAAGCCATGCGAACGGCTGTTGTATTGTGTGCGGCCTTATCCAAATAGTAGTATGTTGTAGCGTGTTTTGCAACACGAGCCTACGAACGAGCGTTTGCACTGTACGTGGGAAATGGATTAAATCGTAAATTATGAGAGTGTAGCTTTAGGTTCGATTTTAAAGCGAGCGGTTCGGGTCTTTGCCACTTGGATGGTTGCCCATTTATTTTGTCGCCCGGATAACTCCTCACGGGAGTTTTCAGCATGGCCTGGGCCTGGGCTTGGGCCGCCGGATATAGTTGAACGAACGCTGTTCATAACAATATCCTCATCAGGGGTGCTCAATTTATGATTTATTGTGTTTATATATCTTGTTGTGTTGTGTTGTTTTAAAATACAAATGAAGTGTTCATAGGAAAGCTTGTAACGTGTCGACGGAATTAACAGCATTAAGTCAGAAAGTTTGAAAGGTTTTATTTGGTATATAACTTATCAAACTCAACGTAGGGGCAGGACGACTATCCGGCTACGAGTAAATAAAATCAAAAAAGCCAGAAATGGTAAGCCTAGATCTCTTGACGTAGTTGTGCCGATAAGGAAGGAAGGAAGAAATGGCTATTGCAGATAAATAAAAAATAACATAAGGACCTTAAATAATATAAAGATAGATAATGGTGGTTGGATACACGTGATGGTCAAAAATGTCAAGCACTCTAAAGGTATTTGTATTAATTTCAAAATCCATGATGGAAAACAGTGAATACAACGTGCAAAGAAGTAATAAATAGATGTTATAATAAAACATCTAATGTTTTAGTTGAATAAGTTTTAGTTTTAGTTTTAACTAAGTTTATCATTATATCAGGGGACTAAGGGATTTTTTATATCAAAAATAAAGATTTCGGTAACAGACAGCATAAGTGTGTTGCCCATTTATGCGGCTAGGATTGTGTTCCGATGAGGGCGGAATAATGACCATTGCTTCATAAAAAAAAATCAATTAAATCCCGTTGGTCTAGTTGATTTGGATGACCAAAACCCTGACGGAGTCAGTCCTTTCACTACGGGAGATTGGTCCGTATAGGATTATTCCTCCGTCCTGTCGTGTGAAGAAGATCGGCGCTGCTACCAATACACCACCGGACCGCGCCGACAGAATTGAGATTTTAAGTAGTAATATATCAGATAATATAGAACGGCCTGTGCTGTATTCCACGCAAATGATCGACTACTTAGCTGTGATCAGTTTAAGCTCAACGCAAAGGAAGATTAAACTCAACATCGGCTGTGCAGCAAATTAACTGAAGAAGAATTAAATCCCTGTAAAAATCATAGTAATTGTCATCATTCACGACGTTAATTCATGGTTGCGCACCCCTGACGCATGAATGTACGCTTCCTAGCATTGAGTAAAAAGGATATATACGGCACCATCGTCCATTTCATCAAGCAAACATCCTGATTGTTCTGTGTGTATACCTACGAACGCTATCCCTATTTTTTTTTGTCCTCCCCAGCAACATTTCGCTTATCGATGATTTCATTTTTATCGCCCGCAAGTAGCCGAAGTAAATACCGATTTTACCCCGCGTTGGGTGGGTGAGTGTCTTTCCATCTCATTTGGTATATTAAGGACAGTTTTAAAATGAAAATTTATGATCCAGTATTAATACTCCTCCACTGTTTATACCTTTAAACGGCATGAAGTGGTTTAGCTCTGTGGTTTTCGTTCGGGACGCTACCAGTCAACCCATGACTGCAAAAGTTTGTCGTTCAGGATCGGCTACATATCTCAGTGTTGCACGTTTAGTTATAACTCGCTCCACAAATCACGAATCCTGGTGGGGAGGGGAGGCCACCGTGTGAAGAGGATAACGAGGTGTGTGGAACCTCATTTGCCATAACAACAGACACTGCAACACATCGTCCAAAGCTGTTGTGGCTCCGGTGGATATATCGGAATGATGGTGTGTTTGTTGTCCGTCAGCACGAACTTCTCTCCGTGGCCAATGTGGTGATGGCGGATGCTTTCAGTCAGTCCCCAGCAATCCATCATTTTTCTTTCAACGACCCAAATTAACCTTCCTCGTACATCGGGTTCCCCATCCCTGTCCTCCCACCGGAAAGAGGCCGGACATTTCTTTTGCTGGTGCGCCATGTGTGTGCCCGTCTGGTTTGAATAATTTTGAATGAAAATGAGTTCGAGAGAGACCGATCGACGACGGTGGGACGGTTAGAGAGTGGTGGACGACGACCTCATGTTTTCGTCCGGTCTGTCAGATGCCTTTCTGGTAAAACTTTCCTCAGGTTTTTTTTTATGGTGTTCGTGTCGATTTGCTATTCGTCACTCTTTTTGGCTGCGTTTAGAGAGCGTTTTAGTGGATTGCTGTGCTTGTCACCCGCGGGAAGAATGAACGCCGCCGGTTACACACCGAGCCGTGAAAAAAAAGTTGCTCAACTCTGATGGTTGCAGTTGTGGTTGGAGGTTGTTGTGTTGTGGAACGATTCCCATATGCCAATGCCGGAGAGTTCCGCCACTTTATCTCTCGCGCACAAAGCGGTTTCCACCATTCGAAAACATCAAGTGGAGCGAACCATTTTATCTTATCGCGACAAAACGAAAGTGCAATCATCAACATCAAAACACCGATCGCTGATCGGTCGCAGTTATCGCCAATGTTTTACCTTCTTGTGAGTGATTGTGGTGGGTTGGGGGGTTGTGAGAAGCGCACAGGAACACTGCAAAACAGTAAATGAGGGTTGAGAATTAAGGTTATATTTTCAAGCATTATATATGAGCTCACTGGTGGTTCCGGCATTGTTTTGCTTCAAGATCAAAGCGCACCTGCCAACTGGTGGTACCGTTTTTTAAATCAAGCATGTCGAATAACTTCCAAACATCTTGCATTTGTTTCTCCATTTTTCGCAGATGATGGCGATTGCTGTTTGTTGTACGTCGCTTCCGTGTAACGCACAATCTTTGCTTTCAATAATGATGGGTTCCGCTTTTTCTGCGCCGTCGGTCGTCATGCTGATGCATCGGCGCTACTGAAAACATGACCGTTGATTGACAGTTTAACAACAGCGCGCATCACCACAATCAGCGCGGAGCGATCGTCGGCAACCTCGGGAGGGATAGTGTAATAAATAACATTCTACCGTGCATGATGATGTTGTGAGAGTCTCCAGTGCTGCTGCTGGCTACTCTTCTACACCACATCCCTGTCAAGGGGGAACATCAGCGTTCGGGTTTTTTTTTGTTTTGGGGGAACGACATGATGAGATGAGTTGGGGGGCCCATAAATCAATTGCTGTTTGGTAGTGCAATTTGTTGCAACACGGCTAAGGTGAAAGGTATTGCAGCTAATGTGCTTAAAGTGGTCAAATTATGATCGATTTTTCGGTGCGATTCAGAAGAAATGATAGAGGAAAGGCTTGGGATGAATTCTTGACAAAAAGCCACTCTAATGGCAACAGTCTTGTACATGGCAACAGTCATAACTTGTACATGGGAAGGACTCGGGTAGCGTTGAACCCGTGAGACATAAATTTCTTTGTCGTTAAAGTTGTGCATTACCATACTTCTTTAGCTTTAGTCGAGCTTTCCACCTCCGTCGTGAAACACTTTGACCAAAACATCGCAAATGAAAAGCGAGAGTTTGCACTTTCTTCCAGCTGTATTTTTAAGTAACTTTTGTATTTTTACACGGTACCTTACTTTAACGCGTTAGATAGCGGATGCTTTGCTGATGCTATTTTGGGATTTGGCGCTTTCTAACCAGTGGTGTTCGTGTCCTCCCCCGGGTTGATAGCGACAGGTGTGTGAATCATATTTTTGGATTTAATCTCAGCTGCGTTATAAAACCGGGGAAGCTTTTTCCCCCATAAGTCGGTGTTGCTCGGTCGGAATTGAGTTGACAAGTTGGCTGGCACGGGGGAGTAATGTTTTACTTTTTGGTCGAAATGGAAAGTGAAAGTAATGGAGTGAATTAGTAGCGGGCGGATGATTTGTGAGGGGTGACAGAAAATTTATTCTGATTGTATTATAAATTGTTTTTCTTGCCACAAAACATTGTGGAAAGCTCTGCGAAAAGAGAGAGGATACATTTGGATGAAGACTTTTGACTTGTTTTAAAATTTTTGTTATGTTCTCTCTTGCTTTCTTTGATGAATTCTTAGCTTAATGCGTAGCAAATTTGAATTGTTATTGTTTTTTTTTAAATAGAATTAACCTTATAATTGAAGAGAAGTTGTAATAAGTTTTAAGCTAAGCTTTTTATTTATTTACTTTTCAATGTTATGTTTTGTTGAAGTTATAATATTGAAACAAACAATTTTTGGACAACTTGTAGTTATTATTCAAGTACTTATTACCTAGTAATACATTAGTACTTTTTTATTATTCCAAGCACGCGAATGCATTAATGATTTTTGTTAAAAACGTCTGAAGTTCCTTTAATTCATTCGATACCCCTCATTCCCAGTGCGAATTAGCGAAGTTTCCTACGGATCCTAAACGATAGTTATACAAATGTTCAGAAACACAAAATGTAAATGTTCAGTAATGTAGAGAAAATTAAAAAAAACTCAATGACATGATTCTTTAATCAAAGATACGGTAAAGAATCCAAATCTCGGGAACTAACAACATCAATAGATATAAAAGAAAAATAAAGCACTACATTACTTACAGTCGAAATTTGCAAATAAACAGTGAAAAACGTTTAACAAACATTAGTTATACAAACCACCCTCATGAGCCATGGAGCGATTATTTTAACATTGTTTGACAAATTATCATCTTATATTACGAAATGCAGTACTGATTGCTATATTACTTAAATTATTATATAAGTTTAATATTCCTTTATTTTGTTCATTCATTCGCTTATGCAAACAAATATTTAATTGTAAGAGACACAACAGTGTCTCTCATATGTGGGTGACAAAGGCTCTTGGAAACTTCAGCGTCACCCAAAAAAAATGACACGTAGTTTCATCGAATTGGATGAAATTTGTAAAATTTGTTAAGTTCAAATCATATTCAATGCGTCCATTTTGAATTTTGAATATAAAATTTTATAGATTTCTTGTAGCGCTTCGAATTATACTACGAGAAAATATTGTAAAACAAACCACATGCCTTGTTATATTCTTTCATACATATTATATCCTTTTAAGGTGTTCCATTAACAACGCATCACGCTAAGAATGCATTTAATATATCCGTGCTACTTCATACCTTCTTGAGCGCTGCACTTAGCCGGTGCTTAGCTTTAAAACGTCTTCACGCCTTGTAACAACTTGCCAGCCTCGATACAACTGCAAAGGGTTACAATCATGCTCGCACCGGAAGCTTGTAAGGATAACACAAAAAAAAGAAAAATAATCCTTAGACCGCCACGATAATTATCCTGTAGTCGAGTTCTGGGTTTAATCTATTTCATCCTTTCCCATTGTACAGCCACAGTGGTGCGGTGTGCCAGCAAATAATAGGAAAAAATGTCCTCCATTTAATCTTCTTCCACCGTTCGCCACAAGGATATCTCCAAAGGGAGCGTGTGGAATCCCATCCGGGATACGCCATTTAAACGCGATTGCTCGCTCTCGTTTGCGCGCAGCATGCAGCCGAGCTTCGCTTATAGAAGATGGCCTCGGAACAATTATCCAAACATCCTTGGATTAATACCTCATTCTTTGCTTGCGCCGTCCCCCAATTCAGCCCCTCGCAAGACGACGTGTATCGTTCGAGAATATGTTCCACATCACAGATGACGCCAATGCTTTCCAACACCTCATGATCACGTTCGTCATCGTCATCGTTGGGATGATGCATCGGCACACACATTCACGTACGCGGCGGATGGTCGTTGCGAACTGGGAATAATTTGCAAAGTGGTTGTGAGAGATGGAGAGATGAATGAGGATAAACATCCTTTCGCAGAGCGCGTGTGAAGATGTTGATGTGGGGTATGAAAGCGGGCGGGGTTGCACAAAAGCGGGATGGCTCGTTTGAAACGTGCAAGCATGCATATTTGTAGGTTGCAACGTGCCGTTTTCACGCCCTCGCCCCCCGAGGCGGTACACGAATGTTGCGTAAATGCGTTGCAAATCAAGTTGCATTTCGTACGCATTTCGACAGCAATTTTAGCGGCCCCGTTCTATTGGATCTTCTAGAAAGGGAGATTTTGGCAGGGATGAGCAATTTGGCGATATACTGGCTACTGTAATCTAAAATTTGATATTCCTTTTTTTTAAATAATAATAAATAACAAAATTAATTATAAACTAAAATAAAAAAGTCAAAACATTACAAGCAAAGGGTACCTTTTAAGATTATTAAAAGTTTATATTTCTTAAAATAAAAAACTTTTAACAATGCGGCTGCTTGTCACAGATAAAAAGGATAACAAAATTTAAATGCACATAATAAAGCCACTCCTTTACTAAGCGAACGACATTCAATAGTAGAAGAACAAATGGAATTACTTGTTATGCTCAAAATATTTGTTAATCTGTCTGAAATGGTTCCAGTTTTGATAGTTTATTCATATGGGGTCTAATATACCTGCAATAGATTTTATATGAAAGTTTCCATTTGGAGGCTTAAATCGCTTCTTGTATTCTGAACAAACTGGTATATCAATTTATATTCTACTGTTACATTCAATTTCATTTAATTGGATTTTTGTTCATTTTATATTTTCAACATAATTTATACAAATACAGAAATATCACACTAGATATACTAATGGAAATTCTTCGCAAAAATACTTAAAATAAGCCTGATTTCGTTTCAACTGTCTGTATTTGGTTGATTGAATGTTGAAATTAAAATTTTTAAGTAAAAAAAAAACTGTACTTTTATTAAAAGCATTTTAAAGCTTTACCTTTCTATTTTAAAACATCATAAACCCCAATTTATAGCTCGGAAATTCTAATTGAAGGTTAGAATCAGTTTTAAAGTGGTTACACACCACATGAACTCTGGCATCTCAACATTGTTACAAGTTTTTTTTAAACCGAATCTCCGAATCTCCAATATTTTTAAAATATTTATGATCAGCATTAAAATTTCCACATAAAATTGTGCTATTAGTTAAACAAAACTTTAGAATATTCTGTGATCAACGAGATTTCCGAGAACTTTAATTGATTGCCAACCCCTGACTTTGTCGATCAATGCCAGTGTCCCTATAATTTGACCACACAAGTATGACGTTGCAGCAGCAGTAATTTGATGGTCTTACAACTGTCCACTCTCGGTTAGCTCTCGATAGAGGCCTTCTACGAACGGGGGTTTGCGATACATTCTGATTGCATGTGCAAATATATTCATAGACACTACTCTGCAGCCGCCTAGGCTGCCTGCCTGCCCAAGCATAACGCCGACCCGTTGGAGGCATCGCTTGACACCTAGCTCTGACACACAGTAGCTGACCACTCTTGGACGTTCAATTCACTTCTGTCCTACCTCCGAGATTGGAAGGATGTTGTGATGATGGTTGCAGATGCAGAAAACGACCCAACATAAATGCATCTTTTCGCTTCCTGCAGCAGCAGCTTTGACCTTTTTACCCTGAAAGGTTTTGCAAAAAAAAAAAGAAAGATTGCCAATAGGAGGATGAACGTTTTGAATAAATTTGTACCACCACCACCACGGCCAAACCCAACGGCAATAATATCACTTCTTCGAGCAAAGGCGGTGCGCGCACACTGGCAGTAAAGATTGGAAGCCATAAATCTGGCAGCAGTAAAATGGAAACAATATTTATGATTAGTTTATTTTTTATTATTATCACCGTGTTGCCTTGCGGCACTTAGACCCCCCCCCCCCCCCCCCAGTTAGATGCAATTTGTTGTTGTTCCTCAACAACTCCCCGCAGGCGTCCTGCACCTTCCAACACACGTGAAGCAAAAAAGCGTCATCAAAACAATTTTCCTTTCGGTTTTGTAATGTTTTTTTTTGTTACACGGTTGAGTGAGAATGTACGCAAATGATGCATTATTTGTGGCACGTGTGTATACCTCCTCCTTTCCCTTTTTGTTGCAGTGCAACTGTGCAAATCGTGGGTGTTTGAAATTGGACAAACGAACGGGAGAGAAAAATCATAATCTTGTATTGGGGGCGAAAAAAAAACATCTTCCCGAGAATGGTAAATTTTCCCGTTTGTTCATAACCTTTCGCCTCATTGCAGAATGTTTCTGCGTACATTCGATGGTCATTTGGACACGGGTTTTCTTCCCTCCGTGGTTGTGGGTGTAATGTGCGAGTTAAATGTTTTTAAGGAAGTGTTAACATCGAAGGCTGTGATGAGAGCTGGCACTGAAAGGAAAAACCCTTTTTTAAAAGCAGGTGTTAGTACGAGTTTTAACGAGAGAGTTTCCTCTTTGGTTGTTGGCTTGTGGCCAACTTCGTTTTGGTTAAGGTGCGGCAAAAGAATAACCAACCATTCCCGCCAGGCAACAATAATTCACTTTCCACAACACTTCATTCAATAAGCTGCTCAAAACTGCTAACACTTCCGCCAACGATTAGCCCTTTCAATTGCTGCACGTTCGTATGATCGCGAACCGTTTTTAAAGCCAACAGGACGGATAACCATTCCGCGATGGGAGGGAGTGTCATGTGGGTGGTGAATTTGGGGTTGGAAAGTGGAAAAATTGAAAGTGGACACTTAAAATAGAAACCGAAGCTTAATTTGATTGGAGCTGTCGATTGCATATATTGAGCGCATAGTTCTCTCCATAGTGGTTGTGGAGTATGTTATCGTTTGATAGGAATATTTTTAGTTCTAAAAGTAGTTTAAGTGGTTTGTTTATTTTTTTCCTTTTTATTCAACAATTTTTACTTTTATTTTCTTTTATTTTTTCTACTTTTATTTTTTTTTCATATTTTATAAACTTATTTGGTTATTCATTTGCTGTTCTTCTTTTATTGAACTTGTTGGTACTCTTCCAATAAAATATTAGTTTGCATTGTTGACGCATTGGTCCGGAGACCAAAGAAATTAGCGTAAATTAGTGTAAATTATAAATTAACTGGGAATTAATTTAAATTTTAAAACTCATTTATACTTGCTTTCTGTTGTTTTGCAGTTCAATTTTCAACTCTTGACCGGAACTGAGCTAACTATTATTTACACAACATCACACCAAACTAACTAACGAACTTATTTGTCCCGATCACCAGAACTAATGATTGCGTTGAAACAAAACAAAACAAAAAAAAGAAGCAAAATATAAATGAAACCAATTACGTTAAGTAAAGTTGTTCTCAACTCTTGCCGGCGTCAGACACACACCTCCCCCCTCCCCGCCCTCGAATGTCCACGGTCATCATCGACGAAGCGCAGAAATTTAATTAATATGATTTGTGCACCATCATGTGCAATTCTTTCTTGTGGGAGCGGAAAACGTGTGGTGTCTCCTCCGAACTCTGGTGGCCGTGTCCTTTTCGGTTAGTAGGACAATGTACCCACTACTAAGCGTGTTGTACCGCGGCCGCTAACGCCATCACGATTCCTTGGAGGATACAAACTGGGACGGCGAATGGGTTGTGCTATATGCCTTTTCGTATGTCTCTCTTTCTCTCTCTCTCTTTCTCTAGCATCATGTTGTTGTTTGAGACAAAAAATAACAGGATCAAGAATGTGAGACAAAAAAGTGAAAGTCCCCAAGCCATTTTATGCTTACCGGCCACTAGCAGAGGTGGTGGTGCAATAATGGCGAGACACGGCATCCTGTCGCCAACAGCGCGAACACAACTGGCAGCCCTCTCCCCCGGGACCACCCCACATCAAGCATAACCGAACCCCTCCCCACGGTCCTTTGGTTGACCTCTCGAAGGACTCCGTCTTCCAATAACTACGGATGTCCCACCACTCCTCCCTGTCAATGTGTAGCATCAATAAAATAAAACTTCACCGGCGGCCTTTTATTCCCATCTTGTCCTGTCGGGGTGTCTCTCGACGACTAGCAGCACAAGAAGTGGAACAAAATTCCTTCATACTTTGGCAAATGGTGAAAATAGAAGTCAGTGAGCCGGCGAAAAGCTCATCGGTTGAACACGAAGCGGAAAGCACAATTCCGAGATAATGGAATTATAATCAGCGAATCGTGTCCTCCCCGGCACCGGCCGCAAGCTGCTGCTGCAAACGATGCAGAAACACGGCTTCACAATGTGTCTCCTCATGCCACCGGGACTATAGCCGGTTGTAGCCGGACCGAAATGATGAGAGAAGAGCTTTTAAAGTTAAATGAAGGGAGATTTTCGCGAGGCAAACTCATCCTCCTTCGGTCGGGGCCGGGGCACACACTGTGTTGTGTGTGTGGACGCCAGACGGCCGCCAACAAAATTGGACCTCCACGGTGTGTGTGTGTGGCACATTCCCCACGGCGGTGGTCGGTGGAAAAGTTCATTCTCTAAACCCCGGCAAAAGAAGAGAAGGAGGACGATCAAACGCGCCCGTTTTTCCCGCGAGTGGTGGTGCGATATGTACACTTCTGTGGAAAGTGAAGTGGACCGAGCAGAAGTTCATCGTGAAGTACTTCGTTGGGGGGGGGGGGGGGGCTATATGGAATGTGTAAAACCCGCTTTTCACCTCCACCGGGCAATTGGGTGAAGTGTGGCAGTGTTGCAGGCAATGGTGGCGCCAATAAGTCGTGATGCTTTAGATTCCGTGTTTATACCCGCGTTCATCTTGGACGGTGGAGAGGCACAAACTCTACCTCTCACTGTTGTTTTGGCTGGCTATGATGGGTGGCCCTTTTTCCTAGCGGCACGCTTTCCCAACACTCCGTAGCGTTGTGCATGCTACCGTGTTGAAAATTCTCCTTCTTCTCCCTTTTTAGTTTGAGGGAAGATTGTGTGCGATCCGAACGGGGGGGAAAGAAGGGGTAAGGTTGGCTAGTCAAAATGCGCCACTCGGAAGGTAGTTGCAACTCCCCAACTTTATATGTTGGGCAGTGTTGGGTGCCGAATCTTCTAACCACATACGGGCGGTACCACGAGTAGCACGAACTACTAGCGAGCGAGCGCCAGTGTACACAAAGGAGAAGAGATTAATTGCCGGTCGAGAGGGCTTTTCTTTACAACGTTTTTTTTTTTGGTCTACAACTCTTCAGCAAGCACCATCAGCAAAACGTTTTCGTTTGGTTTGTGCAAGCGGAAAAACGAATTTGGTAACAGATTACTCACGTGCTCGCATGAAAGCTGGTTTGTACTTTCTGTTTTCGTTGGTTTGTATCGTTTAGGGATCGCTTTTGTTTATCTTTTTTCGCGTGGTATTGCAGGTTGGTCTTATAGTGGCTGGTGGTGTAGTGCTGCTCAACAACACGCCTCGATCTGGGTTCAAATCTCCGACTGGAAAGAACTTTTACTCACGAAGGAAATCAAAGCCAGCTGTGTCAAAACTCTAGAGAATCACAGAAAAAGATAAAAAAAAACAGAATAAAATAAAGAGCATAAAGAAAGCAGAAAATAAACAGAAGAAGAGGAAGGAGAAGAAGAGTTCTAAATTTCAATTATACTTTTCACGTTCCATCCTTCGTGTCATCCTAATTTGGTTTACACACTGTTGTTGTGCTGTTAAAATAACAAATTAGTTTTCATTTTTGTTACGGAATTAATAGAAGAAGCTCTTTTGTGTAAAGTAGCATTAAGTAGTAGTATGAAGACAGAAAATTTTATACTTTTATAGATAAACATTTTACTTCGTAAGAAATATATATTTTTGTACTCTTTGGACGTCTTTTTGTACTCTTTGACGTATTGGACGACTCAGAAAGTTTTTTGTTTAATTAGTGTTTTTTAATTATTGATTAATTTGCTTTTGTTATTAGTAATTTGGTTTAATTATTGTTTTTTGGGAATTTTTATTAATTTATTTCTTTATTTATTTTTTTGTTTATTAATTTTATATTTATTTATTTTTTTGTTTGTTTATTTATTTATTTATTTATTTATATATTTGTTTATTTGTTTCCTCCTTTTCCTTCTTTTTTGTCCCTTTTCTCTATTTACTTACGTTTTTTCTTTTGTATACTTTTACTACTTTAATTGAAATATATTTTTTGCTCATGTTAACCATACAGATATGTGACTTCCGCATTGTTGTCTTGGGTTTTCCAAACTTTTTCCCCCCCTCGAATCACTCGCACGCAAACGCGCCCGTCTCTAGTACCGAAAGAAAGCGATGCTGTCACTCGCAATCTTCGGCTGACGATCACTTGCTACTTGCCACCGTCGTTATCAAGGACAAACAAGGCTTCTCAATTATGAACGAACCTTTCGGCGAATTGGGTTTCCACATGGGGGGGCGAGAAGGGGTTTGTTGCGCATAAAAAAAGGGAACAATAGTGTGTGTGTACACTATTGCAATGATTCATTCATGAAAGCATACTTACGTCACGCTATTTTGTGTTCTCGGTTATCTGCACGGCAGTAGCAACGAAAATGTGTGTTTTTTTGCCTCTCATGCCTCTTTCTCTCTCTTTTCCATGGGTATGTTGCCTTTTTTTTAAGAGGTGTTTCTTGTTCTTTGCTGTGGTTGCGGTTCATTAAATCCTTCAGTAGCGGCACTGCCGTGTTCCGTTTCGCGCTGATTATGTTTGCATTTACTATCATCAAAGCGAGTCTCGTTGGCTAGCTTCAATTTCGTTAATGTCGCTGTGGATATAGTGTAGGTGGGCTGGTGGAGGCCTGTAGGTAATAAAACAGAGAGAAGGAACCTCAACGACGCACCTTTCACTCAGTTCCATCCTGCGTGTCAGTTTTTTTTCTTCAACCCCCGAAAGGCATCTCTGTCTCCCCAAACGAAGTTCCCTGCCACGATTCCGATTCCGAACGGAGACCTATAAATAAATCTTCACTTTTGACAGGTTGAAGGTGGGGTGCGTGTTCCCTTCCCGAATGTGTCCCGAACTTTTGACAGCCAAACCGGGATGCTGCTGCTGCGGGTCACAACATAAAAGGGCACTGAGCGTACGTGCGTAGGCCCCGGGAGAGAAATTTCCTTATGGCGGGGAGGAATGTCGCCAGGGTCCTCTAAACTTGAACTGCCTGTCTCTTGCCCTGCATCGTTGCAACCGGAATGTACCTTTGGTGAGATGAATGTCCGTCCATTTCCGAAGGTGAAAGACTCCACTCGAGGGAGTTAGAAGTACGGCAGCTTTTGATTCAATTTACGCATCGATTAAATGGAAGTGACGCGGGTGTGTGTGTGCTGCATTTCACCGTGATATATCAGCTCTCTTTTTACCACAAGGGAGGGGAGTGACACGGTTCGTTAGCCACTTTGTTGCACAAAATTCCTTTCAACCAAACGCCAACGCGCGCCGCGGACGAATACTCGTCCTCGTTGTTTTTTGGATGTGCTTTGAAGCGGTGTTGGAGTGTCGGAACGGATTAAATCCGTTCGGTTAGGACGCGCGTGGGGATGGTGAATTTAATCTACACCCTCCCCAATAGTAGCAGCGCCAATTCAATTTCTATGTTTATCGTAGCATCGTGAGTTTGATGAGATAATTCAATCGTTAGTTAGGCAGAGGCAGGGACCAAAATGTAACTTAATTTAGTCTTCTTCTCCTACATTCGGCTTGTGGAATGAATTAATTTCCTACTTCATTTACAGTTTGTGAAGCTTGTTTGTTAATACAGTTACACGTTTTGCTGCACATTTTTGTTGAATATAGACATTAAACCCGGTCTGGTCTCCCGGAGAGCCCCCAGACACAACAACGGAAGCGGCGCAATGTGTGTTGTGCTAAACGTTTCCTCAAACATTATGTCGCACAAAAGGGGACATCCTCCTCTACCAACGCGTCGTGTTGGCTGCTAATTGATGCTAAAATTATCACTTTCACGGTTATCAAAAGGCAAATGTTTTGTGCAACAACGGTTTGTGTGCGTAGTGCGGTGTGCATGAACTCCTCTACGCGTAGTAAAACTTCATCGCCTTCAAGGTTTTTTTTCTTTGCTTCCTCTGCCCTGTGGTGTGAGGATCGGTAAGTAACCATTGTCTGGATTTTATTTCCAACGACACACTCTCCTCTTCCAACCCCGTTTGAGTGCCGTCTGGATCTAACCGCCGGCCACATGATCGAAAATTAATGCAAGTCTCACTCTCTCTCTGTGTGTGTGTTTTATGCTAGCCCTGTCACATTGGGTATTTAATGCACAAAAATCCGGTCCTTCCAAATATGGGAATCTGTTCGGAGCTGGGAGGGTGGCCATCGTTCAATTCACCAGTTCCCAGTCGAAATCAGTTGGGGGAAATCTATCGGAAGCCCAAAAAGCAAAACTCCCACCGCGCGTTGCACTTCGTTGCAGTATTTTTGTTTGCTGTGTGTGTGTGTGTGTGTGTGTCTGGTGTGTGGCTTGTGCAGCATAAAACATGCATTATTCATTTTCGGCTTCCTTTCCCGTTGAGTGCACTTGGAAATGGCACCGCGCCGCGGCGTATTATTGCGTGCGTCGATGTGTCGCGCGTTTTCTGCGCGATTTGGTTTTGGTTTGCTTTCCGCTTCTCTCTCTCTCTCTCTCTGATCGATCCCGGGGCGGGGGGGTTGCACTGTTGGTGGCAACAACCGGCAAAAGAATCGGCAGTCTGTTTGAACGCATGCTTTATTTTGTTTTTCAAAAGGGAAGGTAATGTTGCGTACACCTTTATGTGTGTGTGGGTCTGTGCAGTTGCGTTTTGATTCGTGGCCCAGACTTTATATTCCGCACAGTGAGTGCGCACCCCGAATAGTGAAGTTGCAATCAACCGCCGATGCAATGGGAGAATCACCAAACGAACGAACAGAGGGACAGAGATTGGCCGATGGGTGAAAATGGAAAATAAATATGGATGAGTAAAAGGATTCCTTCCCTCCATCTCGAATGGCGGCGACCGACCAGGGTGGAGGGAGGTGCGATTGTGATATTTAGCATTTTAATAATACCGTTGAACGGCGGGATGCCATCATCATCCATCAGTTTGTACGGTTAATCACAATGTTTCGTGAGAATCGTATTTTTGGATGTTTAGTCTCTCTCACTGCGGCTGGCCGACGACACCAGATGGAAACATCCGCACCGGTTCATGATGGTGAAATGGAAATTAATCCGTATGGGTTTTAAGTATTGGGAATTAGATTCGTAAGATTGTTTATAACGATGGGAAGCTGGTGCCCCGATGTTTATAGGAACCAGAAACTGAAGGTTGTCTAAGCTTCGTTGGAGACAGAGCATAAGGGCTGGCCTTATTAAGTCTGGGGTTAAATTTCGCAAGATATTTATTGTGTAATTTCATCTATCGTTGACGATCGTGGCAAAATAGGCTTCTCAATTACTAAAATTCATACCTTCGGAATACAATTTTTCCGTATTTAAATTTTATTTACATTAATCATTCATTAATTAATTTGTCTATTTATTATTTATATACACTATGTTTCAAGTACAGTGGAGCGCCGATTATTCGTGCTGATCGGGGCTCGACGTTTGCCGGATAATCGAGATAACACGGATAATACTCACATTTCTTTTTTTGATCAAAATACGCATATATTAAATCATGTGCACAGCTTTTTTTTGGGTATCATTTATTTTCTCTGTGTGCTTTATTGTTGCAAAAGAAATTGTAATTGTTTGCTTTAAGAATTTGAGCTCATTTGATCATATGCAATTCTTCCGACAACGGTGTTGCCGGAATATGTCAAATTTCCTTTGGAACTGTCATTTCCAAGCTGTACGGATAATAAGACACCCGGATAATCGGCGCTCCACAGTATTAAACATTTTGAGTATTAGGATTGTTACCTCATTTGGCGTGTCTGCCAAATAATAACTTACTACTTGTCTCCTTCACGTGTACGAATAATATCAAGTAGCTACAAAAAGTCGACTCGTATAAGATTCGATCCTTGAGCATCGGGAACAAGACCGATCGTAGAGGCACAACAATACTGTGCGATTGCTCCGCCATTTTGAGTTTAAATTTAATAATAAATTTACGTTAAAATTTTCTAATATTAATCATTTTAGACTATTGGATTTTTTGGAAGATCCTCCGCTTGAGGTTAGCACTATAAAGTACTATTCATCGCATCGCGGAGAGCTGTCGAAAGTGATTCCAGCTTTCGGTATAACGTTGTCTTTTACTAATCACAAAAAGAAATATAATATCAGTACCCGTTTTTTGGATATTACTGATAGTAACCGAAAGTTCCTTATGACTTCGACTGACACATAAATGTTGATTTTTGGCTCATCGATCAACGGTTTCTTCACTATTTGTACCAGTCACTATCTGACCTCCGTAGAGTACAGACGTAAAAATCGAAGCTTAGTAAGTGCGTACACAGATAGTGAATACATACAACATCGAGCGTACCCAAGATGGGTCAACGCTCCAAAAAGACCACGAAGCGGCCGTTCCCCATGGCAACGGGAAGCAAACCAAAACGCAGAATTGTGCCTAACCTAGTGCAAGCGTGTGCAGCTAACCCATTCGCACCTTTGCTATCGATAGCGGACAACGAGATCGATATCACGCATACAGCTCCCAAACCGTCCGGCAATGTTAAGCCGGAGCACGCACCACCACCAATAACGGTCGCCAGTTCTAACGTTCTGGACATCCACAAAAAGGTTATGGCATCTGGAGTCATGCGTTACACGACAGCAGCTACGTTCAAAGGCATTGTAGTCCGCACTACAACCACAGCAGATTTTAAGGCTGTTTGTCAGCAGCTGAAATCTACGAACACAGAGTTCCACTCCTACCAATTGCACGAGGATAAAACGACCAAAATCGTTTTAAATGGATTAACCGATATGCCCACGGCTGAACTACAAGAACTTCTACAACAGGAGAAAATCAATCCAGTGGCAATAAAAAAATTGCCTATCAAACAGAAACGGTTTGATCAGCAGGCGGTGTACCTACTACACTTCACCAAAGGTACAATCGACATAAATGTACTAAAATCAATCAAAGACCTTAACCATCAAATGGTCACATGGCGCTATTTCTCCGGGCAGCCTGGCCCAATGCAATGCAAAAATTGCCAACGGTTTGGACACGGTGCAGAAAATTGTTTTAGAGCACCAGTTTGTATAAAATGTTCCTTGGGGCACAAGTCTTCAGCGTGCCCATTAACTGCATCGGCAGGTGAGGAAAAGATCCCGACGCACAAATTGAAATGTGCAAACTGTGACGGAAATCATACGGCCAACTATAGCGGTTGTCCTAAACGATTAGTGAAGACAAAACCAAAAAGCCAAAACGGACAAATGTTCTCAGCACAGCAAAGCCAGGTACATTTATCTAGCAGTGATTTCCCCCCACTTCCCCCCCGTTACCAAAACTCCTTCCCAAATGCGCCCACTATTCCATCCCGAGTGAACGGTCAGTCAAACCGATCATTTGCAGACGTTACTAATACTAATGAACTTTTTAACACGGAAGAACTAGTGCAAATCATATCTGACACATTCCACAGTCTTCGTGGATGTAAAAGTAAAGAGGACCAAATCAAGGTAGTCTTTACAATTGTTCAAAAATATTGCTACACGTAAATGGTGCAATTAAATAATATCAAAGTCGCCTACTGGAATGCAAATAGCATTACCAATAAAAAAATAGAATTAGCCAGATTTCTAAACCTTCATTCTATTGACGTTGCCGCAGTGACAGAAACTTTCCTCAAAAGTGATCAAAGCTTCAATATTGCAAACTATTTCTCATACCGTCTTGACAGAACATCTGGTCCGAAAGGTGGTATTTTAATACTAATTAAAAAAAATCTCAAACATTCATTACTACCATCATTTAACCTCAAAACCGTAGAGGCTATTGGAATCAAAATTCACACCAGTCGGTCCCCAATTTCATTTGTGGCAGCTTATCATCCAGGTGCAAATAAAAATATGTCTAAATTCAGAGCCGATATAAAAACCTTAACCAACCTTAAGCACAAATTCTTCATATGTGGAGACTTTAATGCTCGTCATAGACTGTGGAATTGCGCTTCTAATAACCAAGCAGGAAAAATCCTATTTGATCTATTGCAAATAGGTCAATTTTCTATAAACCATCCTGATTCACCAACCTATATTCCATCTAATCCCAACAATAATCCCTCCACATTAGATCTGATCCTTACAAATAACCAAGACTTCTCCCAACCAAAGACTAAGACCGATCTAACCTCAGATCATCTACCAGTCTTGTTTACCATCAACGACACGCACTTGACTAAAATTCCGAAAAAACAAATCTTTGACTACAAAAATGCAAACTGGCCTCTGTTCAGATCTCAACTTAAAAACAGTATAAATCACAATGGAATTGACTTTAATCTGATCACACATCCATCTACAATTGATACCATGATAAACACACTAACAGCTAATTTAACACAAGCTCATGATATAGCCGTTCCTCGTTCCACTCCGGGTGATTATAATATTTTCATACCGCAATCAATTATTTCCTTAATTAAACAAAGAAATATATACAGGAAAAAATGGCAAAGACACAGACTAAATAACAATTATAAAAACACCTACTATTCCCTGAAGCGAGAAATTGAAGCCAGACTGTGTTTACTGAGAAATTCCGCATGGTCTAAAAATCTTGAGTCTATTAACCCTCAACACAACAACAACAGTAAGTTATGGAAGTTCGTGAAAATAATAAAAAAACAACCCAAAAGTATTCCAGTTCTGAAACATAATAACAACACGCTTTTGACCCCTAAAGAAAAAAGCGAAGCAATTAAAACACATTTTCAAGAAGCGCACAACACCACATCAAATAGTACAAGTCCTATAGAAAATAAAATAAACTCAACTGTTTTAAAGTTTTTCCAATCTAACCCCACTCCGAGAATAATTCCCACCGATTTAATTAAACCTAAAGACATAATTAAAATTATAAAGTCAACTAAAAACAAATCCTCTTCAGGACCAGATAATATAAATTACAGAACCATAAAGCAGCTTCCACGAACCGTTATTGTCTACATCTCCATAATTTTCAACGCATGTTTGAAACTAGGATATTTTCCAAAAAACTGGAAACACGCTAAGGTTGTACCCATTCCAAAATCTGGTAAAGATTTGAGTCAAGCTTGCAACTATAGACCTATTAGCCTGCTAAATTGCCTCAGCAAAATATTTGAAAAAATAATTGCGTTGAGACTAAGAACACACTCAGAAATGCATAAAATCATTCCAAATTCACAGTTTGGTTTCCAACCCGGTCTCTCCACAACACACCAACTACACCGACTCAAAAACGATATAATACACAATCGAGATTCCAAAAAATCAACTGGGTTAATACTACTAGACATGGAAAAAGCCTTTGACACCATTTGGCACGACGCTTTAACCTACAAATTAATTAAACACGGATATCCAAACTATATAGTCCATTTAATTAAAAGTTTCCTAACAAATAGAACTAATGCCGTACACATCACTAACTCCATATCCAATAATTACACACCTATGGCTGGTGTACCACAGGGGAGTGTACTTTCTCCCTTACTATTCAACATTTTCACATCTGACATACCCAAAATGACAAAATGTACACAATATCAGTATGCAGATGACTTAGCAATCGGCACTTGTAGCAAAATATCGAAAACAATAGTTAACTCATTAAATAATTCCTTACTTATCTACCAGAAATATTGCAACAAATGGAAATTAAAAATCAACCCAAACAAGTCTGAAGCAATATTTTTCACTCGTTGTACTAGTAATCGTAAATTACCCAATAAAAATCTTCAATTAAATGGAATAAACATACCCTGGCGCACCGAAGTCAAGTACTTAGGTATGACCATAGACAAAAGACTCACCTTCAAGCCACATATTGAAAACCTTATAATAAGATGCGAAAAACTATACCGAAGCCTCTACTGTTTTTTAAATAGAAATTCAAAATTAAACCTAAAAAATAAACTTCTTTTATATACTTCCCTAATCCGACCCGTAATAACCTATGGATCACCAGTTTGGAGCTCGTGTGCTAAATCTCACAAAATAAAAGTGCAAAGAATCCAAAATAAATTCTTAAAAGCATTTTTAAACCAACCACCCTGGAGTAGAACTACTCAGATACATAAAATTTGTAATATTGAAGTCCTTGAAACATTTATATTGAAATTGAACTCCAAATACATTTCAAAAACCAATAACAACCCAAAAACCACATTTTTGACATCCTCAACCCATATGTTCTTCTGATATTACTAATTCTCCAACATTCTCCCACCCTACCCACAAACTTCTATCATATCCCAAAGCCCACCTTTATCACTGTATAGATTATTAAGATTAGGTCTAGGTTTCAATCTTTTTTATTTCTCTTCTTTCTTTGTAAGCTATTGTCTTTCTAAAAATAATAATATATATATTTTTTTTTTCTTGTCCTGAGGTGGGTTTTGCAATATTTTCCCACCCGAATTCCAGTCTCCTCTAAAGGAAAACATAAAATCTGTTCAGCAAAGCTTAGTAGAATACAAAATTCCAATATAATGAGGAAAGCGTTGGCGAACCCATTGTAAACTTATCAACTAATTTCAATGTATACTGATATCTCTATTCAATAAAGAAAACTACTACTACTACTCACTATTTGTACGATTGCTTATTAAACCTCCAAGGGGAACAAAACGATGATTTGGCCATCGAACTTCATCTTAAATTTTCTCTGCATTTTAAAGTGATGGCTGGTAGATTTAAAGTACCTCACCTTGTAAAACTTTTTCCTTCCAATGTGGCTCTTGTACTTCGATCAATGATTTAAGAGTTGTCCCATAACTAACTACCAAAGATAAAAGAGTTCTGAAACCACCACTAGGTGCAGTAAAACTTTTTTGAAATATCACCAAAATCAGTCCTTTTTTAGTCCGTTATACTTTATGTACTAAACTCAAACATTTATTGTGCTCATTATTGTGCATGATCTATGGCTGTTGGTTTTAAAAATATCATAAGATCTAGCCTCACTGACATACTAAAATTTCTTAAAAATTTATAAGTTTGTGTAAATTAATCTACAAATATTAATTAATACAAGCTAAAAGTTAATATATCGCTCTTAAATAATTGAATATTGATCCCTTTTTGCAAAGTAACATTATTTGCGTGTAACATTCAATCCAGTCAAACGTCGTTGGCACAAACATCAACAATTTGCAAAGAATTTAATTTGCACCAACCCCCCAGCCAGCCAACCAGCCAGGAATGCCCGGCACACACAAATTAATATGTGCAATGGGTTCTGTAAACGTAATGTTATTTTCGCTTCTTCAACTTTTCTATCCCCCACCACTCCCCCCCGTTCAGCCCTTTCTCCTCCCCCCCCGGTTTGGCGAGACAATGCTCCTCCTCACCAGGAATCAAAATGATAAAATCAGTAGCAAAAATTCAATAACACGATTTTCTTCGGTTTGTGACTGTTTTTTTCTTTCCTTTTGCGGGCGGTGTTAAACCACGTCAGAGCTTTTTCCGTTCGGGATGCGCGTTCGGCGCGTAGAAGAAAGCAAAAAGACCGATAAGCGCACTCCCGGCATGCATAATTTAATTATTTTGGCCCCTTTTTTTAGTGTTGTTTTTCCTTTTTCCCGCTGATCTTTCCCAACCGGGTGGGTGGTATCATCACCTCGTGACGTATAAATCCGACCATCTTGTCCGATTTTCTTTGCAGCTTTCTTATCGAATCTCAGGCTCTCAGACCAGAGGAGGGGGCTGTGCTTTCGGTGCGGGAGATTTGGAAAATCGGAACACTACCGGGATGTTGTTGCACCGTTACCACCGGTGCTCTCCAAACCGAAGCCGGTTGAGGGTTTTTTTTTGTTGTCTCTCTCCCATGAAAAATCGTTAGAAAATGATGCGATGAAAAATCGATTCGGTATTCGGGAAAAAGGAGCTTTTGTTTTGGGGGATTTATTTATTACGGCTTGTTGTTCTCAATCCGTTTGCATTCTTCTTGCCCGTGTTGTACCGTGTGTGTGGTCGGGCACTCCATTTTTCCAATCGATGGCTCTGGTATGGTAAGTTTCCTTGGCATGTTTTCCCGTTATCTGTCCGCTATTTGCTGTGCCGGGCGGTCTATTACTAGTCTAATTGACCGTCATAGTGTACCGGTCGATGATGTCTCTTAGGAAGGCGAGCGGGGGAAGGGCGTGACGTGTAGGTAGACTTGCGGCCATCCTTCCCGTACACTTGACATCGAAAACTAAAAAACCGGTCCGGAGGTGTTCGGCCCACCGTTCGAGATGATGGGGCCCGAGAGTCGTCTTCTTTGCTCCCCGCACGCGCTCAAAAACCGGACTCTCGGTTGTGGAGCAAGAAAAAGGTCACACAGAAGTCGTACCGCCGTTCGTTCGTTCGATTTGATTCGAGACGGTTTTGAAGGCAAACGATTTGGAGCAGGTTTTTTTTTGTTTTTATTTCGATCAATCCACGCCTGAATTCTGTAGGTAGACTCATAGGTCGATCAATAGATTCCCTTTCAGAATGGTTTAATGTCAGACCTGGTTTTAGTCTTAATGTCTCTACTTGAATACAAAAAAAACTAAGCTAAAGAAAGTCATCCGAAGGGAGGATTGAGAGCAATTAGGCAATATAATTGTAGTGGAGTCAATTCTAGGGTTACAACTTACCTGTGAAATCAGACACCGAAAGGGCTATTAGGGCTACTAGGCACCGGGTAAGCAAGACGCTAGGGCCACTCCAACACCACCTCAACCACAGCCCAAAAGAAACATTTAAAATGCATTCGAAAAAAAGGTGCTCCCAAGTGTCGTCTTCCCACAGGCGGTTTGGGTGTGTGTGGCCTTTTCTCCATCAAATTGGCTCAGCTTTAATTCTGCCCTTTTTTTTTTTCGATGGAGAACGACCCCACCACCACCACCACCACGACGGGGAGAAGAGGTCAACGACGTGTCCCCGGTGTGTAGTGTTGCCGAAAGCGCGTCGTGGGTCTCCAGTTTTCGGATCCGGTTTCAACTGCGACCTCCAGTGACCGCCGGCACTCGGTAAATGCATCGGACCGTTTCTAATGAAGTTGCCGCGCGGCATCTTTATTTCTAGCTGCTCGAGTTACGTGGCTGTGTTTTTTTGTGCCTCTCCTGCCCCTACAACATTATCGTTGACTTGTAACGGAGCTCCTCTAGGTAAGGTAAAATTGCTTCCGGTAGCATAGAGTGGCATGAGAGAGCCACGAGAATCACAGTTGTGGAATGATCACCCCCGTTGGGTCATTGAACAGACGACACACACAGTGGGAGTGGAACCCCCAGAATTCGGGCAGAAGTTAATGGGATTTGGAAGGGATTTTTTCGTCAAGACACCACAGGAAAAGCATGTGTGTGCGAAAGATGGCCCAAAGCGTCATGTTCGGTTAAGGGTGTGCAGGAGCAGGAAAATTCTACAAAAATCACATCGGCACCGGCGATGGTAAAGCGTTGTTGTTAGAGTGTACATGTTTTTGACGGAGAAATAGACCTTTCTTTGGGAAGAGGTCTGTCTGGGATATATGTGAGGTTCCTTTTGGAGAGTCTCGTATTATCGTGACGTTTATGTGGTGTAGTTGACCTGCTTTACTGAGTGTGTTGACCATTAAAGAGTGTGAAAACGTTCGTAATTGTAAGGAAATAAATTCTGTTCGTTTATGATGTGGTCATATTCTTGGTGGTTGGGGCATAATTTCGTTCAGGGGAGAAAAAAACACTTGTCAGTGCTAATCGGTGCTAACATTAGTATTGAAGTGTACTAGTATTTTTTGTAGGATAATAAGCATAACGGTGGACTCCATAAACTGTTTAAAAATTTCAGTGACTCGCACTACAAATAAGGTACTCAGGGCTTTGGTAACATAATTATGTCTTCAGATTTATACTTGTCAAAGTTTTTGACATAACCTGCTCATCTGGAGGATCGGAGCTTGAAACAAATGACGGGAGAGGGCGCCACCAGCAAGGCAGTAAAAAGGGCTGCATTCCGAGGATCGCGCCCTATTCCTGTTGCAATCCATAAAGAAGAGTAATAAATTTTGAGCGTCTCTAATTATAACGAGGCTGGTAAAAATCTACTTATAAAATCCGAATTTGCAACAATACTCGATCACCTATCCGTTAGTGTGAATTTTGATCTTCACTAGTCAACATTTTAATTCAAGCGAGCACAAACCGAATACAAGCGAAAAGTAACATTATTAACTGATTTGTATCGTTTCTGGTATAAACATTAAATTATTGTTGACTATCGCGTAAACTTATTACTGCAGTTTTATATATATTTTCTCTCTTTTCACTACATATCTGACATGTTGAGGAAAATAGTCATCAATTTCAGTCTTGTTTTGTTGGAAATGATAATATCAATTCATTGAAGTCAATTGAATCAGATCTCTGAAGAGTTTATTCATTGATAGCAAAGTTAAAGGTTTGTCACTTGTCCTGATTCCTTGCGACGAATATCAATTCGATCAAAAAAGGGAGTTATAACACTATTGAATGAGCTAAAGAAGACTTAGTTTAATGAGAATTGTATTCGTTTTTCGATGTTTTAATTTGCGATAATAATATTTGAAGTTCGAAATTTTTGTTAATGTAGTAGTATAAGGTTAGCTAGAAAATTTACTTAAATAAATACAAGAACAATAACAACTTTTTGTGAAGATCGTACGTGCTTAGTACGCACATCATTAAACCGAAATCCCGGTGACAGATCAGTGGAATAGTACAAAATTGACAGATACAATACAATACAATGTACAGGCAGTTCTCGAGATACGCGATATTTTGGAAATTTAACAGCAGAGTTAGTTTATAGCACAAAATCTAAGCAAAAAGGTGAAAAGTTGGTCGAAAATACCTTCCGTTGTCATATAAAACGTTTGTTTTTATTTGATTTTAATGTATTCTATCAAAATGTCTCCTAATTTGTAGAATAAATTAAGTCCAGAGAAGGAAGTCGACTCTGTGACTTTGGAGTATAAACGAATTTGAACCAGGATTAGACTTACGAGGATTTTTCCCAGGTTCAAGCGGTTCGCTATAATAGCGTATCGCGGGTACTGCCTGTATTTGAGTATAACTTCCTTCATATTGTGTTTATGTAGTTGATGATAAGTTTAAACAAAGGTCATGACCTATGTGTTCTGTATACTGGAATGTTATCAACAGCTGTATTCATGTTCCTTGCACCTGTAAATCGGCATAACCAACATGGGTCCTTGTCTTTGTGTCTTTGTCCGCGATTCTACGACGCTTTCACCCATCCGGGCCTCCCCCAAATATTATGTCCTTTTGTCTGGTGAATTAGTTCAATTACAAACCATGTAACGTAAGCAGAACAAATGTATGTCACTGACATTATGTGAAGCAAAGATTTTTGCAACCTTTCCAGCGTGGTTCCAGCCTTCTTCTTCTGCTGCTGATTTCAGCGAATGAATATTAATTACTTAGAATAAACCTAAGGTTTACCAGAGCTCTCGGCTTCATTCACCCAGGGTGTAAGGTAAGTGCTGCTCGAAAAACATAACCTCAAGCAGCGGTTGATATTACACCTTTCTCTGTGGCTGTTGTGTATGTCTAACAACAGAAACCATCCATTTGGGGGATTCCATTTTAGAGGGGGGTTAAGGATGCAAAACGGCGGGCCGTGTGTGTAAGTTAGACGAGTGTGTCACACTGAAGAATGTTTTGTAGGCCAGCGAAAAAACCCTACTCTCTCCGGTGGTGGTGTGCCCGCTTTGTTGCAACATATGCTGGAAACTGTGCAGTGCGCCTCTTCAAGATGTATGCGATTCTTGAAACATGGCGAAAGACATCTCGGCCAGGTCATGGCTTTGCCTTTTCTTACCCCGTTGTGTTTGGCCCTTCGGCCACTTCGCCGTGGAAAGAGGAATGGGAAGGAAAAACAAAACGGTATTCCCTTAACTCACAGCCCAGTGTAAAAGGGGCCGCGCCAACAGTTTCGAGTGGCGCTTCGTGTTTGTTGGCAGCACGTGTGAGAATGAAAGTAACAGTTGTTTCCTTTACACTTTCTTTTGCTGATAGGAAAAGGATGTGTTTTTTTCTCGCCCTCCCTCGTGATGACCTCGTGTCGGAAAAGCTCTAGCCCTGCGGGACCAAAGGGGGTTTGCGTTGTTGACGGACAAAATGGGTCAATAGGACGTGACCTTAAGCAAGCGCGTAACAGGGACTTTCAGGGAGTTGTTCGGGTTGGATAATTAACAACGCGAGACCTGACCGCCATGGGGGTGGTTGTACACCCGTAGAATAAAATGGGGGAAAAGCTTTAAAAAGCTTTATCCTTCACCAAGGAACGGATGGATTTTGTTCCGTTGCCACACCACCTTTCGGTGGTTAGGAACCCTCTCAATTCCCCGTGGGTCCCGTCAAAGCACTGGAAATGAATTATTTGTGGGAAACGTTGATTGGCAATATTTAGCTTTATTTTATTCGCACTTTGCCAAAAACTATGGTCATGGAAACAAAACACCGTTTCTCACCGGCTCAGAGCGGCAGCAGAATGAGAGGTGTGCCACAAACCGAAAATAAAAACCGTTTAGCTCATCGGTGTGGTGTGTAGCCCCGTTATAATTGAATTTTCCGGTATATTAAACAGACGGGAAACCAATTATCCACTGTGGTGGTGGTGGTACAAAATTTGTGTGCTCTCTTTATTCGTTTTCTGCATTGCGGCGCTTGTTGTTGTTTCGTTTCACCTTTCACTAGCGAAGAAAGGTGAAGAAATATGCAACATTTCTGCTTTTGGGGTAGTAGTGATTGTTGTTGCGCTTTTTTGTTTTTAATTTGTATCTCGTCGTACCTTTATTCGCTTCTTTTTGCCACCATTTTTCCACCACCACCATCCAGCTGTTCGTTCTACGTTCGGTAATACAATTTTCCACCGGCATTATATCCAACTCCAACTTGACTGGCGAGGCAAAACAAAAAATTAAACATTTTTCTTGTCCGTTTATCATTACATTTTATTCCTTTTTTTGTTTCCGCTTTTCTTTTGGAATCAGGAGCCGCCGCGGCCCCGTGTATGATGAGTAAGTTAATTTTCTACCGCCAGCCTCTCCAGCCATCTCTTCGATCGATGAATCATCCCTTTCGAACGTGTTTCAAGTGTCAATGTCCGCCTGAAAAGCGGAGGGGAAAAGCGTGCATTTACTATTTTTACTGATGGCATGATTCATCCCAGTCAGTTTTTCCACCGAGCGGCGGCGGCGGCTCCTTTTGGTTTTGATTCCTTCCTTTTGCCCTCAGAGGAAGCTGCCATTGGCCCATGTGAGAAGGCTTAAAATGGAATCTTCTTCATCATCGACACTCTTATACCGTGTGAGTGTGTAGAAGTGGAAACAAAACAGTGCATTACGATGCGCTTCCGCTGTTGTAATTCGCGTTTTGCCGTTTGGTTTTATTTTTAGTTCTTAATTTTTTAAAACCATTAAGATATTGTGGAGCAATGCTTTTGCAGCATGGAGTAATGCACGCATTACTCGACGGTTATTTGATGGAAACAAATTGATTGCTGTCAGACGAGAAATATTAAGTGTATTTAAGATTAGAAGTTAATTGCATACTGCTGCTAGTGCAGTGCATAGCGAGTAGAAAAATATGCGAAACAAAACAATTGCGTACTGCTGGAATGTGTTTCATTGGAAAGATTAAGCGAAAAAGTAGATGAAATTCCAAAATTAAAGGCGACGTAGCTTTCGACATCTCTCACTACCGAAAAGAAGGGACGACACGATCCAAGCGAGAAGGCACCATCTTGAGGGCCCGTGTTCTATGGTTTGAGGGAAGATTAATCGTTCGCATTTATATTAATCATTCGCTATAAATTTAATGCTACAAGCGAGATTGCAACCAGCGCGCACACACCCTCTTCACCGATTTCACATTCCATGAGGGGGTTTCCATGCTTTCAGGAAGAAATGATGTTACAGTTTGTTTCTTTTTTTTTGCCCACAAAAGAGAAACCGAAGACAACAAATGGTGCATGAAACGTGTTTGGATAGTGTGTGGCTTGATTAAAACGCGCACATCGTGGTAATAATTATCGCTCCTCGAGGGGGTTGAGCTTGGGATACTACCTCCGGAATGCAAGGAGCGAAGACAAACCCCGAGGGATAGATAAAGAGACGGAGCACAAAAAGGCAAAATTAAAAAAAAACTGATTAAGAGAACTCAATATAATAGGGGCTATTGGTTAATTTGTTATCTGAGTAGGGTTTAACAATATTATCTATAAAGCGCACACGATCAGGCAAAGTGAAGTATTCTTTTCCCCTTTTGCGTATTACAAAACCAATTGAAGGGAAATTAAATGTACTGCACATTTGTGTTGTTGCGGCTTGATAAATATTTTGAGAAGAACCATCCATTAGCGTCTTCTGTGAAGAGTTCTCCCAAGGTGACTCTTCAAAAGATTATCCGAAGGTTCATGAATCATTAAAGATTAATGCATTTCTGAAGATTCCAATACATTTCAATGATTGCTCCAGAAATTTGGAACATTCTAGAACAACAACTGTTTCAGTATAAAATTCGTGTTATTGAAAAATAAATTTAAACTTAATTCGACTACTTCTACTACAACTTTGGAAATTCATTTGCAATCTTCAGAGTTCTTTTTGTCTTCACAATAAAAACTCCGGCTTTAAAGATAGATTCTGAGTCTTCTGAGTGAGATTCTGAATGAGTAGTCTAAATAAAGCCCGAACCCCGCGTGCGTTCGTTCATGGAAAAGCTGAACAATCCATCTCAATCCAGTTTGACTCCCGCATTCTCTAGCCTAGCCCCCTCTTGACCGCAGTGTTCCTTCAAGTGTTTCGCACTGTTGATGCAATTTAAAGAGGCATTAAATCTTAAGTAATGAGATGTGCAATTACTACGAAATCTACACCACCCTATCCCCAACAGTAGCTCCCTCAGGGGCATGATCGCGCGATGTGTGCCGTACTGGTTCCTTGTGCGTATACGCAGAAGGAACCAAGGAAAGAACGGCGTTCTTTCTTTCTTCCCCGAGTGGCTATGGGGAACGGGAAGACGGCTCATTTAAACAGCTTAGAAATGGATTATTGAAAAGAGAGTGAGTTGATGTCGTCTCAAGTGGGGTGTATGATTACGCCATGGTGGGGAGGGCATAGGGTTGAAGTTTAGTAACAGCGAGATATGGCGCTTTGTTGTTCAGTTTAATAGCACCCAACCACCTCCCCATTGCTTACGATTTCCGTTTTTTCACGCATTTCCGAAGCCGTGCCATTGATATTTGTTTGTAAAATCGTACAGGAAATGTGTGTCGCTGCTGCCGATACCCTTTTTTATGTGCGCGCCAATAAGTATTCCTAACGAATCGATCTTTTCCTATATGCGAACTGACCGGGAATAGTCTTTTTCGACGTCGGCAAAGCTATAAAGCAGAGCACCAATTGCCCTCTCTGTGTGTGTGTGTGTGTGTGTGTGTGTGTGTGTGTGTGTGTGTGTTTGTTGTTTCTGTGTTCCGCTTGCGTACGACATGACGTACGTCGTTGCGTATTCCATGCGTGTACGATACTTATACACTTGCGCCTTCCCACCGAATGCGCATACATCACCCCGCCGGGGAGTATTTGTACGCAATGTGGCATTTTGCATCTTGTCTTATTTACGGATGGAAATCGAGAAATGCGAGAACCCCCCCCCCCCCCCCCCCTTGAAACACCGACCGGCTTGTTCTTGCCTTCATCAAACGGCACACGGAATGGCACGGAAGATAAATACACGATCAGAATACTCATCCGAAGCGGTCTCAACTCACGATCGGGCGACAAGAACGCGCATCCTCTGCCAGTATTGCTACCCCTTACGCACCCTTTCGGCATTGGAGGGGGTGGTTAGATCCCCGACAGGAGGGGGGACTGGGGGGTTTTTAGTATTCCAAATAAATTTATTCGACTTCCTTTTCCTGACGGAGGTCGACAGCCCATTCGACGTCGTCCTCGCTCGCGTCTTGTGACGCGTGTCTTCATCGTCAATCGGCAATGAGGCACGTCCTCCGCCACATCCCCACTCTTGTCATCTTTTCATTATCTTCGCCTAGAAAAGAGGGAAGAGAACCCTTCTTCCCATTGCAAAGGGCTAAGAAAACGGAACTGACTCACACACACACAGGGTGGTGTGTCAATTGCTTTAATCGCTCTCGGAAGTGACTTTTGATTGTTGTCCTCCGTTCGGGATTTGTTCAATTCCCCCCTGGCTGTGGTGTTACTCAATGTGTCCTTCCCCTGCTTTTTGGGGAAACGCTGTAAAGTGTCACGGTGCCTGATTGTTGTGTCGACGGATTATTTGAGTGACATCCCCATGTGACTGCATTGTATTTTTATGACAGTTTTCGTATTTTTATTGGGGAAGAGATGCGAAAATGCGTTTGTGGAATTTGAAGCACATGGATTATATACTGTGGGGAGGGTTTTTTGCCCGAAAGTCAAATCTAATGAATTCGTCCTTTGAGTATTTTATGAATGTTTGTATAATGCATCAAAACATATTCACTGTTCTTTGACATTTTTATATATGAGATAACCACTTCCCATGTAACAATTACATCCGGAGGATGTTAATGAAACTAGCAAGATGGGAGGACACTTTCGATTATTATTCCACAATCTTATACCCCCAATTTGTTTGTCGAAAATGATTTAATATTTTTCTTCACAGGGTTTTTTGAGAAGTTAGAACATAATAATAAAATAATTAATACAAAAATTCTGAGATGATGATGTAAAACAACGCAAGCACCTGTCAGTACTAGCGCAGCACATGACATTTCAACAGCCTTACTAGAGACACCACAATCGCAGCAGGCATAGTTCAATGCAAGCACATGATATCACAATCGTGAAGTGAAGTACGATCCGTGGAGTATAAACGAGTCCCAGGATGGATTTTCACAGCCAGAAGTGTGATTTATGTGTTGTCATCTCAGAAACCCTGTATTAATTATTTTATTTTGAGTTGTTAGCTTGAACTTAACTTGACTTCAACATTTCAACATCACTTGTTTCAATTTGTCAATTTTCTAGCTTCTTTACATATTTCTTTAAATTTCAATCCATTTTCAATAGTTTAATTATTTATTTCCTCTTTTATATAGATCATCCTTACTTCGATATGTGTTGGAATATTTGCTTGTTATACTATTATTGTTATATTTGTTTTTTTTTTTTTATGCATGGAGCATATTTTTTAACTTTTATTAGTACTACTTGTATTATTATCTCCCATCAGAAGTATTTTTAATGTTCGCAAAAAAACTTACCTTCTGCTTGCTTACACTTTCAACACTTTCTCTCGTTTGTTGTGTACGCGACGCCCTACAAAACACCTAAAATAGCCGCTGGCCGCTGCATTTCGGTCTGATTTATTGTGTGTTGTAGAATGTACTTTATCCTCATCAAGACCCGAACAAAGCACAGTAAAATATTGATGGTAATATTTATTCACCTGGCAATGGTGCACTTTTTGCCATCATTCGCGTGACGGCCCGGGAAGGGGTAGGTACGTGTAGCCCAGTAATGATAAAGTGACTCCCTTCTGCCGTCTGAAAACGATTCAACCAAGCCAAGCCAGAAAAAGCCTGACTTCCGGACGAGACATACAAATTGTATGCTATTTTCTGGTTTTAACTTCCATTCCCTCGTTCGCGATGCTGCTACCGCCCTTTTTCTCTCGTTGTTGGCGCCCATTGCACCGATGCTCGGTTTTTGACCTACCGATTTGTTCTACTTTAAATTTCAACATGACTCTTTTCTTCGCTGCCATAAATATCTTTCGCGTGTTTTGTGTATGTGTTTTTTTTGTTTGTTCTTTCGGCAATCTCAGCCGTTTCGCCGTGTGTGTCGTGTCGTTGAAACCGGCTGTTAGCGGTGCAGCTGCTGCGCCTACCGGGGAGCGCTCTCTACCATTATGCTGCAATAGATGCATATTTTGGTAATGGTTGATGGGTTTTTTTTCCTAATGTTTTCATATATCCATTCACGTTATGCACTATGCGCGAACGAACGAACCGAGAGTAGTGTGAATAAAGGTGTTGCTTTTCGAGTGTTGTAAGAATTCTTTTTTTTGTGAAAACTTTAGAAAAATTGAAAAAATGGTAGACTAAAGCTGAATGGGGAACTTCGAGAGAATGGGTGACGTTTGTTAATTTGAAATGATTCTTTTTAACTCATTGTGTCTCATTGTGTGATATTCTTTTTTTTGAGCGCTTCTTTTTCTGTGCACCGCAAATTTTGAGCAAATCAAGCATAATTTTATATGCAAGTTGAGTGAGAGGACATGTGGTTTTGCTCTGCTCTCTTATCACGTCCTAAATAACTTCAATTCAGTGAAATGTGCGGTTCATCAAATGGTGGTGGTGACGCTTACCGCTGTCTGTCTACGTTATTTAAGGTCTCTGCAAACACGTGCCATTACAGCAAAATAGTTTTGCTTCCTTTGACACTTTTCATCGTTCCCGTGGGGGGCTGTGGTAGGTTCGTACGGGCGGCGGCACTAGCGAGATTTGTATAATTTTAATCCAATTTTTGCGACCCGATTTCTGCCTGTCAGCAACGTCTACTGAACGCAGGATACTAACAGCACGGAGGACGTGTTTTAACCTCCCAGAGAGCAGCGTACAAAGCGTGACAGCTATATAGAACCCAGTGATGGTGGTGGCGCTTAGTAAATCCGACTAAGAACATGATCTTTGCGATGGGGAGCGGGTTAAATCTTAACGTTTTCACTTGAGCCACTGAAACGGTCTCCGACGGTCTCCTGTGTCTTGGTTGCTTTTCCGAAACTTTTCTGTCTTGTCATCAAGCCGCAGGTGTCATTACCGATAACAATGGGAATTTAATTAAACTTTCATCAACCATTTTGACGCCCGTCAGAACGGCATCATTTTACAACGGTGTAGTAAATGTAGTTACAGTGACTCCTCTCGTTTCAGAGAGTTAATACGTGTCCGGGGGAAGAAGTATGGCAAACGATTTGGATGCTTGAAGTCGTGTCACGCCTTTCCTTTTAATGTGACGACGGATCGTAACTTTGATGCTCATGTTTAGACTTTTGAGCGATTGATTACAAAAGTGCCAACTCCCCACATAGTATCGAATGAACTTGGACAAAGTAGTAATATTCTTTAATCTGTCTATACCTTACAAAGCCGAATTATGTACAGTATCAACTAAAAACAAGATGCAATTTATAGAACATCGTCATCGTGCTCACGAAGAAAGCTAATAGGCGATTTCTTTAACAACTTCCTCACAAAAAGGGCTTTCGCCCCCGTTGTAAAGCTGCTTAGCTTAGCGCAGCACCGTTTTTGGATAAAGGAAGTCTTTGTGCTGCTTTGTGAGCGATACAGAACTTCATCTGCCTCGGCTTGATGCACCTTCTGTGTAAATGATGATGATGATGACATATCATGGATCGTTCGTGTGTGCACTATTGAATGAAGACAGGCAGATAGGTGTTGAATGGGCCGGTCTATGCTATTAGCAGCAGTCTTTTCACTGCCTCCCGCAAGGTATCACACGTGTGTGTGTATGTGGGTCTTACCTGCCCTGGTGTTGTGTCGTATGGTAGGTCTTCTTTGCTGCATAGACAAGCATAGGAAGAGGGCCAGGAGGCTAGTCAGTGAATGCAAAACGTTGTTAGCACTGATAAGAGCTTCGTGTCAAAAGTTCCTCACTGACAAAGTGTAGAGTTTTGGAGCACACCGGAGAGAGAGGCACAAAGTTGTGTTGATACTGCTTCCCTTTGTGTATTGAGCCAATTACTCTGTACAATGGTTTTGAATGTAGGGCACCACAACACCGGACCCTTTTGCTTTTTTAAGTAAATTAGAGATACCCCTTCCGTCGACTGTTTCCCGCGTGTCAATGATATCACTGGTTGTGGTTCCGCCGTAGAAGAAGTAAATGGAACGCGTGTGGAGGTGGTAAAAAGGATGTAGGCGTGATGCGTCACTATGCTTCTAGACATCCCGAATGGGTTTGGCGTATGCAAGCGAAGAAATATGACTCCCCTTAAGTTGCACTTCCCCAAACAATCAGTGTGGAATGGATGGAAACTGTCTTTGACAAGGTGAAGAAACTTTAAAGCGCTTTAACGGCAAACATCTTATCAAGACCTTTCCACTTAACCACTGGGTCAATGGGGGTGCGCTATGTTTTGACAGGCCAGCATAACACTGAACGAATTCCTTAGGCCTTAAAGTGGTGTAGTCTTTTTTTGGAACAATTTTATGCAAATATGTAATCTACTTTCAACCTTCATTCGGCTGCTGTTAATCATTTTGCAGTCTACCATATGGGCGATTATTTCCATTTGGGTTCAAACTCTGATGCGAAACAGAACATATGTTTTATTTGGAACCCTGTGGTCATTGCATAGTTTTTTCTTGACTCGTTCTGGGGCTTATGTATCAGTTGGTAATAAATACGTAAGACAGTAGTGTCAAACGTGTGCTGTAAAGAATACCATTTAAGAGGAAAATTGTTGTGGTTGTTATTTTAATTATTGAACTGATTATGTTGCTTTATATTACAATTTTTTATAATTTCTATTAATATTTTAAAATAATTTTTAGTTTTTAGGTTATATTAAATTTTACAATTTTTTTTTCTTCTAAAGATTAATTATTTTTTGTTGATAGAATTAATTAATAACTGAGTGCTTAAAAGTAATACTGTATTTGAATATTTTCAT